>NC_053435.1:55419946-55752939 GCF_007990345.1 Gossypium hirsutum
GCAAGTTCCTGGGAAGGAACTCAGATTTGGCGTAAGGCAGTGAGCCCGAGATTCATTGGGCCGTACAAATTTCCGAACGAGTGGGGCCGGTTGCATATAGATTGATTTTGCCCCCTGACTTGAAAGGATCACGATTTTCCATGTTTCAATGCTTCACGTTATAGATCCATCCGTCACATTGATAATCCCTCAGAAGTTGAATTCAATCTAACTTGAGCTATGAAGAAGAACCGATTCGTATCCTAGCTCGTGAAGTGAAGAGTTGCAAATAAAAGGGTTCCGTTGGTTAAGGTGTTGTGGCTCAAACACGGGATCGAGGAAGCAACCTGGGAACCAAGAGCTCGATGAAAGAACGATATCCAAACCTATTTACCGGTAAGATTTTCGAGGACGAAAATTTCTTAAGTGAGGGAGAGTTGTGACAGCCCAAAATTAACCCTAGTCGGGAAGTGGTTTCGGGACCGCTAAACCGAGTCACCGAAAGGTTTGAATGTGATGTTTATTGTCTAGAATATGTAATCATGAATGTGTGAAAATTTCAAGCTTCGATTTAGTCGATTGCATGTGAATTTAGTCAATCGGACTTATATGAGAAATTTTAAAATGTGATAGGTCAATGCATGAGGACCTATTAGTGCATGTGGAAGAAAAAGGGGACTTGCATGTCAATTCCCCCTCCCTATATGTAGTGGCCGGCCATGCTATGGGTGGAAACATGTCACCAACATGTTGTGTTAGTGATGTATGGTAAGGAAAATAAATAATAAGCATGATAATTAAATAATGAAAGGAAGGGTGATGGAAAAAAAAATAACATGGTCTCACCCCCTTGTTGCCGTGAATTGAAGAAAGAAAAAAAAAAGTGTTCATTCTTGAACATCCTTGGCCGAATAGAGGAAAGAAAGGAAGGGGAAAAGCTTGAGAAAATCGGCTATGGTGGCTTGCTAGACTAAGGTATGTTTGATATTATTCTTTGAGATTCATGTATATTTTAAGTTGTAAGTGAAAATCTACCTAGCCATGGTTCAAATTTTGTTAATTGATGGAGATGATATTCGGCCATGAATGTTACATTCTTGGTTGGTATTTTGATGTCTTGGTGTGAGGTATGAAGATGGTGATTTTGAGTGTTTAATAAAAAGGATGCATGAATTATTGTTAAATAATGGTCGAATGTAGCATGATTAAAGATGTGAATAAATTGAAGTTAAGGAGGTTGTCAATGAAAAATATGAGTTGGATGAGGCTTAAAGAATAAAAATCTAGGTGACTAGAGGTCAAGGACATTCGGTCATAGGCTTGTATGCTAGCAAAATCGGCCAAGTGATTATGTGGTGGAAATTAAGTGTTAAATGGAATGAAAATGATATTATATGGGGGTATGTATATTCGGCATATGAGTAAATATATAGATGATGTTAAATTTGTTATGTATAATGGGCATTAAGATGTGGAACTTAAGAAATTAGAAGTAAATGAACTTGATAGTATTTAAGAGATAGAGGTGATAGATTAATGTTGCACATTCGGCTATGGTTAGGCATGTTGATGATCTTATCTTGATTTAGATAATTAGGCATAAAAGGGTGGTAAAGGGGATGAAATTGTCGAATGATTAGTTGGGTAACAAAAGAAGCATTCGGCCATCACTTGAGAGCTTGTGTGATGTTGGGTTTAAATTAGCAAAGGTAACTTACCTAATGCATGTGCATGTATGATTAGATTTTTGATGATATGGTAGTTGCATGAGGTTATTAGCCGAATATACTAACATACATATACATGTGAAATTGGATTGTAAATATTTGGCAAGGTGGTTAAACTAGTTAAATTATTGATTAAGCTCAAGGAGTTAAAGGAGGTGAATCGAGCAAAGGCAAAGAAAAGGTCATCGAGTAGCCGAGTTGGAACCGTCTTACCCAACACGAGGTAAGTCATTAAGCATGTAGTTGGTATTATTTCAAATGGTCATAATGTTTATGTTTTGATGCTGAATGGAATGAATAAATATACATATATATTTGCATGTACGTATGTGATGATGAAATTGTTGAATGAAAAAAAGAGGTAAGATGTACTGAGTTGTTGATCTCGGCACTAAACGTGCGGGTATAACCATTTATGACCATGAGATTGGCGCTAAGTGCGCGGGATTGAATTGTACAGCACTAAGTGTGCGATTTGACTATGTTGCACTAAGTGTGCGAAATGAATATGATGCACTAAGTGTGCGAATTGACCATGCGGCACTAAGTGTGCGAGTTTGACTATGTAGCACTAAGTGTGCGATTTGATTACGTAGCACTAAGTGTGCGAGTTGATTATATAGCACTGAGTGTGCGGACTCAATATACATTCGTGAATCATTATGGACACTATGTGTGCGACACTATTGAGTCGATCGGGGACAGCGGATCGGGTAAGTGTCTTGAGTACATGGCTAATAGGTGCTATGCTTATACTTGGTGTTGAGCTCGGTAAGTTTGAACCTATGTGACAAATATACTTGAAGTCACGTACATAAATTTATCGTAGGATGGGTGAAAGGCCGTTTAGTCATTTGATTGTAACGAAAATAAATTGATTTATGAAATGCCTCAATGTCCTATTGATGAGTATATGGAATGTGAATGCATGAATTGATATGAAACTGAATCGATAGGTTGGAGGAACTATGGTATGGTTCGGTATGGATGGAGTAAATTGTCTCGTTCCATTTTGTTTCCTCTTGTGATAATGTTATTGATGGATGGTAGTGCATTGCTTATGACTTACTGAGTTATAAACTCACTCGGTGTTTCCTTGTCACCCATTATAGGTTGCTTGGACTCATCTATTTTTGCGGGGTCAGGCCGTCATCGAAGTCATCACACCGGATAGCAAGTTTTGGTACTTTCTTCTTAGTTGGCTTAGAAGAACATTTTGGCATGTATAAGCTATTACGTTGTGTTTGAACTTTGGCATGTAAAATTTAAGCCATGCGAGATGGCACGAATGTTCGATTGAGTTGGATCAAGGGTAGGCATGAAATGGACCTAGTTACTTTCGTAACAGATGCTGGCAGGAGCAGTGTCATGAGATTGAAAATCACTAAAAATAGTAGGAGTGGAATTAATTGATGAATAAATTATGTAATCGAAGCTCGATGAGTCTGTTTTCATGAGGAAGTAACGAAAGATCATATGGGCAGTATATTAAGAGATAATCAGATTTTGTGGGACAGGGCCAGAACGGTTTCTGGATTCCCTGCTCCGACTTTGGAAATTCATTATAAATTAACCAGAGATAATTAGGGGTCGTACCATATATGTACAGATTCCTCTCTGAGTCTAGTTTTCATAGAAACAAACGGCATCAGTATTGAGCCCCGTGCAGGGAGATATCCAAGTCGTAATGGGCAAAGGTCAGTGTAGTCGACCCCTGCAACATGGGAGACTTTGACTAATAAACTGTACTAATTGGCCCGACCAAAAATTCTAGAAAAAAATACATAGATGGGCACATGAGTCTAGTTTCTGGGAAAAATCACGAAACTGATTTTCGAGTTACGAAACTCAAGATATGATTTTTAAAACGGCTAGTACAGAGATTGGGCAGTGTCTGGAAAATAAATTTTACAAGGGGTTAAAGTCAGTTAACACCTCATGTCCGACTCCGGTGTCGGTTTCGGGTTCGGGGTGTTACAAGAATTGATTGAAAATCATGGAAATGATTGAATATGATTGTAACAGCCTGGTTTTAGCTAAACCAAAATAGTGGTTTTGAAACCACAAATTCGATGTCATCAAATTAATTTACTATATTTTTGATGTTTATGGCATGAAATTAGATATGTGTAAAAGTTTCGTGTGCTAATTTTATCGTTTATGTGGTTAGTCTGAGAAAAGGGCTTAATTGCATAAAATGCAAAAGTAGCATGCTATAAGTTAAAAGTGCTTAATTGTCATGGCTTATTAAATAAAAGGTCCTTATGTTGTGAATAGACCATTGATAGTGGAATTTGACAAAAATGGGCTTAATAACCTGAATTTGGTGGCTTTTAATTAAGGTTAAAATAGTAATTTGGTTATTAAGGTTAATTAAATTAAAACAAAAGCTAAAATTAAGCTTCATTTCTTTCTTTCTTAGTCGAATGTTGGTGAGAAGAAAGCCATAGATTGAGTTTTAAGGTTCGGCACTTGCAAGCTTGATTGGTAAGTGTTTTGAGCTCGATTTTTGATGATTTCTATGTTTTCGTGATCATTGCTTTAAGTACTACTAGCCCGTGTCTTAATTTTCGGAACTGTTAAAGATTTTGATAGTTTTCATTAGTGAATTTATGAGCTTTGTGATGGTTGACGATGAATTATGGAAGTTAGATGATAGATTTTCATGTTATGTAAAGTGATTTTTGATAAAAATACAAATTAGGGATTAAATTGTGGAAAGATAAAAATGTGCGGTTAAAAGTGTGAATAAATGTTAAATATAGGCTGCTAAGGGTATTTGGTAATTCAGCTAAGCATGGATTAAATTGAATTGTCCGAATTTGATGTATTTGAGAAATAGGGACTAAATTGAATAAATGTGGAACTTTAGGGCTAAAGTGCAAAAATGCCCAATTATGTGTTTGTGGACTAAATTGAATGTGTTGATGAATAAAAGAGTTAATTTGAATGTTATAGATCAAGAACGAAAGAAATCAGATTTAGATCGAGGGAAATTGAAAGTTATCGAATAGTCGATCCGGTCCTTCTATTCCGACTACGAGGTAAGTTCATATGCAAATAAACATAAACACACTTGTCATTGAATTGCTATAAATGTTGAAAGAACAATTACGAGCAAAATTTGACAGAGTTACGATGTAATATCCCGAATTAGGGCCTAATCAGAATAGTGGTTTCGTGACCACAAATTCGGGATAGAAATAATTATTTTATAATTATTTTTATGTTTATGATATGATTTCATGATTGTGTGAAAATTTCGTGATGAAATCTTATGCCTAAAGTGCTTAAATTGAAACTAGGGACTAAATCGAATAATTTGCAAAATTTGCATTCTAGGAGTTTTTAGTATGAAATTGCTTTGGAATATTAATGAGGAGGTCTTAAATAGCAATTTGACCAATTTCTAAGTCTATGGACAAAATTGGACATGGATGGAATTTTTGGAAAGTTTAGTAGTAAGGACATTTTGGTCATTTGTATATTAAATGAAATAAAATGGGAAAAATAACACAAAATGATCATCTTCTCCATATTGTTGCTGCCGAATTTTACCTCTCCCCATAGCTAGGGTTTCTTCAACTTTTAAGCTTCATAGTAAGTGATTTCGTGCCCCGTTTTTAATGATTTTTATGTTTTGAAATCCTTGTAGCTCGAATTAATTTATGCTAGCAATAATTCAACCTAGGGTTCATATTTGGAAAAATACCCATAGGTGAAATTTGTGTATTTTGGTGTTTAATGATAGAATATGAGGTTTTAAATTATGTTAGACAACTTGTGCTACTCGATTTACGCGAAAACGAGTAAAAAAGCTTAATCGGTAAAAATACCTAATAGTCATAAGTACATGTTAGAGTGTGAATTTGATGTTGCCATAGAAGGGAAAAATGATCAGCATGTCATAAAACATAAAGAATAAAGGATGAAGTTTAATTCCCGAGCCTAGGGGCAAAAGTGTAATTATGCAAAAGTTTAAGGGCAAAAATGTAATTTTGCCAAAGTTCATATTAAATGCTGTTTTGATGAATGTATTTATTAAATAAGATTAATTTGGCATTATAGATCAAGAGAAACGAGATTCAAGTCGCGATCGAGGGAAAAACAAATTTACGAAGAATAGGCTCGATTGCTAATAATTTTGTATCGAGGTAAGTTCATGTGTAAATGTAGCAACATAATTGTCATTTTGAGCAATTTAATGTTGTTTATATGATATGATGCTTATTATTATCATGACATGTTATGTTTTGTGGTTATTGTTGAATAATATGTAATTATGTGAATTACTTGATGAGTATGAACTATCACCGAGTATCGGTTCCGATATTCCGTGGAAGACGGCAAAGATGTGAGATCGAGGAAAATGCCCGTTTGAACCTTAGGAATAGATTAGAATACAAGTGACATGTCACTAGGATATTTGAGTTCCGAACTCGTTGAGTTGAGTCCGAGTTCGTGAGTTGTAACTATGCATCTGAACTCGTTGAGTTGAGTCTGAGTTCACTTATGGATGCGAACTCCTGAGCTCGTTGAGTTGAGTCCGAGTTCACTTATGGGTGGGTTACATGGTAGCTTGGCTACATAAGTTCTGCAGGCTATTGAGTTTGTCTAGCTGCGGGTATGACACTTACGTTCATGAAATCCGCGTATTCGAATTATATTCCGATGTGTTCAACAGGTGAATCTTAAGTGAATGAAAAGAATGCCTAAAACGAAGGTGACATATTGGTATGTGTGGTGAATGAGAAAATTTGACAGGTATGTGTTTAAATCCTCGGGTTGAGAACTTGGTATGATGAAATCGTAGAAAGATATTAAATGCAAATGAAACATGAATGTCTTGGTGTTGTTTATGCAAATGATGTTTTATGTGGAATTTCATGATTAAGTTACTTGCTATTTGCATGTGAACTTACTAAGCATTTATGCTTACCCCCTCATTTTCATTCATTGTAGTTGTTGACAAGCCGGCTTGAGAATCGGGATAGGTCGAAGATTCGTCCACACTATCCGAAGGCCTAAATTGGTAAAATGGCTTGTGTATTTTGAATGTGGCATGTATGGAAAAATACTCACTTTGTATAAAAGATCTTATGATATGGCTATGGTTTGGCAAGAAAAGGGTTTGTAAATGATTAGCCATTAGAATAGCCAATCTAAGTCATTTGATGTTATGTATGTTTAAAATGCTATTTAGTCCATGAAAATCTATAGTAAAGTATAATTTTCCATAAAAAGAATCTGACAGCAGCAGTGATGTAAATTTTAAAAATCACTAAAAATAGTAGAAATGGAATTAAATGATGAGTAAGTTATTAAATTGAAGCTTGATGAGTCTATTTTAATATGAATGGAACAAAAAAGGCATATGAGTTATATTTTGTGAGATATTTAAGTTTTGGTGGAACAGGGTTAGAGTGATCTCTGTATCCCTTGTTCTAACTTTAAAAATTCACTAAAAATTTTAAAAAAATAATTATGAGTTTTATCTTACATGCATGAAAGCCTTGAGTTTAATTTTATAAGAAACAAACAGCATAGTCATTGAAACTCTGTACAGGGAGATATATAATTCGTAATACACAGGGATCAGAGTAGTTGAACCCTGAAATAAGGGATATTTTAACTAATAAACTGTACTGATTGGCTCAACAAAAAATTTTAGAAAAACATTAATAAATAGATATATGAGTCTAGTTTTAGGAAAAATTTACGGAATTGGATTTCGAGTTTCGGAACTCGAGATATGAATTTTTAAACTACTGTGACCCAGATTGCCAGCTTGACTGGAAATTTTAAAAATAAATTGTTTGAGCTGTTTAAGTAATGAATTAAGCCCGTTAACACCTCGTGTTCGACTCCGGCGACGGTCTCGGGTACGGGTACATACGACATCTGAAAGTCCCATTTAAACTTTAGGAATAGTATAGGATACGAATGTCATGACATTAGGTTACCAATATGAGATTACATGTAAGACCATGTCTGAGACATTGGCATTGTATTGAGATTACGTGTAAGACCATGTCTGGGACATTGGCATCGTTAAACAATTATGTGTAAGACCTTGTCTAGGACAGTGGAATCAATATGTGATAACATGCAAGACCATATCTGGGATATGACATTGTACGAGCTATATGTGATTGCCGAGTATGCTTAATGATTCTGAACGGTTCAACAGGAAAAGTCAAGTTGAGAAAGAAGATGTGAATGAGCTAAATGACTTAGGTACGTACAAGATTCATACGAGTATTGAAAAGAGGAAGTATTTGATGAACTCGATTAAGATATTGAATATATGTTTAATGTGAAACGTTTGTGAATTTGTATGTGATTAGCTATGGTTGGCACATTTGAATTGATATATAAATGTTTTTATGATAAGTTTATTTGTATATGTCTTATTAAGCTTTTAAAGCTTACTATGTTTATTTTTCACTATTTTATATATTATCAAAGCTAGCTCGGACTCGAGGATTGTCGGGTAATGTTATCACACTATCGATCATCTTGTTGGTACTTTTAAGAGCTTTGTATATATGGTATATGACATGTATAGGCTAGTGTCATATTGGTATGTTTTGAGTTATGATTTAGCCATGAGATTTGGCTTGTAAATGTTGGTGTATATGGCCATTTAAGTTGGCTTGAATTATATGTTTGATAAGTGGTATATGTGATGTATATAATGCCTTAAGTGTTGCCTTGTTTAGTATGGTATATGATTGCTCTTTTGGATAGTTTTAAGTTGAAGTATTATTGCTTGGAAGTTGGTATATTGTGGTTTGATTTTGAAGTGATGATATGGTGTGTTTTTGTGACATGAAATAGATGATAAGCTAATGAAGAAATGCATTTAGAACTTATGTAAGTCTTGATGATTTTGGCATATTGATTTGGTATGTTTTTGAATATGGAATTGAGTAGTTGAAATGTTTGAGGATAGATGGCATGATATATGTATGAATTGGCATGTTTTTGGCTGCCTATATATGTATTGAATTGAAACTATTTTGGTTACTTTATGTGCATGAGAGAAGGGTGGCAAATTGGCTTTGCAAATTGCCTATTTTTGTCCACACAGCAGAGAACGGGCGTGTGTCTCAGCTGTGCGCGACACATGGTTATGTTACATCGCCATGTGTCCCCTGGGATACCCTTCTAATTAAAGTCAGTATACCCTACAGGTTTGGCATGGCCTAGACACACGAGCGTGTCTACTGGTCGTGTGTGGCACACGGGCTAGTACACAGGCATCTGGCCTGCCGTGTGACCGAAGTCAGTAACCCCTCCAATTTTCCCACGGCCATGGCACACGGGTGTGTCCTCGGTCGTGTGGTGCAAGTCAGTATGTATGCCTTGTTTTCACATTGCATGTGACACGGGCGTGTCTGGTGGTCATGTGAGGTACATGGCCTGTTCACACGGGCGTGTGCCCCTTAAATGTTGAAAAATTTTATATGTTTATCAAAGTTTGCAAATGTTATCGGTTTAGTCCCGAACCACTTCTAAGCATGTTTTAAGGCCTTGTCAGACCTTATAAGGGACAATGTGTATGAGTTGAATGAATATTAATTATGAATGCATAAATGTATGTGAACGATGTGTTTTGATCGGTAATGTCTCGTAATCCTATTCTAGCAATGGATATGGGTTAAGGATGTTACAATGATTTATTTAGTTGAAATTGATTAAATTCATGATAAATGTGTGACAGCCCTAATTTGACCCTAGTCGGAATGTGGTTTCGGGACCACAAAATCGAGTCATAAAATTTATTTACATATCTTCTATGTGTGATATTGCATGTGTGAAAAATTGATGTTTTAATTTAGTTTATTGAATGTGAATTTTCTTGAAAGGACTTAGTTGAGAAAATTAGAAAATATGATAGGTAAATATGTAAGGACATAATAAATACAGAGTGTGAAAGCTTGGGTTTGCATGTCAAAATGCCCAAAATACATGTAGTGGCCGGCCAAGCAATGATGTTCTTCCACTAAGTTTAATTAATTATAATTTCATATTGACAAATGATTAAAATAATCTAAAAAAAAGATGAATAAAAGAAGAAATGGAAGGAGAGAGAGAGTGATCATCTTCTTCTTGCAAAACCGAAACTTAAGTGAAAGAAGAAGGAAATTGGTTAAAGACATTCGGCCATCTTAAGGGTTAATTAAGGTAGGATTTCATGTTATTTTCATTAAATTTTATGAAAATTTAGTTAGTAGTCAAGCTCTTATTATAACCCATATATTGATTTTTTTTTATTTGGTGACAAAATGTGCATACGGTTATAATGGTTAAATGTTAAGAGGATAGTGTTTTGATGATTTGGATGGAAATATTAGAAAGGTGAAGAATGAGTTAGCTAATAGATATATGTGCATTTGAATGATAGTATGAATAAATGTGGAGTTTTTGCTAGTTAGAAGTATTCGGTCAAAATGTTTATGTGGTGAAACTATGTGTTAAATGAAAAAGTGATGTGCAATTGTTATTTTGGTAGTGATAATGCATTCGACCTTAAGACATTAGATAAGCATTAGTTGAGGTTTTAATGTCTTGAACAAGGATGGTTGTAAGAAGAAGTGGAAACCATTAAATTTGTATATGTGAGTAATTAGCAAGGGGTGGTTGCCGTATAGACATATATATATGTATATAGATGTGCTTCATTGAAGTATTGATTGGTTATCGATAGTAATTGGATATTAGGTGGTCAATAGCCGAATGGCTTAGTTTTAATAAAAGCATAAGGTGGATAAAAACCAAGTTTATGCCGTGTGATTCTTGTGATATGAAACTATTAATAGTATGGGATATAATTAACTAACAAGGTAATTAAATTATTAAATTTATTTATTCTAGCTCAAGAACCCAAAGGAGGGGAATCAAGCAAGAGCAAAGCAAAGAGTATCGAGTAGTCGATTGGAACCATTTCATCCAACATAAGGTAAGTCCATAAGCAATTATAAGATTGGTTATTTTATACATAAATGGTGCTAACATATCATGAAAGAATTTCTATTGTTTAGATATTCTTTTGATTGATAAATATATGTGGCCGTATATATTATTTGAATTAAATCAATTGCTTTGCTATAATGAAATGACATTGGCACTAAGTGTGCGGATTTTGAATGGCACTATGTGTGCGGAATTGAATAGCACTATGTGTGCTGATTTGAATGTCAATACGAGTGTGTGGATTTCTAAGGCACTATGTGTGCGGGTGAGCATGGCACTAAGTGTGCGGATTTGAATAGCATTATGTGTGTGAAATCGATTGATGATATAATAAGTGTAGGAAATGAATGAAGGGTTAGAGCTATTGATTGAAATAAGAAAATTGGAGACATGAAATGTATATGCATGGATCCATCTAGTTCATCATTGTTTAATACTTTGAGAAAAGGATTTGAGCCATCTGGTTGTTAGATATTTGATTGAATAGCAAGACTTGACTTGTAGTTGGATCAATAATCTAAGTAATATATTGCATAGCTCGGTATGGCTGACATAGTTGATTTTACTTTATTTTTTTTACGATCTCAAGTTAATGGTCTTCATTATATTGCTTACGACTTACTGAGTTGAATACTCATTTGGTGTGTTTACTTGTCTCTCATTTAGATTTTCTTTTGATCCATTTTGTTTGCTCGGGACCATCGTCGAAGTCATCACACCTGCCTGCAACGTTTTGGTACTCCTTCTTAGTTAATCTTAAGTATAACATTATGGCATGTATAGATATTATATTTGGGATTTCCATGTTATAATACTAAATTTTGTAATTTTGGCCATACGAATATGGCTTAACCTTTAATATTTCAAAAATGGCTATGTTTCTTTTTATAATACAACTCTTTTGATTAAGTAAAATGTTACTAAATGGGTGGTTAAATTATTATATTAATAGGTCAAAGTTAGGCTTATGGAATGTGGTTATTTAATTGTGTATATGAGCTAAATACTATATGTATTTAAATTTTGCTATACATTCGACTATTATGGCAAATCACAAAATGAATAGTGATCCTCTTTTATGATGCATATGTGTGTGCAAGGCACGTTGCACATCAAATATATGGTTGGGTTATGAAATTGTTTAATTATAATAAATTAATACCTTGTAAATTCAGTTTTGTTTTAATTGCAAAGATCGGTGAAATAATTATCCACTATTTAATTTTGTTCAACTGTTCGCTCATGAAATTTTTAGTAATACTCCGTAACCCTTTTGGCGACGAATATGGGTTAGGGGTGTTACAAAATGTTCATAGATTATTATCGTAATGCCTTACAACTCGGGTCAGGCAACTGAATCGAGTATAGGGTGTTAAAAGATAATTAACCTACTAACAAACGGACAAGGTGAGTGGAGACACCATCTACGAATGAATTTGGCAACATCATTCCCGTAGGAACAACTAACTCTAAGGGTAAGAATGTGATTACAGTTCATCAGTTTGCCCAACCTCGAACATGTCCAACATAGATACTTTCCAAGCTACATTATTATATGCCATATTACAGAAGGAAAGAATTTGTGTCAGGACATGGATTTATCAGAGTATGTTGCATTGTGCAAGGAAAAAGAAGGTTGAGTTGCTTTTTCCACACTTAGTTACTACTTTGTGTCAGCAAGCAAAGGTACCAATGGGACGATTTGTAACTGTGACAGCCCAAAGTTGACCCTACTCGGGAAGTGGTTTCGGGACCGCTAAACCGAGTCATCGAAATGTTTGAATGTGATACTTATTGTCTAGAATATGTAATTATGAATGTGTGAAAATTTCAAGCTTCAATTTGGTTGATTTCATGTGAATTTAGTCAATAGGACTTATGTGAGAAAATTCTAAAATGTGATAGGTCAATGTGTGAGGACCTATTAGTGCATGTGGACAAAGGGGGGACTTGCATGTCAAATTCCCCCCCTACTAGTAGTGGCTGGCCATGACAAGCATGGTAGACCAAGTTTGATGGCCAAGACATGTCATAGACATGTTTTGTTGGTGCATCATGGGTGGAAAAAAATAAAATAATAGGCATGGAAATTAAATAATGAAAAGGAGTATGATGAATACACAAAAAAAAAAGTGTGTAGTTGATTCTTTTCCCCCCCCATTGCCGTGAGCTAAAGAAAAGAGAGGAGAAGATCTTTGTTCATCCTTTTCTCACCTTCATTTAGCCTAAATTAGAAAGAAAAACAAAGAAAAAAATTTCTCATCCTTTGGTTCATCCTTGGCCAAAAATTTTAAGGAGGAAAGAAGAAGAAAGGTGAAGAGATTCGGCCATGCATGTAGCTAGGCTAAGGTATGTTTGATGATGTTCCATGAGATGCATGCATGTTTTAGTTGTTAGCTTGAGTTCTACCTAGCCCATGGTCTAAATCTTGCTATGTGATGGAAATGGCACTTGACCATGGATGCATCATTCTTGGTTGGTGTTTGATGTTGTGGTGATGAGGCATGAGGATGAGTTAAGATTCGGCCTAGGTGGAGGTTGTGTTAATGCCATTGCATGCAAAATATGAAGCTTGTTAATGATGCATGTGATGATGGCTTGATGATTCTTGAACCTCCTTTTTAGCATTTTTGTGTGAGCACATATGTGCATTGGTTGCTAAATGGAGAAGAATCGGCTAGCAAGATGTGTGCTAAGGCCGAATGTAACTTTGCATGTTAATGAGCAATGCATGTGTTAAATTGATGAAAAGGGGAGGATGCTTTACTAGTGTGTATATGTGTGTATTAAGTGTTGAAATCGACCCCAAAAATAGACATGCATATTCGGCCAAGGGGAAAGAAATTAGCTAATATGTTGTGTTGATGCATGATTTTTGCATGTATGAGACTTTAATGTCTAATGTATAAATATGGGCTAAGTGCCTTGTGTTCATCTTTTTGATGCCTAAATGATGAAATCAATTTATTTGTTTAATTAAGCTCAAGAGCAAAGGGGAAATAAATCCGATAAAGGGAAGGAAAAAGTGGTTGAATAGCTAGCGGAATCGTTCGACAACACCCGAGGTAAGTTCTTGAGTAAGAGAGCTTAAATTACGATGTGATTAAATCATGCTCTATGTGAGGCTATTGAGCTGAATGTGCAAGGACGATATGTGCCTTGTGTTTGAGTTTCGCAAATGAAAATGAAATATGAATGTGCCATGAATTATTGTTAGATGTGCATGATTAATTGAATGCTGTCCGGGCTAAGTCCCGAAGGCTTTGTGCTAAGTGAATATATCCGGACTAAGATCCGAAGGCATTTGTGCGAGATACAAATTCCGGGTTAAGCCCCGAAGGCCTTTGTGCGAGATACTAAATCCGGGTTAAGTCCCGAAGGCATTCGTGCGAGTTATTAAATCCGGGTTATGTCCCGAAGGCATTGTGTGAGTTACTAAAACTGGGCTATGTCCCGAAGGCATTTGAACGAGGAGCTATATCCGGTTAAATCCCGAAGGTACGTGATTTGGTAATGAATGAGCTTGCTGTAAAATTCCAGCGAATACTCGAAAAACATCCCAATATGGGGATATGTTACGTATGTGTTGAATTTAATCGAGCCCTTACAAATAAATGTTCGCTCAGTTGATAAACGAGCTACCGGCCTTCGGCTAAGTTAGTCTATTGTGTATGTACATAAGGGTTGTTAATGTTGTGAAGCAAGTTTGATATCGGTAAATTGCATATTGTGAAATATTCCGTTTAGCTAAATGTGTGTTATTCTTTGTTTATGCTGGAATTCCTTGCTCAAAACTTACTAAGCATAAATTGCTTACTCGTTACACTGCTCCTCTGTTTTATAGATTTTTGGTTCTCCAGCTATCGGACTCGGGATCTTGAAGTCGAAGTCGCCCACACTATCAAAGGCTCTTTTGGGTACTATTTTGGTTGAATTTTGATATGGCATGTATAGGACTACCCATTGTTGTTTTCGAGTACTTTATGAAATGTATAAGTGTACAGCCATGCGAAAATGGCTTGTAGAAGTGGAGTATGGCATTAGACCATTCGTGTTTATGAATGTATAGATGGTTTCATGATGTAACTATAGTTGGAATGGAAGTGTTGAGCAAATGATCAGCCATTGGAATGGCTAAGTATGATCATATGTGGGCATATGTATGACAAGGCCCTAGTTGGTCCATGAAACCCCGAAAATAGGTAAGGTTTACTTTGAAAACAGAGGCTGACAGCAGCAGTGGTGTGGATTGGAAAAATCACAAGAATTCGTAGGAGTGAAATTAAATAGTGAGTAAATTATGTAATCGAACCTTGATGAATCTACTTTCATATGAAAGTAACGAAACAATCATATGAACAGTACAGTAAGAGATATTCAGGTTCTTGTGGAACAGGGCCAGAACAGTTTCTGGATTCCCTGTTCCGACTTTGGAAATTCACTATAAATTGACCAGAGATAATTAGGGGTCATACCATATATGTATGGATTTCTATCTGAGTCTAGTTTCCATAGAAACAAACGGCATCAGTATTTAAGCTCTGTGCAGAGAGATATCCAAGTTGTAATGGGAAAAGGTCAGTGTAGTCGACCCCTGTAACATGGGAGACTTTGACTAATAAACTGTACTAATTGGCCCGACCAAAAATTCTAGAAAAAAATAAATAGGTGGGGACATGAGTCTAGTTTCAGGGAAAAATCACAAAACTGATTTTCGAGTTGTGAAACTCAAGATATGATTTTTGAAGCGACTAGTACTCAGACTGGGCAGTGTCTGGAAAAATTTTTCAAAGTTTGTTAACATCTCGTGTCCGACTCCGGTGTCGGTCTCGGGTTCGGGGTGTTACAAATAAATTGGTATCAGAGCTACGGTTTAGTCGATTCTAGGACTACCGTAATGTGTTGGGTCTAGCTATACATGCCATTTTATGTGATTACTTGATAGTGTGGTGATTTCTGACAATTGTAAATGTGTTTATAGTAATGGATCCCGATCGTGACCGAGAGGTAGCTGATGATCTTGAGAGTGTAGCGCCTGCTCCCGCACAAGGGACAGTGCCGGCAGACTCTCAACCTAATGCTAGTAATCCGAATGATGAAGCTAGACAAGCATTCTATAGCGTGATGAATGTTGGTTCAACCAATACATTCGAACTAATATGGCTGTTCCACAACCTCCATTCCCGACAAATACTACCCCCGCACCTACAATACCACCAGTAACAGACCAAATAAGGTCAAATAAGCCCCCAGTTGACAGAATCCGAAAACATGGGGCTACTGAATTTAAGGCTATGGATAGCGATGATGCCGAGCAAGCTGAATTTTGGCTGGACAACACTATCCGGGTACTCGATGAGCTATCTTGTACACCCGATGAATGCCTAAAGTGTGCTATCTCCTTGCTACGTGATTCTGCCTACTATTGGTGGAGTACTCTGACTTCTGTTGTGCCCCGAGAGCAAGTAACTTGGGAGTTTTTCCAAACTGAGTTTCGGAAAAAGTATATCAGTCAGAGATTTGTTGATCAAAAACGGAAGGAATTTCTTGAGCTTAAGCAAGGCTCCATGTCGGTTACTGATTACGAGCGAAAATTTGTTAGACTTAGCAAATACGCTCGGGAATGTGTTTCGTCCGAAGCTATTATGTGTAAACGCTTCGAGGATGGGCTGAATGAAGATATAAAAATGTTCGTTGGCGTTCTTGAAATACGAGAGTTCATGGTACTTGTTGAACGAGCTTGTAAAGCCGAAGAGCTTAGAAAAGAAAAGCAAAGAGTTGATGAGGGAACTGGAGAGTTTCGTAAAAGATCCTCGGGAAGGTCTCTTCAACAGACATCGAAGAGATTTCGAGATGATGCGGGCCAGTTTAGAGGCACTTCGGGCCTTTTTAGACGAGATCGTGATCGACCCCCTGTGGGTACACGAGGCACTTCGGTCGCCAGTGTTGGGAATGAACGTCGAGATAGAACGAAATGTCGATATTGCGGTAAATGGCATTCGGGGAGTTGTAGATTCCCTGACCGCTCCTGTTACAAGTGCGGATCAGTTGACCACTTCATTAAAGATTGCCCGAGGTTGTTTGAACAGAATGAAAATCAGAGTGGGAAACCGGGTGCTACCACTGCTCGAGGTAGACCATCTGGAAATACGGGCAATGCTAGTGGTGGTCAGAGAGGATCTAGAGATGATATAACCAGATCCGAAGCTCGTGCGCCTGCTAGAGCTTATGCTATACGTGCCCGCGAGGATGCTTCTTCGCCTGATGTTATTACCGGTACATTCACTCTCTTTGATACTAATGTAATTGCTTTGATTGACCCCGGTTCTACTCATTCTTACATATGTGAAACCTTAGCATCCAGTAAGACTTTACCTATTAAGTCTACTGAGTTCGTAATTCGGGTGTCAAATCCCTTGGGTCATTACGTGCTTGTCGACAAAGTGTGTAAGAAATGTCCCCTGGAAATTCGAGGTTCCTGTTTTCCGGCGGACTTGATGCTTTTGCCGTTTGATGAATTTGATGTTATCCTTGGTTTGGATTGGTTGACCGCGCATGATGCGATTGTGAATTGCAAGAGCAAGACTATTGATTTGAGGTGCGCAAATAACGAAGTAGTCCGAATTGAGTCTGCGGACTTGGAGGGGATGCCAGCTGTAATATCAGCAATGTTGGCACAGAAATATGTAAGAAAAGGGTGCGAAGCATACCTTGCGTATGTACTTGATGACAAAGAATTAGAAAAGAAACCCGAATCTGTGCCGGTGGTTTGTGAACACCCGGATGTTTTTCCGGAAGAATTACCAGGTTTACCACCTGTTCGAGAGGTAGAGTTTGGTATTGAGCTTGTACCTGGGACTACGCCGATTTCGATAGCTCCGTATCGTATGGCACCAACCGAGTTAAAGGAGTTGAAAGCTCAGTTGCAAGAACTGACGGATAGAGGTTTCGCTCGACCAAGTTTCTCACCTTGGGGTGCACCAGTATTGTTCGTGAAAAAGAAGGACGGAACCATGAGGTTGTGCATTGACTATCGTCAGCTGAATAAAGTGACGATAAAGAACAAATATCCGTTGCCGCGCATCGATGATTTGTTCGACCAACTGAAGGGAGCTTCAGTGTTCTCAAAAATAGATTTGAGATCGGGCTATTATCAGTTGCGAATTCGAGATTCAGATATTCCTAAAACTGCCTTTAGAACGAGATATGGTCACTACGAATTCTTAGTGATGCCGTTTGGGCTCACTAATGCCCCTGCAGTATTTATGGATTTGATGAATCGGATCTTCAGACCGTATTTGGATCGGTTCGTAGTTGTGTTCATTGATGACATTTTGGTCTATTCAAGAGATGAGACCGAACATGCTGAGCATCTGAGGCTAGTGCTGCAAATTTTGCGGGATAAGCAGTTATATGCTAAGTTCAGTAAGTGTGAGTTCTGGTTAAGAGAGGTTAGCTTCTTGGGTCATGTGGTATCCGCGTCGGGTATTCGAGTTGACCCGAACAAAATTTCAGCCATACTTGACTGGAAACCTCCGAGAAATATTACTGAAGTTCGGAGCTTTTTGGGGCTCGCCGGTTATTACCGACGATTTGTGAAAGGTTTCTCGATGATAGCCACACCAATGACGAAGCTACTTCAAAAGGATGTTAAGTTCGAGTGGACGGAGAAATGTCAGAAAAGTTTCGACCAACTGAAAACTCATTTGACTGAAGCTCCAATTTTGGTGCAACCCGAATCAGGTAAAGAGTTTGTCATTTATAGTGACGCATCCCTACTTGGGTTGGGTTGTGTATTGATGCAAGAAGGTCGAGTCGTGGCCTATGCGTCGAGACAATTGAAGCCACACGAGAGGAATTATCCGACCCATGATCTCGAACTAGCTGCCATCGTGTTTGCTTTAAAAATATGGCGACATTATCTGTTTGGTGAGAAGTGCCATGTATTTTCGGATCACAAAAGTCTAAAATATTTGATGACTCAACGAGACTTGAATCTGCGACAAAGACGTTGGCTTGAGTTGTTGAAAGATTACGAGCTTGTCATTGATTACCACCCGGGAAAGGCTAACGTGGTTGCGGACGCCTTAAGCCGGAAGTCATTGTTTGCTTTACGAGCGATGAACATGCATTTGTCTGTTCTACCAGACAATGTGTTAGTAGCTGAATTAAAAGCTAAACCATTATTGACTCACCAAATTCGTGAAGCTCAGAAAGTCGATGATGAATTGGTTGCAAAACGGGCTAAGTGTTTTCCGAACAAGGAATCGGAGTTTCAAATTGATGATGATGATTGTGTGAGGTTCAGAAATCGTTTGTGTGTTCCAAGGAATTCGGAACTCATTTCGATGATTCTGAACGAAGCCCATTGTAGCCGAATGTCAATTCACCCGGGGAGTACGAAAATGTACAACGATTTGAAACGTCAATTTTGGTGGCATGGTATGAAACGGGACATCTCCGACTTTGTTTCGAGATGTTTAATATGTCAACAAGTGAAAGCGGAACATCAAGTGCCTTCAGGATTACTCCAGCCGATCATGATACCCGAGTGGAAATGGGATCGAGTCACAATGGACTTTGTGTCCGGACTGCCCTTGTCAGCAAGTAAGAAGGATGCTATATGGGTTGTTGTTGATAGACTGACTAAGTCGGCTCATTTCATCCCCGTACGTACGGATTTTTCATTGGATAAACTAGCTAAATTGTACGTTTATCAAATTGTGAGATTACACGGGGTACCTGTTTCTATCGTGTCGGATAGAGATCCGAGATTCACCTCACGATTTTGGAAGAAATTGCAAGAAGCTCTGGGTACCAAGCTGCATTTTAGCGCTGCTTTTCACCCCCAAACCGATGGTCAATCCGAGCGGATAATTCAGATACTTGAGGATATGTTGAGATGTTGCATCCTCGAGTTCAGTAGTTCATGGGAACGGTATTTACCTTTGATTGAATTCGCTTACAACAATAGTTTTCAATCAAGTATTAAGATGGCACCTTACGAGGCTTTGTACGGTCGTAAATGCCGTACACCATTGTTTTGGACCGAGCTCGGTGAAAGTAAAATTTTCAGAGTTGATTTGATAAAAGATGCTGAACAGAAAGTAAAGGTAATCCGTGAAAGTCTGAAGGTAGCCACGGATCGTCAGAAGTCGTACGCAGATTTGAAACGAAAAGACATCGAGTATCAGGTGGGAGACAAAGTGTTCCTTAAGGTTTCACCTTGGAAAAAGATACTCAGGTTCGGCCGTAAGGGCAAGTTGAGCCCAAGATTCATTGGGCCGTACGAAATCTCCGAACGAGTTGGTCCAGTTGCGCATAGATTGATTTTGCCCCCGGAACTTGAAAAGATTCATGACGTCTTTCATGTTTCGATGCTTTGACGCTATCGATCTGATCCATCGCATATAATTAGCCCATCAGAGGTTGAAATTCAAGTCGACATGAGCTATGAAGAAGAACCGATGCGTATCCTAGCTCGTGAAGTGAAGGAGTTGCGAAACAAAAGAGTTCCGCTAGTAAAGGTGTTATGGCTCAAACACGGGATCGAGGAAGCTACTTGGGAGACCGAGAGCTCGATGAAAGAACGATACCCAAACCTATTTACCGGTAAGATTTTCGGGGACGAAAATTTCTTAAGTGGGGGAGAGTTGTGACAGCCCAAAGTTGACCCTACTCGGGAAGTGGTTTCGGGACCGCTAAACCGAGTCATCGAAATGTTTGAATGTGATACTTATTGTCTAGAATATGTAATTATGAATGTGTGAAAATTTCAAGCTTCAATTTGGTTGATTTCATGTGAATTTAGTCAATAGGACTTATGTGAGAAAATTCTAAAATGTGATAGGTCAATGTGTGAGGACCTATTAGTGCATGTGGACAAAGGGGGGACTTGCATGTCAAATTCCCCCCTACTAGTAGTGGCCGGCCATGACAAGCATGGTAGACCAAGTTTGATGGCCAAGACATGTCATAGACATGTTTTATTGGTGCATCATGGGTGGAAAAAAATAAAATAATAGGCATGGAAATTAAATAATGAAAAGGAGTATGATGAATACACAAAAAAAAAAGTGTGTAGTTGATTCTTTCCCCCCCCCATTGCCGTGAGCTAAAGAAAAGAGAGGAGAAGATCTTTGTTCATCCTTTTCTCACCTTCATTTAGCCTAAATTAGAAAGAAAAACAAAGAAAAAAATTTCTCATCCTTTGGTTCATCCTTGGCCAAAAATTTTAAGGAGGAAAGAAGAAGAAAGGTGAAGAGATTCGGCCATGCATGTAGCTAGGCTAAGGTATGTTTGATGATGTTCCATGAGATGCATGCATGTTTTAGTTGTTAGCTTGAGTTCTACCTAGCCCATGGTCTAAATCTTGCTATGTGATGGAAATGACACTTGACCATGGATGCATCATTCTTGGTTGGTGTTTGATGTTGTGGTGATGAGGCATGAGGATGAGTTAAGATTCGGCCTAGGTGGAGGTTGTGTTAATGCCATTGCATGCAAAATATGAAGCTTGTTAATGATGCATGTGATGATGGCTTGATGATTCTTGAACCTCTTTTTAGCATTTTTGTGTGAGCACATATGTGCATTGGTTGCTAAATGGAGAAGAATCGGCTAGCAAGATGTGTGCTAAGGCCGAATGTAACTTTGCATGTTAATGAGCAATGCATGTGTTAAATTGATGAAAAGGGGGAGGATGCTTTACTAGTGTGTATATGTGTGTATTAAGTGTTGAAATCGACCCCAAAAATAGACATGCATATTCGGCCAAGGGGAAAGAAATTAGCTAATATGTTGTGTTGATGCATGATTTTTGCATGTATGAGACTTTAATGTCTAATGTATAAATATGGGCTAAGTGCCTTGTGTTCATCTTTTTGATGCCTAAATGATGAAATCAATTTATTTGTTTAATTAAGCTCAAGAGCAAAGGGGAAATAAATCCGATAAAGGGAAGGAAAAAGTGGTTGAATAGCTAGCGGAATCGTTCGACAACACCCGAGGTAAGTTCTTGAGTAAGAGAGCTTAAATTACGATGTGACTAAATCATGCTCTATGTGAGGCTATTGAGCCGAATGTGCAAGGACGATATGTGCCTTGTGTTTGAGTTTCGCAAATGAAAATGAAATATGAATGTGCCATGAATTATTGTTAGATGTGCATGATTAATTGAATGCTGTCCGGGCTAAGTCCCGAAGGCTTTGTGCTAAGTGAATATATCCGGACTAAGATCCGAAGGCATTTGTGCGAGATACAAATTCCGGGTTAAGCCCCGAAGGCCTTTGTGCGAGATACTAAATCCGGGTTAAGTCCCGAAGGCATTCGTGCGAGTTATTAAATCCGGGTTATGTCCCGAAGGCATTGTGTGAGTTACTAAAACCGGGCTATGTCCCGAAGGCATTTGAACGAGGAGCTATATCCGGTTAAATCCCGAAGGTACGTGATTTGGTAATGAATGAGCTTGCTGTAAAATTCCAGCGAATACTCGAAAAACATCCCAATATGGGGATATGTTACGTATGTGTTGAATTTAATCGAGCCCTTACAAATAAATGTTCGCTCAGTTGATAAACGAGCTACCGGCCTTCGGCTAAGTTAGTCTATTGTGTATGTACATAAGGGTTGTTAATGTTGTGAAGCAAGTTTGATATCGGTAAATTGCGTATTGTGAAATATTCCGTTTAGCTAAATGTGTGTTATTCTTTGTTTATGCTGGAATTCCTTGCTCAAAACTTACTAAGCATAAATTGCTTACTCGTTACACTGCTCCTCTGTTTTATAGATTTTTGGTTCTCCAGCTATCGGACTCGGGATCTTGAAGTCGAAGTCGCCCACACTATCAAAGGCTCTTTTGGGTACTATTTTGGTTGAATTTTGATATGGCATGTATAGGACTACCCATTGTTGTTTTCGAGTACTTTATGAAATGTATAAGTGTACAGCCATGCGAAAATGGCTTGTAGAAGTGGAGTATGGCATTAGACCATTCGTGTTTATGAATGTATAGATGGTTTCATGATGTAACTATAGTTGGAATGGAAGTGTTGAGCAAATGATCAGCCATTGGAATGGCTAAGTATGATCATATGTGGGCATATGTATGACAAGGCCCTAGTTGGTCCATGAAACCCCGAAAATAGGTAAGGTTTACTTTGAAAACAGAGGCTGACAGCAGCAGTGGTGTGGATTGGAAAAATCACAAGAATTCGTAGGAGTGGAATTAAATAGTGAATAAATTATGTAATCGAACCTTGATGAATCTACTTTCATATGAAAGTAACGAAACAATCATATGAACAGTACAGTAAGAGATATTCAGGTTCTTGTGGAACAGGGCCAGAACAGTTTCTGGATTCCCTGTTCCGGCTTTGGAAATTCACTATAAATTGACCAGAGATAATTAGGGGTCATACCATATATGTATGGATTCCTCTCTGAGTCTATTTTCCATAGAAACAAACGGCATCAGTATTGAATCTCTGTGCAGAGAGATATCCAAGTTGTAATGGGAAAAGGTCAGTGTAGTCGACCCCTGTAACATGGGAGACTTTGACTAATAAACTGTACTAATTGGCCCGACCAAAAATTCTAGAAAAAAATACATAGGTGGGGACATGAGTCTAGTTTCAGTGAAAAATCACAAAACTGATTTTCGAGTTGTGATACTCAAGATATGATTTTTGAAGCGACTAGTACTCAGACTGGGCAGTGTCTGGAAAAATTTTTCAAAGTTTGTTAACATCTCGTGTCCGACTCCGGTGTCGGTCTCGGGTTCGGGGTGTTACAGTAACACTCCTTATTCATTCCCAAGGTTGGGATAGGATACAAGGCATTACCGAACACATACACGGTCATTCATGCAAAAATCGGGCTATAATTTTTTTCTTTAAAACAAATTCATTCATACATACATAATTTGTCCCTAATGTGGGCCTGCGAGGCCCAAAACAACCATCGGAAGGGATTCAGGGCTAAATCAAAAACTTTATAAAAGTTTGGGAAATTCTCCATAGTACAGAGCCACACGCCCATGTGAGACAGGGTACACGTCCGTGTGCCTTCGACACGCCCATATCCTCCAGTCGTGTAACTCTCTGACTATGACGTCAGCATTAATTTAAGGTCACACTTCCGTATCACATGCCCGTGTGCCCAGACCCTGTGGTCAATTAAAATTAAATGAATTTTTCATAAAAAGGTGCAGACTTCACATGGCCAGAGTACACGTCCATGTGGGTAGGCCGTGTCTCTCACACGGTCAAGACACACGCCCGTGTCTTAGACCGTGTATTTACTACTGAGCATACTGACTTGCAAAAATTAAGGTGCAGGGGTCACACTGCCATTCAACATGTCCGCGAGGCAGACCGTGTGTCACACATGGTTTAGACACATACCCGTGTGTTTACTCGTGTAGACCATTTAAAGGCTATTTTCCAAGCCGATTGTTACGCTCAATCATTCATACATTCAATCATAGCATGCAACATGACATATTTAGACACTCAAATATTCAACACCATGGTACTCTCACATCCTCATAATGTCATCCTATTGCACATCCATTTTGTTACACCATTTAGAAGCATTCCACACCAATTTCATGCATTATCAAACTTATCACCATAATTTTAAATTATGCATTCATGACTATAGTCATTTTAAACCATGAAGTCATCCCATGTCTTTTAGCATCTACTCCATACTTTATCATACATTAACTAAGGCATTAACACATGCATGCATAGGTAATTAGATTACAACCCAATGATCAAATATAAGTCATATCACATGGCCATTACAAAATGAATCATCAACATCATAGGCCTTCACAATTTGGCCGAATAGTATGACACATATCACAAAATAACCAAGTCCTCTATACATGCCATACTCATAATAACAATTTCACTATACCCAATAATCTTTTGATAGTGTGATCGAACACTCTGACAACTTTCGATCCCCGAGCTAGCTTGGAGAAACTACGAAGGATGGAAAGGAAAGGGGGTAAGCATTAAAGCTTAATAAGTCCACATGCAAATAATATGCAATGGTAGTAAGCAATCAACATGCAAGGACATAGTAACATATACATAAAGATTATTCATCACTTAAACCTTTTTACTTATTTATCATATGTACACATATACTCTCTCATCACAGATCATTATTTACCAAGGCATTATTCATAGGTTTAGTATGCATACCTGTACTCATCGTAGCATATCATATAACCATACCTCTTTAACATGCCCTCCTCGGGACTTTCATCACATCCATTGCATTACCCGTTGAACACTCAGAATACTATTGGATACACGGAAAACTTGCACATAGATGCCACATATACATACGTAGCCAAAGCTACCGCATAGCATGTAACGCTTGCAGTGGAGCTACTCACGGGCTTGCTCATAAAAGTTATCGGTCAAGGTGTAGCTATACGTGCTGCTCACACAAGCTTTTAGGTATCCGACCAACTCAAGGATTACCTAGCCACTGGTAGGACACACACAAGACCATTTCCCGGAACCCAATTACTTGTATCGCATCCATAATGAACTCGGACCAACTCAACGAGCTCAGATGCTCGCATCCGTAATGAACTCGGACCAGCTGACTGAACTCGGATGTCTCATACATATCACGTACCTGGACCAACTGAACAAGTTCGGATTTCTAAATTCCTAGTGACATGTCACTTGTATCCTAGACTATTCCTAAGGTTCAAACATGATTTTCCTCACTTGCACATGCATACTTTGACGTACTTGCTTGTGATGTCATATGTAGCGACCAATTATCATTTATGCTTTCATAACAACCAATAATTATATAACTCATAATAACAAGAAAACATTTATACAACCCTATATTATTTGCATATGCACTTACCTCGGTACAAAATGATGGTAATCGAGCGTATACTTTATTATTTCCTCGATCAAGACCCGGTTCACGTTTTTCTTGATCTATAATGCCAAATTTAACTTTTTTGTTAATCACATTATTCAAATCAATCCATAATTCATGCTTTGGTAAAATTACCTTTTTACCCTAACTTTTCACTTATTTACGATTTAGTCCCTAGACTCGTAAAATGAAATGCATGCATTTTCTTTCTTACCCAAGCCTAGCTGAATTTTCCTTGTACTCAAAATAGCCCATATTTTTATCAAAATCAGATTTTTATCACTTATTTTTCATCTTTTACAAAATGGTCCCTTTAAGGTGTTTTCATGCAAAATCACCTAGTAAAAGATGTTGAACACAAATGAAACTATCATATTCTTCCATTAAACATCAAAAAACAAACTTCTCATGCATGGATCAAAATTCCAACATGAACCCTCGCTTAAAATATGGTTATAAATGGGTACATCACGTTACGAGGATTTCAAAAATGTAAAGAACATTAAAAACGGAAGTAGAACGAACTTACCCCTAAGCTTGAAAAGTTTGAAAACCCTAGCTATGGTTCTCCACAAGAACATTAAGACAGACAAAATTTTCCTTCAAATGTCCAAAATGCCCTTAAAGTTTTTCCTTCAACTTTTTCCTATGCATGTTCGTTTATTTCCAAAATTATAGAAATTGCTCAAATTGATAATTACGACCCTCTAATTCATAATCTAAAGCAATTTCATGCTTAAAGCTTCTAGAATGCAAGTTTAGCATTTTATTCAATTTGGTCCCTAAAATTAAATTAGACATTTTATTCATAGAATTTCTTTATGAAACTTTCACAGAAGTACACATTCATATCATAGACCTCATAAGGATCATAAAATAATTATTTCTATCTCGAATTTGTGGTCTCAAAACAACTCTTTCGACTAGGCCCTAATTCGGGATATTACAACTCTCCCTCCCTTTAAGGATTTTCATCCCCAAAAATCTTACCAGTAAAAAGGTTTGGGTATTGTAACCTCATAGCCTCCTCGGGCTCCCATGTAGTCTCTTCAAACCCATGTCTTTGCCATAAAACTTTCACAAGAGCAACACTTTTGTTTCTCACTTGCTTGACTTCCTGAGCCAAGATCTTAACCGGTTCCTCACCATAAGTTATATCTGATTTGATTTCAACCTCTGTCAGTACAATCACATGAGAAGGACTTGATCTATATCGCCACAACATGGATACATGAAACACATCGTGAATCTTTTCTAACTCAGTCGGCAAGGCCAATCGATAAGCAACAGGCCTATCCTTTCGGTAATCTCATACGGTCCTATAAAACGAGGACTCAACTTGCCTTTTCTTTCGAATCTCAAAACCTTTTTCCATGGATACACTTTCAAGAATACTTTATCACCAACCTGATACTCAATTTCCTTTCTTTTCGAGTCCGCGTATGACTTTTTTCTTTTCGATGCCACTTTTAGACAATCACGAATTACCTTCTCCTTTTCTTCAGTTTCTTTAACCAAATCAACTCCATGTATCTTATTCTCCTTAAGTTCAGTCCAGTACAAAGGTGTACGACATTTACGTCCATACAATGCTTCATAAGGTGCTATTTTCAAACTCATCTAATAACTGTTGTTATAGACAAATTGAACCAAAGGTAAGTACTTTTCCCGAATACCTTGGAATTGAATAACACAACATCTGAGCATATCTTCAAGTATCTGAATTACTCTCTCAAATTTTCCATCGGTCTGTGGATGAAAACCGGTAATAAAATTCAGCTTTGTAGCCGAAGCTTCTTGTAACTTCTTTCGAAATCACGAAGTGAACCTCGGATCTCTATCCGAAATAATCAATAAAGGTACTCCATGAAGTCTTACAATCTCAGAAATATACAATTCATTTAACTTATCAAGTGAATAATCAACACTTACCGGTATAAAATGAGCCAATTTAGTCAATCTGTCAACCACAACCCATACGGCATCTTTCTTTCTCGGTGTCAACGGTAAGCTTGTCACAAAGTCCATAGTAATTCGGTCCCATTTCCATTCGGGAACTAAAATAGGCTAGAGTAAACCTAAAGGTACCTGGTGTTCAGCCTTTACTTGTTGACAAATCAAGCACCTCGACACAAACTCGGATATATCTCTTTTCATGTCATTCCACCAATACATTTTCTTTAAATCATTATACATTTTGCTACCCGGGTGAACTGAAATACCTCCATTATTAGCCTCATGCAAAATATTTCGAATCAACTCAGCATTCTTCAAGACACAAATCCTTCCATGGAACCTCAGACAACCATTAGAATCTCTCTCAAAATCTGATTCACTGCTCGACTCACACTGAGCTTTCTTAGCTTGTAACTCTTTATCGGCTTCCCGAGCATCACCAATCTATTGAAGAAAAGTCGGTCTAACTCTTAACTCTGCTAGAATTACACCATCATGAGATAGGGTTAGCCGTGCGTTCATAGCTCTCAAAGCAAATAAAGGCTTTTTGCTCAAGGCATCGGCAACCACATTTGCCTTACCGGGGTGATAATCAATCGCAAGCTCATAGTCTTTTAACAATTCAAGCCATATTCGTTGCCTCAAATTCAAGTCCTTTTGGGCCATCAAATACTTAAGACTTTTATGGTCTGTATAGACATGGCATTTCTCCCCGAATAGGTAATGTCGCCAAATCTTCAAAGCAAATACAATGGCGGCCAATTCTAGATCATGCGTAGGATAGTTTTTCTATGGGGCTTTAGTTGCCTCGAAGCATAAGCTACTACCTTGCCTTCTTGCATAAGCACACAACCTAGTCCACTCAAGGATGCATCACTGTAAATCACAAATTCTTTCCCTGATTCCGGTTGCACTAACACTGGTGCCTCGATTAATAATGCTTTCAGTTTCTCAAAACTCTGTTGGCAATTCTCTATCCATTCGAACTTAACATCCTTTTGTAACAACCTCATCATTGGAGTGGCAATCATCAAAAATTCTTTCACAAATCGCCTATAGTATCCAGCCAAACCCAAAAAGCTTCTAACTTCATTTACATTCCTTGGTGGCTTCCACTCAACAATAGTAGAAATCTTATTGGAATCAACTCGTATACCATCTCCTGAAATAATATGGCCCAAAAATCCAACCTCTCGAAGCCAAAACTCGCTTTTACTAAACTTGACAAATAACTGTTTATCCCTTAAAGTTTGCAAAATAGTTCTCAAGTGTCCGGCATGCTCTACCTCATCTATAGAATAAATTAGAATATCATCGATAAACACCACAACAAACTTATCCAAATATGGCTGAAAAATTTAGTTCATTAAATCCATAAACACGGCAGGAGCATTCGTTAATCCAAATGGCATAACAAGAAACTCGTAGTGGCCATACCTCATTCTAAAGGTAGTTTTAGGTACATCAGACTCTTTAACTCGTAACTGGTAATATCCGAACCTCAAGTCTATCTTAGAGAACCATGTCGCTCCTTTCAGCTAGTCAAACAAGTCATCAATCCTTAGAAGAGGATACTTATTTTTGATTGTCACCTTATTGAGTTGCCAGTAGTCAATGCATAATCTCATAGATCCGTCCTTCTTTTTCACGAATAGTATGCGAGCACCCCACGGTGAAAAGCTTGGTCTCTCAAAACCTTTGTCAGTTAACTCTTGCAACTGTAACTTCAATTCTTTCAGCTCAGTCGGGGCCATCCTATACGGAGCAATAGAGATAGATGTTGTCATTGGCATTAGCTCAATACCGAATTCAACTTCTCTATTTGGAGGCAAACCTGGCAATTCCTCGGGGAATAAATCTGCATATTCACATACAACTGGAACTGATTCAATTTGCAACTTGGATTCCTTTCTATTCAATATGTATGTCAAATAAGCTTCATACCCTTTTCTTATAAATTTATGAGCAGTCATCGAATTTGGTGACTTATCCGCGTCATCTGATTCAACCCGAAGGAGCTCACCATTTTTACATTTCAATTCAATAACTTTCTGTCTACAATTCACTATAGCATCATGTAGTGTCAACCAATCCATACCCAGTATGACGTCATATTCATCAAACAGTAACAATATTAAGTCGACCGGAAAATAATGACCTCAAATCATCAAAGGGCATCTCTTTCATACTTTATCAACTATCACATGCTTTCCTAATGGGTTTGAAACCTTAATCATAAATTCTGTAGACTCGATAGGTATATTCATACTAGATGCCAATTTCATACACACATACGAATGAGTAGAGCCAGGGTCTACAAAAGCAATAACATTAGTATCATAGAGAGAAAAATTAGTAGTGATCACATCAGGAGAAGTTACATCTTCATGTGTGCGTATTGCATAGGCACTAGCCGGAGCCCTAGCTTTAGATCTCACTGTTGTATCTCATGTCACACTCTTACTACCAGACCCATTCTTAGCATTTCTCGAGGGTCTTCCCCTAAATGCTGTGCCACTCGGCCTCGAGTTCTAAACTCTTTCTTTCTCTACCATCTCGAGGTAGTCTTTAATATAGTAGTCTTGAGAACCACACTTGAACCAAGATCCCTCACTCACCCTACAGGTGCCAAAATGACATCTACCAAATTGCTGGCACTCGGGCTTGGAAGGTTTAACGTTACCCACATTTGCCACGGATGTAGCCTGAGATCTAAAACCCGAATTCTACTTTCTATGATTCCCGTATGAATGTCCAGCTGAAACATGTGAATAAGAATACATCTCTCTAGATTTCTTAGACTGAGATGGCAATGACTTACTCATATATCTTTTTCTTGTATCTCTTGCCTTGGCTTTCCTCTTTTCTTTGATCAACTCCTTAGTTTTACAAGTCTGTTCAACAAGTACCACAAATTCTTTCAACTCAAGAATACCCACTAATGTCTTGATATCCTCATTAAGTCCATCTTCAAATCTTCTACACATCTTAGCTTCAGAGGATACACACTCCCGAGTGTACTTACTGAGTTTGACGAATTCTCTCTCATATTCACTAACTGTCATATGACCCTGTTTCAAATCTAGAAATTCTTTACGCTTCTGATCAATGAACCATTCGCTAATGTATTTCTTCCAGAATTCCTCTTGAAAGAATTCCTAAGTAACCCTTTCTGGTACCACAGATATCAACGTTCTCCACCAGTGATATGCCACATCTCTCAACAAAGATATGAAAAATTTTAGGCAATCCTTGGGTGTACAAGATAGTTCATCAAATACCCGTATCAAGTTCTCTTACCAGAACTCTGCTTTCTCAGGGTCATCATTGGCATTTGCCCTAAATTCCTCAGCACCTTGTTTTCGAATTTTATCAATAGGAGTTCTAGTAAATCTCATGAAATTCATACGTTGAGGCATTACAGGTGTGGGTTGAGGATTTGGGAGAGGTGGGGGAGGTTGAGTTTTCAGGTTCGTTCGAACGAACTCCGTACACCATGCATTCATCATGTAGAGAAAGGCCTCTCTGCCTCCTTCACCTCTACTGACAGTTTCGAGTCTACTCTTGAATGGCACCGCTCCTTCAGCTAGACTAGGTGCGTTACTTTCTACATCTTCCGCCACTACTCTGTCGGGATCCATTTGCTATATGTAAACACATTTTAATATTGTCAGGAGTCGTCACACTATCATTATATATATACGTATGGCATGTATAGCTAGACTTAACTGCGCTAGGTTAGTCCAAGAATCGAATAAACCATAGCTCTGATACCACTAAATGTAACACCCCTTACCCATACCCAGGTCAGGATAGGATACGAGGCATTACCGAACACATACACCGTCATTCATGCAATAACCAGGCTATAAAATTTTTCTTTAAAACAACTTCATTCATGCATACACAATTTGTCCGTGATGTGGGCTTGCGAGGCCCAAAATAACCATCAGAAGGGATTCGGGGCTAAATCGAAGACTTTAGAAAAGTTTGAGAAATTTTCCCTAATACAGAGCCACATGCCCGTGTGAGATAGGGTACATGCCCGTTTGCCTTCGACAAGCCCATGTCCTCCAGCCGTGTAACTCTTTGACTATGACATCAGCATAAATTTAAGGTCACACGACCGTATCACACGCTCGTGTGGCCAGACTATGTGGTCAATTAAAATTAAATAATTTTTTCATAAAATGGTACAGACTTTATATGGGCAGAGTACGCGCCTATGTGGGTAGGTCGTGTCTCTCACACGGTCAAGACACACGCCCGTGTCTTAGCCCGTGTTTTTACTAATGAGCATACTGACTTGTAAAAATTAGGGTGCAGGGGACACACGACCATTCAACACGCCCATGAGGCACACCGTGTGTCACACATGATCTAGACACATGCCCATGTGTCTACCCGTGCAGACCATTTAAAGCCTATTTTCCAAGTCGATTGTCACCCTCAATCATTCATACATTCAAACATATTTCGTAGCATGCAATATGACATATTTAGACACTCAAATATTCAACACCATGGTACTCTCACATCCTCATAATGTCATCCTATTGCACATTCATTTTGTTATACCATTTTGAAGCATTCCACACCAATTTCATGCATTATCAAACTTATCACCATAATTTCAAATTATCATTTTAAACCGTTAAGTCATCCCTTATCTTTTAGCATCTAATCCATACTTTATCATACATTCACCAAGGCATTAACACATGCATGCATGGGTAATTAGATTACAACCCAATGAAGTTGACTAGGAGTCGGAGCCTGATTCCAACTATTTCTAAACATCTTTAATTTTATTTGGGATTTATATTATTAAGACTTATTTTAATTTTGGATAGTGTTTATGTTTTTTTAGTTTAATTAGGATTCTATTTCATTTATATATTTTTTGTGTGTTTAGTTTGTAATACCTCTTACCCGTATTCAATGTCAGAACAGGGTACGAGGCATTATTGGACTTAAACACAAGCAAATATAGATTTCTAAGCCGTAATTTTTTTTCCAATTTCAAACTTTTTGCATATACTTATAAAGTCCCTAATACGTGTAACGCCCCCACGCCCGAGACCGTCACCGGAGTCGAGTATGAGGTGTTACTAAGCTTAATTTAACATTTTTAGAACTTTGGATTATTTGTTTCTACATTCACAGCTTTTAAGCTACTTGCGTCACAGTCACAAGAAAAATCATATCTCGAGTTACGAAACTCAAAATCAAGATCTGTAAATTTTCCCTAAATATAGACTCATATACCTATCTACTAATTTGTTTATAAAATTTTTGGTAGGGCCAATTAGTACAGTTTATTAGTTAAAGTTACCCCTGTTTTAGGACTTGACTGGTCTGACCTCTGTTTACTACGAACTGTATTTCTCTCTGTACAAAATCCATATGACTATGAGGTTTGTTTCTCCTAAAACTAGACTCAATAAGGATTCTGATGATATAAAATACACCACCTAATTATATCTTTACAATTTATGGTGAATTTCTAAAGTAGGAACAGGGGATTCAGAAACGGCTATGACCCTGTTTCACTAAAATTCAAATATCTTCTAACATATAATTTATTTACCTGTTTCATTCCTTTCATGTGAAACTAGACATAATAAGCTTAAATTTTATATGTAGTCCATCACCAAATTAAATTGCTATGATTTTTAGTAAATTTTCAAACTCGCGTCAGTGTTGCTGCAGTATTCTGTTTATGGCAAATTTCATCCCTCTTATGAGTTTTTATGCACTAAGTATCTTAATAATTTTCCTTATCATCAAACATAATCTAAACTTACCATTTTCATAATTTATCATTATCAAATATTTTCTCAACCATTCTGTCACCATATCATAAGATCATTTACACAAAATAAGTATATTGCTATACATGCCATACTTAAATTTACAAGCCATTTACCAAAAATCTTCCGGATAGTGTGACTGAGCCTTCGACCTATCCCGACTCCTGAACTGGCTTGTCCAAAACTACAATGAGTAAGAAGGAGGGAGTAAGCATAAATGCTTAGTAAGTTCATATGAAAATAATAAATAACATAACAAACAATCAAACTAATCAACATTAGCATATATCATCAACACACTTATCACATTTTTTAATCATTTTTCATCATCTTATTACCTTATCGTGGTTGTAATCAACACTCAACTCGAGGGTTAAATACATACCTGTCCAAAATATTCATTTCTCATCACTTACCAATATGTCTCTTTTCATCTCGAGTATTCCTCCATTTGAGTAAAACTTTACCCGTTGAACACATCGGAATATAATTCGGATACATGGATAATTTGCATATAAGTGCCACATATTCAATCAAGCCATCATGTAACCCGCCCATAAGCGAACTCGGACTCAACTCAATGAGCCCGGGCGTTCGCATCCATAAGTGAACTCGGACTCAACTCAACGAGTTCGGATGCCTAGTTACATCTCACGAACTCGGACTCAACTCAACGAGTTCAGACATTCGCATCCATAAGTGAACTCGGACTCAACTCAACGAGTTTGGATGCTCAACCATCCTAGTGACATGTCACTTGTATCCTAATCTATTCCTAAGGTTCAAACGGGATTTTCCTCGAACACTTATCCTTGCCGTCTTTCGTAGAATGCCGAAATCAATACTCGGTAACAATTATATTTAACAAGTAGCTCACATAATTTACATATTATTTGAAATTAACCACAAAGCATACATTTCATAATGAAATTCAGCATAACACATAATTAATATCAATAACCTAAAAATAACAATTATGCTACATTATTTACACATGAACTTACCTTGGTACCAAAATACAAAGATTTTGCAATTTAGTCCACAATCTTTCCTTTTCCTCGATTGAGGTCGATTCCACGTCTTTCTTGATCTAAAATAACACATTTAGCTCATTTAATACTCACATTATCAAATTAATCCTTAACTCAAATTTTGGCAAAATTACAATTTTGCCCCTAAACTTTTGCATATTTGCATTTTTGCCCCTAGGCTCGGGATTAAACTTTATTCCTTATTCTTATGTTTTACAACATGCTGATCACTTTTCTCTACTATGGTAACATCAAATTCTCACTCTAACATGTACTTGTGACTATTAGGTATTTTTACCGATTAAGCCCTTTTACTCGTTTTTGCTTAAAATCGAGTAGTACAAGTTGTCTAACATAATTTAAAACCCCATATTCTATCATAAAACATCAAAATACACAAATTTCACCTATGGGTATTTTTACAAATATAAACCCTAGGTTGAATTATTGCTAACATAAGCTTAATCGAGCTATCGGGATTCCAAAAACGTAAAGAACATTAAAAACGGGGCTTGGAATCACTTACTATGGAGCTTGGAAGCTTGAAACAAACCATAGCTATGGAGAACCCTTGAAATTTTGGCCTAATGAAGAAGATGGACAAAAATTGGCTTTTAATTTTGTTTTTAATTCATTTTAATAACTAAATGACCAAAATACCCTTACTACTAAACTTTCCAAAAATTCCTTCCATGTCCTAATTTTGTCCATGAACTTAAAATTGGTCAAATTGCTATTTAAGACCTCCTCATTAATATTCCAAAACAATTTCATACTAAAAACTTCTAGAATGCAAGTTTTGCAACTTATTCGATTTAGTCCTTACTTTCAATTTAAGCACTTTAGGCATAGAATTTCATCACGAAATTTTCACACAATCATGAAATCATATAATAATCATCAAAATAATTATAAAATAATTATTTCTATCTCAGATTTATGGTCACGAAACCACTATTCTGATTAGGCCCTAATTCGGGATATTACAACTCTCCCCCCTTTAAAGATTTTCGTCCTCGAAAATCTTACCTGTAAACAGATGTGGGTATTGATTTCTCATAGTTTCTTCGGATTCCCATGTTGCTTCTTCTACTCCATGCCTTTGCCACAACACCTTCACAAGTGCAACATTTTTATTCCTTAGTTGTTTGACCTCTCGAGCTAAAATCTTAATCGGTTCTTCTTCGTAGGTCATATCTTGTTGTAGTTCAATTTCTGTCGGTGAAACTACATGCGAAGGATCCGAACGATACCGACGTAACATAGATACGTGGAACACATCATGAATCTTCTCTAATTCAGGTGGTAATGCTAGCCGATATGCTACCGGTCCAACTTTTTCAATTACTTCATACGGCCCAATAAAACGCGGACTTAATTTGCCCTTCCGTCCAAATCTATGGACTTTCTTCCATGGAGACACCTTTAAAAATACTTTATCACCAACTTGAAATTCAATGTCCTTTCGTTTTAGATCTGCATAAGATTTCTGTCTATCTGAAGCAGCTTTCAAACAATCTCGAATTACTTTCACTTTTTCTTCAGTTTCTTTTATTAGATCAACTCCATAAATCTGATTTTCCTTGAGTTCAGTCCAATACAATGGCGTTCGACACTTACGACCATATAATGCTTCATAAGGTGCCATTTTCAAGCTCGTCTGATAACTATTGTTGTAAGCAAATTCTACCAGCGGCAAATATCTTTCCCAACTTCCTTGAAATTCCAATACACAACATCTAAGCATATCTTCAAGAATTTGAATTACTCTCTCTGATTGTCCATCAGTTTGTGGATGAAAAGCAGTATTGAAATTTAACTTTGTACCTAACACGTCTTGCAACTTTTGCCAAAACCGTGAGGTAAACCTTGGATCTCTATCTGAAATAATCGACAATGGTATTCCGTGTAATCTAACAATTTCTCTAATATACAGTTCAGCCAACTTGTTAAGAGAATAATCCGTACGTACCGGGATAAAATGAGCCGACTTAGTTAATTTGTCAACTATTACCCAGATGGCATTTTTCTTTCATGGAGTCAATGGCAATCCTGAAACAAAACCCATAGTAATCCGATCCCATTTCCATTCAGGAACCATAATAGGCTGAAGTAATCCCGAAGGCACTTGGTGTTCAGCTTTCACCTGTTGACAAATTAAGCATTTGGACACAAACTCTGATATATCTCTTTTCATTCCATTCACCAATACATTTTCTTTAAGTCATTATACATTTTCGTACTACCCGGATGAATCGAGAAATAACCGCTATGTGCTTCCTGTAGGATCTTTTGAATCAATTCCTCATTCTTCGGTACACAAATACAATCTTTAAACATTAAGCACCCATCAGAACCAATTTTGAAATCTGACTCTGTATCAACTTCACACTGTTTTCTCTTGGCTTGCAAATCTTGATCATCTTTTTGAGCTTCAGAAATCTCTTGCAAAAACATTGGTTTTGCTCTTAACTCTGCTAGAATCGAACCATCATCTGACACTTTCAATTGAGTGTTCATAAATCTCAAAGCAAACAACAACTTTCTGCTCAAAGCATCAGCAACCACATTCGCTTTTCCCGGATGATAATCAATAACAAGCTCGTAATCTTTCAATAATTCCAACCATCTTCGCTGTCTTAAATTCAAGTCTTTTTGTGACATCAAGTACTTAAGACTTTTATGGTCGGTATATACCTGACACTTTTCACCATACAAATAATGTCGCCAAATTTTCAAAGCAAACACCACCGCAGCCAATTCCAAATCGTGAGTAGGATAATTCCTCTCATGAGGTTTTAACTGCCTCGAAGCATATGCCACCACTTTTCCTTCTTGCATGAGCACACACCCCAAACCATTTAGAGAAGCATCACTATACACCAAAAATTTTTTACCTGATTTGGGCTGTACTAACACTAGTGCCTCTGTTAATAACTTTTTCAATTCTTCAAAACTCTGTTGACATTCTTCCGTCCATTCAAATTTAACATCCTTTCGGAGTAATCTAGTTATAGGAGCAGCAATTATAGAAAATCCATTTACAAACCGCCCCAGCTAGCCCCAAGAAACTTCTAACTTCGGTTACGTTTTTCGGTGGTTTCCAATCAACAATGGCTGAAATTTTACTAGGATCAACCCGTATACCATCACCTGAAACAATATGACCCAAAAATCCAACTTCTCGAAGCCAAAATTCACTTTTACTAAACTTAGCATACAGCTGCTTATTTCTCAAAGTTTGCAAAACTATCCTCAAATGCTCAGCATGCTCTGTATCATCTTTTGAATAAATTAAAATATCATCTATAAACACCACAACAAATTTGTCCAAGTATGGCCGAAATATGCGATTCATTAAATCCATAAACACAGCAGGAGCATTTGTCAATCCGAATGGCATAACTAAAAATTCATAATGACCATACCTTGTTCTAAAAGCAGTTTTAGGCACATCCGACTCTTTTACCCGCAGTTGGTAATACCCAGATCTCAAGTCAATCTTTGAAAACCATGTCGCTCCTTTTAGCTGATCAAACAAATCATCAATTCTTGGCAATGGATACTTGTTTTTGATTGTCACCTTGTTTAACTGCGGATAATCAACACACAACCTCATAGAACCATCCTTCTTTTCACAAATAACACGGGAGCACCCCAAGGTGAAAAACTCGGTCTCACAAAACCTTTATCAGTTAACTCTTGCAACTGCGACTTTAATTCCTTCAACTCTGCTGGTGCCATTCTATACGGAGCAATCGAAATCGGAGCTGTTCCCGGTATCAAATCAATACCAAATTATACTTCCCTAACTGGAGGCAAACCCGGCAATTCTTCTGGAAATACGTCCGCAAATTCACACACAACCGGCACTGATTCAACTTTCTTTTCAACTTCTTTTGTATTAATTACATACGCCAAATAAGCTTCATAACCCTTTCTCAGATATCTTTGAGCTGACATTGAAGAAATCACACTAGGCAATGCCTCTGATTTATCTGATTCAACCCACAGAGTTTCACCATTTCCACACTTTAATTCTATAATCTTTTCTTTGCAATTTATTTTAGCATCATGCAATGTCAACCAATCCATACCCAAAATAACATCAAACTCATCAAACGGCAACAACATCAAGTCAGCTGGAAAGTAATGATCCCGAATCATTAAAGGACATTTCTTACATACTTTATCGACAGTCACACATTTGCCTAACGGATTCGACACTCTAATCATAAATTCTGTGTTCTCAACAGGTATATTCATACTAGACACCAATTTCATGCACACATATGAATGAGTAGAACCGGGAGCAATCAAAGAATAACATTAACATTATAGAGGGAAAATGTACCGGTAATCACATCAGGTGAGGAAGCATCTTCACGCGTTTTAATAGCATAAGTTCTAGCCGGAGCCTTTCCTTCAGGTCTAACTAGTGCATCCCTGGCTTCATTCTTACTGCTTGCTTCGCTCCCAGTTTTCTTGGATATCTTCCTCTCGAATCCGCCCCACTTGTTTTTGTATTCTAAAATTTTTCATTTTCAGCTCTCTCTGGGCAGTCTCTAATAAAATGATCCAGAGAACCACATCGAAAACATTCATTTGCTCTACACGGACCAAAATGATTTCTACCACACCGCTGGCACTCAGGTTTAACAAATCTCGAGTTCCCTACACTGGCTGCCGAAGTAGTCTGGGATTTAGGACCCACATTTTGCTTCTTATAATTCCCATATGATTGCCCAGCTGAAGCTTGGGAACGAGGATTCATATTCCTTGACTTTCCAGGTTGCTGTGAAAATGAACCGCTCATCGGTCTTTTCTTCCAATTTCTAGTCTCAGCCTCTACCTTTTTCTTTTCTTTAAGTAATTCTTCAGCCTTACAAGCTCGATCAACCAATACTACCATTTCTTTTAATTCAAGAATTCCAACAAATACCTTGATGTCTTCGTTGAGCCCGTCTTCAAATCATCGGCACATCTTGGCCTATGTAGGAACATACTCTCTAGCATACTTACTTAATTGGACAAACTCTCTTTCATATTCTGTAACTGTCATATTACCTTGCTTCAACTCAAGAAATTCTTTACGCTTCTGATCAATAAATCTTTCACTAATATATTTCTTCCGAAACTCTTCTTGAAAGAATTCCCAAGTTATTTTCTCTTTCGGTACCACCGAAATCAAAGTCTTCCACCAATTATAAGCTGAATCCCTCAACGAAGATATAGCACATTTCAAACATTCTTCAGGTGTACAAGATAATTCGTCAAATACCCGGATTGAATTTTCGAGCCAGAACTCTGCTCTCTCGGCATCATCATCAATATTTGCTTTAAATTCTTCGGCCCTTTGCTTGCGAATTCTATCAACTGGAGTTCTGTGAAATTTCATCAGATCCATACCTTGAGGCATCGGGGGTACAGGTTGAGGAATTGGGGGAGGTGGGGGAGGTTGTACATTTGGGTTCGTACGAACGAACTCGGTGTACCATGCACTCATCATTTGGAGAAAGGCTTCCCGACCCCTTTCTCCTCCTCCCTGACCAACAGTAGGAGGTGGATTTTCAGTCGGCGCTGCTCCTTCAGCCGGAGCTGGCGCATTACTCTCTACTTCATCTGCCACAGCTGGATCGGGATTCATTTACTATAAAAAAAATCATTTAAAAAGGTCAGAAGTCGTCACACTATCACAATTTATACATATGGCATGTATAGCAAAATCCGTACATACAACACGTAGTCCGAGAACCGACTAAACCTGCTCTGATACCACTAAATGTAACGCCCCCACGCCTGAGACCGTCGCCGGAGTCGAGTATGAGGTGTTACTAAGCTTAATTTAACATTTTTAGAACTTTGGATTATTTGTTTCTACATTCATAGCTTTTAAGCTACTTGCGTCACAGTCACAAGAAAAATCATATCTCGAGTTACGAAACTCAAAATCAGGATTCGTAAATTTTCCCTAAATGTAGACTCATATACCTATCTACTAATTTTTTTATAAAATTTTTTGTAGGGCCAATTAGTACAGTTTATTAGTTAAAGTTACCCCTATTTCAGGACTTGACTGGTCTGACCTCTGTTTACTACGAACCACATTTATCTCTGTAAAAATTTCATATGACTATGAGGTTTGTTTCTTATAAAACTAGACTCAATAAGGATTCTGAGGATATAAAATCCACCACCTAATTATATCTTTAAAATTTATGGTGAATTTATAAAGTAGGAACAGGGGATTCAGAAACTGCTATGACCCTGTTTCACTAAAATTCAAATATCTTCTAACATATAATTTATTTACCTGTTTCATTTGTTTCATGTGAAACTAGACATAATAAGCTTCAATTTTATATGTATTTCATCACCAAATTCAATTTCTATGATGTTTAGTAAATTTTCAAACTCGCGTCAGTGTTGCTGCAGTATTCTGTTTATGGCAAATTTCATCCCTCTTATGAGTTTTTATGCACTAAGTATCTTAATAATTTTCCTTATCATCAAACATAATCTAAACTTACCATTTTCATAATTTATCATTATCAAATATTTTCTCAACCATTCTGTCACCATATCATAAGATCATTTACACAAAATAAGTATATTGCTATACATGCCATACTTAAATTTACAAGCCATTTACTAAAAATCTTCCGGATAGTGTGACTGAGCCTTCGACCTATCCCGACTCCTGAACTGGCTTGTCCAAAACTACAATGAGTAAGAAGGAGGGAGTAAGCATAAATGCTTAGTAAGTTCATATGTAAATAATAAATAACATAACAAACAATCAAACTAATCAACATTAGCATATATCATCAACACACTTATCACATTTTTTAATCATTTTTCATCATCATATTACCTTATCGTGGTTGTAATCAACACTCAACCCGAGGGTTAAATACATACCTGTCCAAAATATCCATTTCTCATCACTTACCAATACGTCTCTTTTCATCTCGAGTATTCCTCCATTTGAGTAAAACTTTACCCGTTGAACACATCGGAATATAATTCGGATACATGGATAATTTGCATATAAGTACCACATATTCAATCAAGCCATCATGTAACCCGCCCATAAGCGAACTCGGACTCAACTCAACGAGCTCGGGCGTTCGCATCCATAAGTGAACTCGGACTCAACTCAACGAGTTCGGATGCCTAGTTACATCTCACGAACTCGGACTCAACTCAACGAGTTCAGACATTCGCATCCATAAGTGAACTCGGACTCAACTCAACGAGTTTGGATGCTCAACCATCCTAGTGACATGTCACTTGTATCCTAATCTATTCCTAAGGTTCAAACGGGATTTTCCTCGAACACTTATCCTTTCCGTCTTCCGTAGAATGCCGAAATCAATACTCGGTAACAATTATATTTAACAAGTAGCTCACATAATTTACATATTATTTGAAATTAACCACAAAGCATACATTTCATAATGAAATTCAGCATAACACATAATTAATATCAATAACCTAAAAATAACAATTATGCTACATTATTTACACATGAACTTACCTTGGTACCAAAATACAAAGATTTTGCAATTTAGTCCATAATCTTTTCTTTTCCGCGATTGAGGTCGATTCCACGTCTTTCTTGATCTAAAATAACACATTTAGCTCATTTAATACTCACATTATCAAATTAATCCTTAACTCAAATTTTGGCAAAATTACAATTTTGCCCATAAACTTTTGCATATTTACATTTTTCCCCTAGGCTCGGGATTAAACTTTTTTCCTTATTCTTATGTTTTACAACATGCTGATCACTTTTCTCTTCTATGGCAACATCAAATTCTCACTCTAACATGTACTTGTGACTATTAGGTATTTTTACCGATTAAGCCCTTTTACTCGTTTTTGCTTAAAATCGAGTAGTACATGTTGTCTAACATAATTTAAAACCCCATATTCTATCATAAAACATCAAAATACACAAATTTCACCTATTGGTATTTTTCCAAATATAAACCCTAGGTTGAATTATTGCTAACATAAGCTTAATCGAGCTACCGGGATTCCAAAAACGTAAAGAACATTAAAAACGGGGCTTGGAATCACTTGCTATGGAGCTTGGAAGCTTGAAACAAACCATAGCTATGGAGAACCCTTGAAATTTCGGCCTAATGAAGAAGATGGACAAAAATTGGCTTTTAATTTTGTTTTTAATTCATTTTAATAACTAAATGACCAAAATACCCTTACTACTAAACTTTCCAAAAATTCCTTCCATGTCCTAATTTTGTCCATGAACTTAAAATTGGTCAAATTGCTATTTAAGACCTCCTCATTAATATTCCAAAACAATTTCATACTAAAAACTTTTAGAATGCAAGTTTTGCAACTTATTCGATTTAGTCCTTACTTTCAATTTAAGCACTTTAGGCATAGAATTTCATCACGAAATTTTCACACAATCATGAAATCATATCATAATCATCAAAATAATTATAAAATAATTATTTCTATCTCAGATTTGTGGTCACGAAACCACTATTCCGATTAGGCCCTAATTCAGGATATTACAATACGAGTCTACGAGGCCCAAATCATGCATTAGAAGTGGTTCGGGACTAAACTGAGAAATTGGAAAATTTCATAAAACTTAGAATATTTTTGCTCTAAACAGGAGTCACACGCCCGTGTAGTCACACACGCCCGTGTCCCTAACCCATTTAACTCTCAGTTTGTCACCGATGAACAAATTGAAGACGCACGGCCAAGTCACACGCCCATGTGCTAGGCCGTGTGGTCGATTTAAAAATTTTGATTCTTCATAAAAATAGGTACAGACTTCACACACCTAGGACACACATCCGTGCCTGAGGCTGTGTCATCCACACGGCTGAGACACATGCCTGTGTCTCTGCCTTGTTGTCGATTTTGAGCATTCTGTTTTGCGAAAATTAGGGTACAAGGGACACACGGCCTAAACACATGCTCGTGCGACAAGCCGTGTGTCACACACGGCCTTGCCACCCGTCCGTGTGCCTACCTATGTAGACAAAAATAAGACTATTTACCAAGCCATTTTGGTACCCTTTGTTGCACACACATACACAACATAACATGGAACCAATCCAAACATTTACATACAACCAAATCAGCCACAACCAAGACATCAACACATCATTCCCATGATAGACACATCATTCACATGGTACCATATATCATGCACAAACATCATATACTTATCAACTCAATCAAGTAAATTCCCACATTCATGAAAAACATCATCATATAAATTGATTATACCAATAGTAGCCAATTTCAAATGGCCCTATACAACATGAACTTTCAACCAATATAAGCCAACACATTTGGCCAAATCAATTATGACACATAACAAAATGACCAAGTCCCCTATACATGCCATAACTCAAAATGTTGAAATCATTGGTCCCAAAATAATTGTTGATAGTGTGAGTGGCTCTCCGACGGTCTCCGATCTTCAAGCTAGCTTGGTTACACTATAAGACAAGGGAATGGAAAGGGGAGTAAGCTTTATAGCTTAGTAAGTTCCTACTAAAATAATAGGCATCATATCCACACAATTAACATACAATTAACATGATGAAGGTTAACATGAATATTATCAAAATCTCATAATCATAACTTACTCAATCATAATCCTACCAAGAGTTCATCACATGCCGAGCTTATTACTTATGAGTTTTACGTACATACCTATACCAACTCGCAACATAACCATAGCCTTTCACAATTTTTGGCATTCCTGTTGAACACTCGGAATATTAACGGATACTCAGAAATCTTGCACATAAGTGCCATACATGTAGCCAAAGCTACCATATATCTTATAGTACATATAGACTCGTTTTTGAGCTATCAGTTAGGACGTAGCTATAGAGTGCTGCTCAAACAAGCTGTCAGTCAGGACGTAGCTACAGAGTGCTGCTCACACAAGCTGTCACTCATAGGACGTACAAGACCAGCACCTGATCACATAAACACATGGGTTCCTAGTGACATGTCACTCATATCCTATTCTATTCCTAAGGCTCAACCGAGAATTTTCACTTATCAAAACTTTGTTGAATATGTCCAAAGAGTCAATCACAATTCATACAATATTAAAGCATTTAGAGCATAAATATAACAATGCATTGTTTACATACGAACTTACCTCGGTACAAAAATAGTAGAATTTGACCTAATCGTCAAACACTTTGTTTTTCCCTCGATCTAGGTTCGAACCTCGTTTATCTTGATCTATAAAAACAAATTTAACTTATTTAATACAGACATTGTTTAATTCAGTCCAAAAATCATATTATGGAAAAATTACATTTTGCCCCTAATGTTTCACATTTTTACAATTTAGTCCCTAGGCTCGTAAATTGAAATGTATTTAATTTCTTCAAAACCCAAGCCTAGCCGAACAATTTTCATACTTATACCAGCCCACATTTTACACTTAATCACACTTTTACTACTTATTTTTATAACTTTTACAAATTGGTCCTCTTTAACATTTTTACCAAAAATCACTTAGCAAAAGTTGTTTTCTAACATCAAACATGCATTTTCTACCATTAGCCATCAAAATACACATATGTCTAACATGGGTCAAATGCTAGACCTTAATCATACCTCAAATTAGTGCTAGAAATTGGTAGATCGATTTACAACGACTTAAAAAATGTAAAGAGCATTAAAAACGAGGCTAGAACGGACTTACAATCAAGCTTGGAAGCTTGACAAACCCTGCTATGTCTTCCTCTTGTAAATTTCGGCCAAGGAGTAGAAGATGAGAAAAAATTGGCTTTTGATTTGCTTAATAATTCATTTAATTACTAAATGACCAAAATACCCTTTTCTTAAAACACTAAAATTTCTCTTACTTCATGTCCATTTTTGTCCACTAACTTAACAAATGGTCTAATTATCATCTAAGGACCTTCAATTTAAAATTTCATAGCAATTAAACACCTCTAGCTTCTAGAACTCAAGTTTTGCACGTTTTAAAATCTAGTCCTTTTAGCTAAATTAAGTGCCCAAATGTCAAAATTTTTGAATGAAATTCTCATAGAATCATTCCATAAAACTGTAGACCATAAAAATATAAGAAAAATAAATTTTCCTACGTCGGATTTATGGTCCCGAAACCACTGTTTAGACTAGACCTAAAATCAGGTTGTTACATAGTTTTTCTTTGCAGGAACCCCATAGCTTTTGAAGGCACTACAATTTTGAGCCAACACTACAAAGAAGAGTCAGTCCCACCAATTTCGTTGCACTTTTCAAACCAATCAGGTAACTTAGGGACAATTTTCCAAATAAAGTTTGGGGGTAACTTAGGAAGATTTTTAAAAAATTCTATTATTTTGTTTTGTTTTCTAGGTTTTTAGTAATTTTTAATTTTATTGTGTGTTTTCTATGTACTGGAGCTTCTATACAACAAGTGACTGGTTATGAGCATGTTAATAAGATTTTGTGAATAAACTATAAATTTAGTTTGATAATATTTTATTCTAAATTTTCTAATTTTTATACTAATTAGTTCAATTTATTACACTATGAATAGATTAAAGATGTTAAGTATGTAACACCCCAAACCCGGCCTAGACACTATGGCCGAAATCTGGCGTGTCACATTAAAGTATTTTTCGAAAACCATGTTCTCATTGAAAACCCTTCTTGCTATTTAGAACCTCTAGCCATTTTAAAACTTTGTGAAAACCTCAATTTTCGTTGGTTTATTAAAAGTCATTCTCTTGTAAAACATTATTACCTTAAAAAATTTATTTACTGCAGAAGCTTAGTTTAAAGTTTTGCAGAAACATTATATTTTAAAAAATAGTTATTGTTTTGGAAAAGAAAATCGTGTTCTACTCTAGCAGTTATAAAACAGTATATAAAGTTCGAAATTTAGAACCAGAAATTAAAAGAGGCCTTATTACAACCTAGATTACATATAAGTACTTGTAAATAACTTAAAAGAAAATCAAAAACAATAGCAGTTGTGTGGCCACCTCCGAGTCCTTCGCAGCACAACCCTCCTAATGCTGGGGATTACCTACACAGTTAATAAACGGGGTGAGTTTAAGAAAACTCAATGTGTAATCCCCTCCTAAACTAAAACAGTTAGTAAACAGACAGAATTTAGAATCAGTCTAGGCTGGAGCCCATTACAGTAACAGAACAATGTGTGTAGACCAAAGCCCAGTACAATTTCACTTGGGTCTCAGCCCTCATCAGAATCAATTGGGCCTAGCCCATTCTCAAAATCAGAAATAGTTGGGCCTGGCCCATTAATAGAATTAGGTTGGCTTAAGCCCAGTACAGAATCAGTATCAGATGCAGATATGCAGACAGATTCCCAGCCCAGTCTAACCAACACACCACCTATACCAACCAACACACCATGTGGGGATAAAATCGACCCACCCAGCCAACACACCAAGCTTAGCACCGGTTGCGGCACTAAGTCAACAAGACTGCTCAACGCCGTAGACAGGACAGCTCAATGTCGTAGACAGAATGACTCAACACTGTAGACAGGACAACTAAAGGCCGTAAATATTGCAGCGCCAATTAACAGAACGACTATAAGCCATAAGTATCATAGAAAGGCTAAAGCCTTATACAGGACGGCTACAGGCTGTACACTTCCTTCGTCCATTATAACCCAACCCCATGCAATATGTAACGCCCTAAAAATTTAGGGTTTGTAATTTTACCGAGTTTGACACAAATCGCATGTTTGGTGTGGTGGCTAAATGATTTGGGCGTGTTTGAGGGTGTCGAGGAAAGCTTGGGTTCAAACTCTAGCTTTTGCAAAAATTTTGTTTTTCTCTTAAAAAGAACCTGAACTTTGGCACCTAGAATTTATGAATAATTTTGGTTGCTTGTTACCACAAAAAGCCTTGGGGCTTGGTGGCATGTGGCGTGTTTTGGCAGATGAGAAGACTGGGGTTCGAATCCCATAGAAGTGAAAGATGTTAATTTTGCTACTTGGGACGGCAAGAGTTAGTAGTGGACTAAAACTCTGTTGGGTGAGAGTTTGAATGGGTCTTGGAGGTTGTTATGGATGGATAAGGGGAGAAAATCTTGGAGATTTTCATGGAATTTGAAATGGGAAGGAGTTTGTAGCCGTTTGGGAGTGTGTGAGGGTGCAAATTTGGCTAAGGGGTTTAGGGAGTGTATTTTCAGCATTTGGGTAGGGATTAGGGGCCGAACTCTTCTTTTGCTATCATTCTTCTTGCTCTTTTTGGTCACTTTGGGTACCATTCTCCTTTGCCGACTTCTCTGCGTGCCTTTTGGGAAAAGCTGAAATCTTTGTTTCATTTTGTGCCGATTAATAAAACCTTTTGCGTTCTTTCTTTTTCTCTTCTAAGTCCCTGACTGAACACTACCCTAGTTTACACTCAACACTATGCTTAAATCCTCTTCTCCTTCTTCTTACTCTCAAACCCTTTTTCCATCACATCTCTATTACGCTTCCACCCTTAGAACTTTGACCGAATACCATTTGTTCATCTGGTTCATCTTATTTGGGTTGCTTCTGTGTTAGTCGAATATCCCTTCTCTATGTTGAATCCTTCCCTATTTCTTTTATTCATCTTTTAAATCTCTGTGTTACCCGGTTAGTTTGATTGAGCAAATTTGGTGCCTCTCTGCTAGTGGTAAGTATATCGTGTAGTGACTATTAACCTTGTTCTTTTATTATTTTCTCTAAGCCAAATATTCCTTTCTCTTAGTTCTCTATATTTTTTGAGTGGTGACTTCTTTTTCTATGATGTATGTTCGCGGCTTTCAGTTATCACTGAGGAATGAAGGGCGCAGAACATTCTTGAGCCATCGGAACCCTGTCTTCCAACACTTGGGTAGGTCAATTATTCCTTGTTTTAAGAGTGTTATCTTTAGGGTTTTTAGGTTATTTTTTTAATTACTTTTTATCTGTTAAACTGTAGTGTGTGAGGGCCAAGATACGCGAGATCAACCCTAGCTAATCTAGATACAGTTGGCCACATTCTCTTCGGTCAAGGTAAGTAGAAGAGTTGGGTTAAAAGTAGTTGTTGCGATTGAATGTGGTGGAGACTAATGGAATGTTGGGTTGATTGTAGGCCTTGGACTCGTAGGGAATTCTGTCGCTTTTGCAAATCAAGGTGTGTAGTCGTACACCCAACCTTACGCTGTGTCCAATGAGGAACATAGGTGTGCAACCACACTAAGGTTGTTGTAAATCGGCAAAAGCCGAAAAGCCAAAACTTCAGCTTTTAAGGCCTTGCAAGCGTGCAATCATTCGTGGGGTGAACCAAGCCTACATATTATAGGCAGTAGACTATAAGGCCGTTGCATGCGTTTCATGGGCTAGGGCCATTATGGGCCTTGTTCGGCCGAGTACTGGGCCTTGGGCCCATTTACACTGTTTTGACCATATGGGTTGTCTGAGTCGTTCAAGATGATCGTAGACCTTTTAAAGGGTTATTTTCTGTACCAAGACCCTAAAAACTAGTTAAATGACTAAAATACCCTAAGGGGTAAAATTACTATTTTACCCCTAACTAACGAAATGACCTTTATACCCTAGTAGTAGGTTAAGTGACAGGTGTATGACATTGATATGACTGGTTTTGAGTATGACACTGCATACACGTGTTATTTATGACATTTTGCATTGGGGTTGGGATTTTGATTCGGAGGAAGTACTGTACTAGTGGCCTTTCCATGTTTTACTGATCTAGTGCCCTTGCCACGTATTCTGACATTAGTGGCTATGCCACGTTTATTACTACTAGCAGCTTTGCTACATTACCTATAGTAGCATAGCTACGATACTGGTGTGCTGGCTGGGTGGGTCGATTTAATCCCCACATGGTGTGATGGTTGGTACGGGAGGTGTGATGGTTGAATTGGGATGGGTTGCATATGTGTGTTGGACTACTGTATAGGGCTTAGGCCCATATTGCATTGTTAATGTTTAGGGCTAAGGCCCAGACTGTCTCTGTTCTATATATTGACTGTTACTCTGGTAAGTGGGTTACACATTGGGTTTTCGTAAACTCACCCCGTTTCTAACAGTACAGGTAATCCCTAAGCTTAGATGGTTTGGAGCTGCGAGGGACTCGGAGGCGGCCACACGAACTCAAAAGTCTTGTTTATGGTTTATTCACTTATAGAATTTAGTTTTTGGTTTTGTTATGTAATAAGGCCATTGGGATATTTTTTTTAACTTTTATTGGGCTATGACTTAATAATTATAAACTACTAGAGTAGGAACTTCAGGTCTTCAAAATAACAACATTTTCTAAAATTGAACCTATAAATTTTAATTCTAATAATAACAGGCGTCTTGAAAATAATACACTTTTTAAATGGCATGAAACACTAAGCACTCTCGGGCTTTAAAACTTTAAAGGCTTTTACGACAACCGATTTATCATCATAAGCTTATCGAGTTTTCAGGCAATTGATGTGGCACATTAGATTTGGTCGTAACGTCTAGGTCGGGGCTAGGGTGCATGCAAAGTCATACTCAGCACAATCATATATTTAAATCATAGACAGAACATAAGGGCATAATCGTCATTCTACCATACAAGGGTATTACGGTCATTTTGCACTACAAGGGTATTTCGGTGATTTTACAAACCGGGGTCTTAATGACCCAACAGAAGGTCCACTGTCGCCTCGAGCAACTTAAGTAATCTAAACAAACATAACGATGCAAATGGCCCTAACGTCCACTACTTGGCCCAAGTGGGCCCACACCCTTGTGTGGCCCATTTAGCCCAAATTTAGATATGGCTATGTGACCTACATAGCCTAGTCCAATATTCATCACTTACTGCGAATTTAATTCGAGTGGGGCCCACGAGCCCATTGAGCCCACACGGCCTATTTCGACCCTTAACGGCCTATGCCATGCACATGACATGACAAGCCCAACTACTTCCCACCTATCAGTTAGATTTACACAAGCGGGCCCCATCAAGAACAGCCCCAGCACACGAGAACGCTCGTGGCGGCCTCTACAATTTATCGCCCATGATTTGTGGGCTCAGTTCGCCCCTCGTGCATTCGCACGCTTGTGAGGCCCCGAGTGCTGAGGTTTCAGCTTTTCAGATTTTACCAACTTCCAACAAAGAAGGGCGTGAATACACACCTGTTTATGAGAATGCGTCGAAGTCCACGATCACCAACCTTGGTTAAGCAGGTATGAAATAATCCCTCCTAAAACCAGTGATCACCAGCTCATCTTGTTCGCTCTATTTAAAGCCAGCTTTTCACCAATTCCCATGTTAGCTTCCTGATGTGGGATCACTTTCAACCATTAAGAAAATTTCTTATTTTTATATGTCCACTTCAACCACAGAGTTCCAGTCTAACTCCACCTCCTACACAGTTCAAATAGCAAAATAAATACCCCACTGCGCATCCCAAGACTTGAACCTTAGACCTCACAGTTACACAACACGCCACCTTGCCACTACACCATAAGGCTCTTTGTGTCACCATTTTAGCCTCAATTAATTATAAGGTCTATAGGCCAAAGTCCAGGTTCCTTTAAAAGAAAAACCAAAATAAATTACAAGAGCCAAGACTTGAACCCAGGCTCCCTTGCAACCTTAATGATGCCACAACCACTAAACTACATGCTTCTTTGTGACATTTATTTACCACAATAATTTAAAAGGCCTTCGTCCAAGCACCCAGGGTTTTATTCACTTAAAACCAAAATTTTTGCTAAAGCCCAAGTTTAAACCCAGGATTTCTCCAATACTTCTCAGGGCCATTAACCACCAAAGTAGACATTTAATTGTGTCATTTCCTTGCACAATTAAATACTTATATACAACCTCTTTACGGACCCATACTCAAGGCCCAATACTTCTAGGCCCAAATTTGGGGCGTTACAAAGTATACCACATGTTAAATAAATATATAATTTGCATGCATGTTTAATTGAATTATAGGTTGTATAAATTGATAAACTTGTCTAAATTGAATCCATGAATTGAAATACCTAAGGATGACCTAAGGCATTGTTTGGTAGACATTTTTCAAACCAAAAAGCTATCCTGTATATATTTCCATAGTACCTATTTTGAAGCCTGAATCTATTTTCTTAATGAACCGCAAATGAAATGTAAGCTTATTGAATAATATATTTGATCCTTTATTTTCTTAGTCCTTGCACAGATTTAGAAGTCTGATAATTGATATTGATGGACTAGGTAGATACATAACGATGGTTTCAAAAGAAAAAAATGAGTGAACTAAAGAATTGTTTGGTATTGTGAGTATAAGATTTTTGAGCTTGTAAAAAAATAGAAAAAGTAAAAAATGACAAATCAAGAAAATCCCAAAGAAAAAGAAAAATAAAAGAAAAGTGAGTTGGAAAAAAAGAGTACATTCATGTTTGTGAAAAATATGAGCTCTGATGATTGTACTCATGAATATTATACTATGTTTAGTAAATGGATAAATGAGGAAGATAAGATAAATAAATATATGGTGGTAAGCTATATGTACATTTGGGGAAGTATAGGGGACAATATAATGTTCCAAACTACTTTCATACTTGGTTGTTTTGTCGAGCCTACTTTTGAATTTCAAACCAACCAAAGCTGTAGGACATTACAAGTCGAAAAGTCCCATGTGACCTACGTAATGCTTTATTTAGATGAAAATTGCACCGAGGATTGATATTTCTACTACTTGTATTCTTTTGAACATAATTGTATAATTGTATATTTGTTTTGAGGGATACCTATAGTTAATATTCTTTTATTTGTTTCCTTTGTAATTTAGTGAACTAATATGTTTAAGTTTGGAAATTGTAAGTCAATTACATATCACTCTAGAATTTTGAGTTTACTTAAATTATCTTGTTAATATTCTTCGATCTAATCTCCTTTATCAAGCCAACTCAAGTATATTTTATTTTATTGCATGTTTATTTCTTGTTTTTAGTTTGTTTTTATAGTTTATTTAGTTTGTTTTGTTTTATTTTGTTTAGTTTGCTTGAGGGCAACCAAAAACCTAAGTGTGGAGGTATTTGACCTACCGCTGATTATAGTGGTAGTTTAGATACGTTTCGACATTTAAACAGTTTGTTTTCTAGTTATTTTAGTATTGATCATTGCATTTTTGTGGTACTTAGTAGTTAGTTAGTAAATATTAATAAAATAAATGTTCTTAACACATTTTTGAGTGTTTAAGACCTATTAGGCCGACACAGGCCCTAGGTAGTCCTAATATGTTAATTTTGGTGTGCAGGATGCTGAATTTTAGGCCTAATGGATGTAGGAACAAGGGACAAGTGTCTCCCAAGCTTCTCGAGTAGCTAAAGCATGAAACAGACCTAGAAGCCCAAGAAATTGGTGTCGTGTTGCGTCATGCAATGTCTATGGCGTGACACAGGCTTGACGTGTAACCCAAGTCCTTCAAGGTTAATTTCACTGCACAATCGAGCTTATATGAAAACCTAGGATGTGTTGGAGACCTAATCTGGGCTACTAACACTTCTATAAATAAGACTTTAGGGGTTTGATGTAACCAACGATCTTAGATGCATCCAAAATCCCTCGTAGTTTAGGAGTAGGATTTAGATTTAGTTTTCTTTTATTTTCTTAAACGCTTTGTTCTTTTATCTTGGAATCGATTTCGATCAAAGATTTATTTTATTCAATCGATGTTATTCAGTTTATTTCCTTTGCAAGTGATGAGATTGATCTTCCCAATCGAGAGATTTGCTATTTCGTTGTTAATCAATACAAATTAAGATTATTCTATATCTCTTTTCTCTTTCTATTTATTCATGTTATTTACATGTTTATATCAATTGAGTTTGAGATTATGAATACCATGAGTAGCTACATCTCTTAGGGGAGATTAACGAGTGGATGTGGGAGTGATTAACGAAGGAGTAAGGGTTTTCTATAGAATTAGTTGGTATAAATTACGCATTCTTAAACCCTAGGCTTAACAACCGTAGGAAGTAATTAAAGGTTAAATGAGGTTGGTGACTACCTATAAATGTGCTATCATTTATAGAAAGTAGCGCACCAAAAAGATATATAGTTAAATCGGCGGTGTCCGCAAGTGTGTGGGTCAAATTGTAATATAGTAAAGTTTACAACGAAACTTTGATAAGTATTTCGATGATCATACCCAAGGGATTGCAGATAGGAAAAAATATTATTAATTTAATTACAAAAAATAATTCCTACTATAATCAAGTCACGAGTTAGTAGTGTGAATCCAAATTAATATTTTAATTAAATTATCTAATCTAAATAAACCTAATGGACTTTCCTATTCCTAGTGTCAACAATGAGCCTCTAGCCTATGATCGATTAAATCCCTAATTATCTAATTAAATAATTAATTATCCTAGATTAAGTTATTTTTCACCCTTAACTAAAAATATCCTTCCAGTATCATCTTCACTAAGAATTGCCACTTAAGTCACCCTTCTGGTTTCTTCCTAAGCATATGGATATCCTCTTGGTCTTCCCACTTGACACAAGTTATACACGATAGGATACCTCTCTGGTCTCACTTGTCTCAATATTTTATCAAGGGCATCACTCCCTAATATACTAAGTACTCTTGAATAAACAACTAATTTTAGATAAGTAATTACTTAATAATTAGTTTTATAACCGAATCATACGAGATATGACATAAGCACAATAGTTTATTCAATTATTCATACAAACACTAATTGATAAGATTAAGGAAAATATAAATAAAAGAATAAACGATAAGAGAAAGGTCACAAATATATTGAAGCATGACCCCAAAGCAATGTCCACTGCAATTGTCTTCACGTTGGAATAGAAAAGTTTCAACTACAAGTACATAAAAAGAAAAGGCAAAGAAAACTGAATAGTAAAATTGTTTGTCTCAAAGTCTGCATACAATTTTGGTGACCCTAAGGTTGCTTATATAGGCAACAGGCTACTTGGAGACCACTCAAACCTAGATATAATTGGATACCTATAAATGCAATATTCTGATAAATGCTAGGGTCCAAATATGGAAATATCCGAAGAGTGCTATCCAAGAATTAAGCTCCATTTTGGCATGCCATCGTTGCATCATCGTGACATGGGAAGGCTCCTTCTCACGAAGTCGCCATTGTGAATGCTCTCCCATAGTCATCGCATCATCGTGATGAGAGGAAGCTCCTTGTCATGGCATCGAGTGTATTCCAGGCCTTTAATAGCTTTGTCAATCCATGTTGCAACACAGGCTTCTGGGTACCTTGACCAAATCATCATCCCTTGCATTCTTAGACCTAAATTGGCATCCTATGCACTTAAATAGCCCATTAGTCACTCACAAGTCCTGAGTCAGCCTTATGGGTCATCAAAATGGCAGAAAATGTGTAAAAACACTTATTTTAATATTTAGTTCCTAACCTACTAATATTAAAAATATAATAATTAATTATAAAATGCCAATAAAATAAGCTCGTTAAGTGTAGAAATGACCTAAAATAACTAATACATTTGACGTCAGGTCAAATACCCCCACACTTAAGTCTTTGCTTGTCCTCAAGCAAACTAAGCAAAAACCATAAAATAAAAAACAAAACAAACTGAAAATAAGAAATAAACATGAAAAAGATAAAATGTACTTGAACTAGTATGATACATGAAATTGAATAGAAACTTATTAACAAGATAGCATAAATAAACATATAACTCTAGAATGATATACAATTGACTCATAATTTCTAAAATTAGACGTGTTAATCCACTAAATTACAAAGCAAACAAATAAAGAATATTAAGTATATGTTCCATCAAAATAAATATATAATATACATGTAATATCCCGAAAACTTTTATAGTAAGATATTATCCTTGATATAGTAAAATAATGAAATAAAGTGACAAAAAGGGAAATTTGAGTTATGTCAAAATTGAGAAGTATATTATGATATATTAATTCAAGAAAGGGCTAAATTGTAAAAGTGAGAAAAGTTTTGTTGCACAAGAGTAAATACTCAAAATTTGAGGGGTTAAAGTGTAAATATGAAAAGTTGAAGGACCAATAGTGTAAATATTTTAAGAGTGGAATGATCTAGAAATTAAGGAAAATGGATGAATTAGGACCAAATTGAATAGGTGAAGAACTATGAGGGACTAAATTGTAATTTTACCAAATTAAATGATGACTCAAGGATGGAATTTTAAAAGATAATAAAGGGCAAAATGGTCAATTGGAAGAGAGAGAAATCTAGAAAGCAATGATGATGTTGGAGATATTTTAGATTAAATAAATAAATAATAGTTTATTAATATTTTAATTTAATTTTTAAATGATATTTTATTATTTTATTATTATTTTATTTAGTATATATAAGGAAAGAAAGATGAAGAATCATCATCTTTTTTCCCATGCACCCAACGTATGAAGAGAAAAGGAAGAAAGAAACTTTCTTTTCTTTACGATTTGGTCCTTCTACCAAAAATTTACCATTTTCACCCAAAAATCAAAAGAATTTCCTTAGCTACCAAGAGAGAAAAATGTTAAGGAGGCTATGGGAAGTTAAAATATCAAGTTGGATTCAAGAAATGGAGGCTGATGGAGAGAGAAAATCAAGATGAAGTTTGGAATCAATAGAACAAGGTAAGAACATCATGATTTCAATATATTTTTAAGTTTGATATTATTGAAAAAGCATGAGATTGATGTTAATGTAAAGTTTCTTTACCTATGATCCTATGTTCTTGATATGTTAGTGAAGAGAAAATAAGAGAAAGTGATGAAAAATAGTGTAGAGAAAGAAAATAAGGGTGTTATAAACATGGTAATTAACATCTTGCACTAAAACAGCTTTGGACAGCAGCAGTAGGCTAACTTTGAAAAATCACCATAAATTGTGAAAATCGAATTGGAGTATGAAAAAAATATGGAATTAAATTGTATTGAGTCTAGTTTCTTATAGAAGAAACAGTGTAGGCAATGAAATTGTGAATTGTGAGATATAATAAATTTAGTGAGACAAGGTCAGAATGATTTCGGGTTCCCCTGTTCTGACTTTGGAAAATCATAAAAAATTGGATAAAAATAATTATGGGATTAAATTTATATTTTTAAAATCATTAATGAGTCTATTTTCAATATAAATAAGTGGTAACATCATCCGAATCTCTTACAATGAGATAAATAATTTTTAGTGAAGAAGGGTCGAAACTGTAAGACAGCAGAACATGGGTAACTTTAAAGAATAAACTGTACTTATTGGCTAAACCAAAAATTCTGAAAATATTATGGTAAGAAGATACATGAGTATAGTTTCAGGGAAAATTATAGGATCTTAATTTGGAGTTCTATAGATCCAGATATAAATAATTTAGTGACTATGACGTAGATAGACAGCTTGAATATTCCTAAAAGTAAATAATAAAAATTATGGATAATGTTACTTACAAGTGTGTTATCTACATTAAGGATGTGGAATGGAGAGGAGGAGGAGGAAAAATATGCATGAATATTCATCTAGCATGGCTAGTTTTCATATTTTAGGCTCAAGGACTAAATTGAATAAAAGTAAAACTTTATGGGCAATTTTGTAAAAATTTCAGAAATGACCAAATTGCATGAAATGGATTATTTTATTATTTAAGTTACAAAATTGAATGAAATTATTAATTTAGTTCAAGATTGGGGGAAAACATGCTTTAGGGATTAAATTGAAAAGTGTTGAAATTATGGAAACTTCTGATATTTTATAGAATTCATGGATTGTTATCAATATGTATGAGAATAATAGCTGGAAATAAGGATTAAATTGCAAAATTTTATTTTTCTGACCCTAAGGATGAAATCGTCATTAATTAAAAGTTTAGGGGCAAAACGGTAATTTTTCCTAGAGCATTAGTTAAATGCATTAGAATATGAAATGAATGATAATGATGATCAAATTTATTTATAAAGATCTGGACGACTCAAATACGAGACTTGATCGTGGAAAGAAAATATATCGGATTAATGAAATTATAAACACAAACAAGCAATCAGGTAAGTTTGTGTAACTTGAATTGTATTTTTTAAATACTTGAAATATGTGGTTATGTGATAAAAATATGATTTGAATGTTCAATTCATGATAATTGATGAAATATTGATAATACTCGATATAAATTGAAAATAAATCTCGGTTGAATGGCATGGAATGAAATTCGATGGATCGTTGGAAAAGGAATTGACGGTAAAAAAGGATCTAGCCCAGACGGGTGATCCTATCCTGATATAGCCCTCCCGAAGAATATGTGTAAAATGGATTTAGCCCGAAAGGGGAATCCAAATTAGGGTCTGAATTTAGCCTGGACTGGTAATTCAGATCCAAGCTCATTAGAGTAATTGTCATTGCAGGGGATTTAGCCTGGACTGGTAATCCCGACAATACTCTATGAGTTTATATTACAGGGGATTTAGCCTGGACTGGTAATCCCGCTGTAAGGATGAGGTTCGCGGGAGTGTGCTCTCTGAAATGAAATGCGTAAGACCATAGTTGAAAGATACCATGGCAACATGATATGAAATGTGTAAGACCATGGTTGAAAGACCATGGTTGAAAGATACCATGGCAACATGATATGAAATGTGTAAGACCATGGTTGAAAGATACCATGGCAACATGATATGAAATGTGTAAGACCATGGTTGAAAGATACCATGGCAACGTGACATGAAAAGAATAAGACCATGGTTGAAATATACCATGGCAACATGACGGGAAATGAAAAACACCATGGTTGAAAGATACCATGGCAGCGTGACATGAAACGAATAAGACCATGGTTGAAAGATACCATGGCAACTTGACATGAAAAGGATAAGACCATGGTTGAAAGATACCATGGCAACATGACAGAAAATGAGTAAGACCATAGTTGAAAGACACTATGGCATCATGTCAAAGATAAATAAGACCGTGGATGGGAGACACTATGACATCTGTTGAACAAGTGATATTCAGGTAATATGTATCAGATGACGAATGGTTATATGAAATGGTTGTGTGAAATGTTTACAAGAACTGATCATATGAAAATATATGTACAAAATAGTTGTATGAAATAATTATGAAGATAGATAAACGAAATAAGAATAAATACTGGAATATAATTTATGTTAAGTTTGATATAAACTTTACCGGAATAAATATACATAAAATATATGGAAATGATGGAGCATGAAATATGGATATAATGAAATGATTTATATATACTTATAAAGAAACGATAAGAGAATGATATGTTTCATGACATGTACATATATGATTATCTTTGATATGTTGATACAAGGAAATTATGTAAGTTGAGACTATTATTAAACTCAAGTGCGATATGTCGAGAAAATAAGTATATCAATGTTGAATTTAGATGAAATATGTGCAAGTATACTAACAATGATGTTGTTTGACGCTTAGACAAGTACCAAGCTATTGATTGAATGGTAACATGTTTAATTATAAGGAGTATTGAAATGGTAAGTACTTAGATAAAAATAAAATTTAAGATTTTGTGAATTTTTTTATAATCCTGATTTAATTCCAGTTGGTTTCTAGTGTATGTTTGGGCTTCGAGGGCCCAATAGAGAGACGCTATGATTATTTTCAAAATCTGAATAATAAATGACTCAGAATTATCTGAGAATGTTCAGTAAACTCTGGTAATGCCTCGTACCCTATTCTGGCAATGGATACGGGTAGGGGGTATTACAATACAATTATGTACAAATGAATATAAGTGGTGGAAGTATCAAAACTTGGCATAACTGTCATCCATATGGAGTACTACTCAAGTCACATAGGACTTTTCAGCTTGTATCGTTCTACGACTTAGGTTGGTTTTGTCACATCCCGAAAACCAGGTTAGAAGAAATTGGGATAGTGAAATCAAGAGTTGGCACGTCTTAATTTTTAGTTACGATTGTAAATTTTTTTTTCAAATGAATTAATTTGGTTTAGTGGTTAGGTGTTGTGCTTGGGTATGAGAGGTTTTGAGTTCAAATCTTTTGTCTTGCATTTTTGTTATTTTTGCCTATATCATTGTTTTTGAACATCCGATTTATATATTATTTTCATTCAACTGAGGACAAGAGTAGCCTACTAGTTTAGTGTTAAGGCTTCAATCAAATCTGCCATTAGGTGTGTGATTCTAACCCGAAACATCGATTAGAACTCAGAAAAACTCAGAAACATATACTATTTTCAAAATTGTTTTGCATCACATGGCCGCGTACTAGACCGTGTGGACCACATGGTCTGGGCTATTTGGGCCATGTGGCCCACGCGGGTTGGCCAGTTGGGTCATGTAGGCCACACGTGTAACACCCTGAATTTGGGCCTAAAAGTTTTGGGCCTTGAGCATGGGAGCGGTTGAAGGCAGCTTATAATATTTTGTTGTGCATGCAAATTTCGTTAATGAAGGCTTGTTTTAGTGGTTAAGTGTGTTGAGAAGTGTTGGAGAAGTCCTAGGTTTAAACCTTGACTCTAGCAAAAAATTTGGTTTAAGGTGAATCAAACCCTGGGTGTAGTAGGTAGGCCTTAAGAATATTGTTGGAGAAATTGTGACACAAAAAACCTTATGGCTTAGTGGCAAGTGGCGTATGGAGCATTTGAGGGGAGGCATGGGTTCGAATCCCATAGCAAGCAAAAAGCATTTATTTTGCTAACAGGGGGCGGCAAGAGTTGGTGTTGAATTTAAACTCTGATGTTGGAGGGATCCCACATCGGAAGCTAACATAATAGTAGATAGGAAGCTGGCTTTAAATAGAGAGAACCATGAGGAGAGTAAAGGTACCTTTCTTGGCTGATCCCTTTCGCTTTATGGCGTGCTCGTTTGGGTTGGGCGTCGACTAAGAGTGCTCGGAGCGTGGATTAACTCCAGTCTCCAATCAGGTGTGTATTTATCACTACTCTTGTTGTTGGATGGCTACTTCGGGCCGCGATGGGCCGAAAGGGGCCATGTGGGCCCAATGGGCCTACGGGCCCAATTGGATAAGTTGTTTGATTGTGTAGTAAATATTGGACTAGGCTAGGGGAATCGCATATCTGTGGCTAGGTTTGGGCTAAAAGGGCCATACGAGCGTGTGGGCCCATTTGGGCCGAGAATAGGCTTTAGGCCCATTCGTATTGTTATCCATGTTTAGAATACTTTAGTTTACCAATTACTGAAATGCCCTCGACTTGTAAAATTACCGTTTTACCCTTGATTTACAGAATTACCGTTTTACCCTCAGTTTACAGAATTACTATTTTACCCTCGATTTATAGAATTACTGTTTTACCCTCAGTTTACAGAATTACTTTTTTACCCTCGATTTACAGAATTACCGTTTTACCATCGATTTGTAAAATTATCGTTTTACCCTTGATTTACAGAATTACTGGTTTACCCTCAGTTTACAAAATTATCGTTTTACCCTCGATTTATAGAATTACCGTTTTACCCTTGATTGTGAAATTACTGAAATACCCCTATAGGGTAGAATTATCGAAATACCCTTGTAGGGTAGAAATACCGAAATACCCCTGTAGGGTAGAATTACCGAGATACCCTTATGGGGTAAAATTACCATTTTGCCCCTAGGGTGTTAAATGACTGTTTTGCCCTTGTGGGCAAGTGACTGACTTGGACTGTGTGTTTGACGGATTTGATTGTGAATATATGTTGGTGATATGAATGACTTAACTGTGATTGATTGATTCAAATATGGGCATGACATTCTGCATACATGACATGTTGCATGGGTTGGGATTTTGTACGGAGGAAGCGTTCTAGTGGCTATGCCACAAATATCTGTTCTGGTGGCTCTGCCACAATATCTGTATTTGGTGACTCTGTCACAATATCTGTTGACCGATCGATGGCTAAGTGCCGATCACGCTACCGAAGGCTGTGTGCCGTTGTTGTGGGCTTCGTGCCGATTATAGACCCGTTATTAATGGATTTGTGCCAACCTAAATATGGCTTTGTGCCATCTTGACTATGGCTTCGTGCCAAACGTATTTACCTTTAGCTATGTGCCTAACATATTTGTTGACGACTCTGTGTCGATCATATTTACCGAAGGCTGTGCACCAGTTATATTACCATCACTAATGGCTATGTGCCGAAGTTATTACAGTTATCTATGGCTTTGTGCCACGTATTCTGTTAGGTGGGTTTGCCACATTATCTGATTCTGGTGGCTCTGCCACAATATCTGTATCTGGTGACTCTGTCACGATATCTGTTCTGGCAGCCATGCTGCAAATTCTGTGGTGTGTAGCGAATGGGTGGGTCGAGTTGTCTCCCCACATGGTGTAAGGTTGGTATGGGGGTGTCTACGGCTGGATTGGGTTGGGATTGCATTCACATTCTGATTCTGATTCTGTTACTAATATTGATTCTGATTCTGAGTCTGTTACTAATATTGATTCTGATTCTGATTCTGTTACTGATTCTGATTCTGATTCTTATTTTGGTTCCAATTCTGATAATGTTTCTTATTCTGTAATGGGCTAAGGTCCATCTGGTACTGTCTATTGTAATGGGCTAAGACCCGATTGGTACTGAAATTGTAAGTAAGGCTGGGGCCAGACTTTTAATTCTTTTAGATGACTGACTGTTCCTTTTTATCGTAGGGGATTTCACACTGAGTTTTCGTAAACTCACCCCGTTTATTAACCTTTCAGGTAATTTCCAGCCTTAGATGGATCGGGGTTGCTAGGGGCTCGGAGGAAGCCACACACACTGTTTATGTTACAGTTTTGATTATTACCTTTAAATTATTTTATGTGGGTTGTAGTAAAGCCGTTGTAATTTTCTGGATTTCAAATTTGGAATTTTATTTATTGTTCTTATAATTGCTAGTATTAGAACACGATTTTCCAAAGCAACTACTGTTATTCAAAACATCACGTAACCGTAATTGTTTTTAAAGTAAGTTTCCGTAACTACCAAGATTTTTACAAAGTTGTTAAGAATGTTATTCAGCTGAGGTTTTCTAACAAGGTTTAAAAAGGGTATAAGTTTTTAATTATTAAGAAGGGTTTTTAATGGAAACATGGTTTTCGAAAAACACTTCAATGTGACATGCCAAGTTCGAGCCAAACTTCCAGGCCGGGTTTGGGGTGTTACAACACGGCCGTGTAGGCTCAGTTTTAGAAAATTTTTACTTAGGCCCATTTGACTAAAAATTGCATAATTAGACCATTCGTAGGATCCGTTAGGCTTGAATAAGACTCGAAATATGATAGCTATTAGTATACGATATGACAAAGGTAAGTGAAAAACTTATATACGATCTGTGTTTTGATAGCTTTGAAAGCATAATTACGTGTAAAAACATGTATGACATTTGTTTGTAGAATAATTGTTAGTATAAGCAATTTGATATATATGACCTATAAGAAATATGATTAGGTATGCATGCCATACCATTTATGTGATATGTACATATGTTATTATGATTGTGCATGTATGATGGTGGAAGTGTTTTTTCGCAGTTTTACTGTAATTTTGGTGGTTAAACCGCAATATCTGTCTGGCAGCTCAGCTGCACTACTACGACTGGCATACCACCACGACCCGGTGTGATTTGATGGATGGACTCTTGTAGTCCTATTTGGTGTGATTAGTTGGACGTATTGGTGTGTAGCGGATTGGGGTAGGATTTGTTATTAAACCTGTATCAGGATTTGTATTTGTATTTGAATTTGAATATGCATCTATTTCCGATTATGGAATACAATTGATTCTGTATAAGACTATTGATTCTGAAATTATGAATTTCGTTATGATATATGATTATGAAAATTTGATATTCCAATCTGACATATGTTTTTGGTAATGTGTACATCATAAGTAAATTTTTTTGTGATGATTTTTTTACATTTTTGCTTTTTATAAGTATATACTGTAACGCCCCCACGCCCGAGACCATCGCCGGAGTCGAGTATGAGGTGTTACTAAGCTTAATTTAACATTTTTAGAACTTTGGATTATTTGTTTCTACATTCACAGCTTTTAAGCTACTTGCATCACAGTCACAAGAAAAATCATATCTCGAGTTACGAAACTCGAAATCAAGATCCGTAAATTTTCCATGAATCTAGACTCACATAACTATCTAATAATTTTTTTATAAAATTTTTGGTAGGGCCAATTAGTACAGTTTATTAGTTAAAGTTACCCCTGTTTCAGGACTTGACTGGTCTGACCTCTGTTTACTACGAACCACATTTATCTCTGTAAAAATTTCATATGACTATGAGGTTTGTTTCTTATAAAACTAGACTCAATAAGGATTCTGAGGATATAAAATCCACCACCTAATTATATCTTTAAAATTTATGGTGAATTTATAAAGTAGGAACAGGGGATTCAGAAACTGCTATGACCCTGTTTCACTAAAATTCAAATATCTTCTAACATATAATTCCTTTACCTGTTTCATTTGTTTCATGTGAAACTAGACATAATAAGCTTCAATTTGATATGTATTCCATCACCAAATTAAATTTATATTATTTTTAGTAAATTTTCAAACTCGAGTCAGTGTTGCTACAGTATTCTGTTTATGGCAAATTTCATCCCTCTTATGAGTTTTTATGCACTAAGTATCTTAATAATTTTCCTTATCATCAAACATAATCTAAACTTACCATTTTCATAATTTATCATTATCAAATATTTTCTCAACCATTCTGTCACCATATCATAAGATCATTTACACAAAATAAGTATATTGCTATACATGCCATACTTAAATTTACAAGCCATTTACCAAAAATCTTCCGGATAGTGTGACTGAGCCTTCGACCTATCTCGACTCCTGAACTGGCTTGTCCAAAACTACAATGAGTAAGAAGGAGGGAGTAAGCATAAATGCTTACTAAGTTCATATGTAAATAATAAATAACATAACAAACAATCAAACTAATCAACATTAGCATATATCATCAACACACTTATCACATTTTTTAATCATTTTTCATCATCTTATTACCTTATCGTGGTTGTAATCAACACTCAACCCGAGGGTTAAATACATACCTGTCCAAAATATCCATTTCTCATCACTTACCAATACGTCTCTTTTCATCTCGAGTATTCCTCCATTTGAGTAAAACTTTACCCGTTGAACACATCGGAATATAATTCGGATACATGGATAATTTGCATATAAGTGCCACATATTCAATCAAGCCATCATGTAACCCGCCCATAAGCGAACTCGGACTCAACTCAACGAGCTCGGGCGTTCGCATCCATAAGTGAACTCGGACTCAACTCAACGAGTTCGGATGCCTAGTTACATCTCACGAACTCGGACTCAACTCAACGAGTTCGGACATTCGCATCCATAAGTGAACTCGGACTCAACTCAACGAGTTCGGATGCTCAACCATCCTAGTGACATGTCACTTGTATCCTAATCTATTCCTAAGGTTCAAACGGGATTTTTCTCGAACACTTATCCTTGCCGTCTTCCGTAGAATGCCGAAATCAATACTCGGTAACAATTATATTTAACAAGTAGCTCACATAATTTACATATTATTTGAAATTAACCACAAAGCATACATTTCATAATTAAATTCAGCATAACACATAATTAATATCAATAACCTAAAAATAACAATTATGCTACATTATTTACACATGAACTTACCTTGGTACCAAAATACAAAGATTTTGCAATTTAGTCCACAATCTTTTCTTTTCCTCGATTGAGGTCGATTCCACGTCTTTCTTGATCTAAAATAACACATTTAGCTCATTTAATACTCACATTATCAAATTAATCCTTAACTCAAACTTTGGAAAAATTACAATTTTGCCCCTAAACTTTTGCATATTTACATTTTTCCCCTGGGCTCGGGATTAAACTTTATTCCTTATTCTTATGTTTTACAACATGCTGATCACTTTTCTCTTCTATGGCAACATCAAATTCTCACTCTAACATGTACTTGTGACTATTAGGTATTTTTACCGATTAAGCCCTTTTACTCGTTTTTGCTTAAAATCGAGTAGTACAAGTTGTCTAACATAATTTAAAACCCCATATTCTATCATAAAACATCAAAATACACAAATTTTACCTATGGGTATTTTTCCAAATATAAACCCTAAGTTGAATTATTGCTAACATAAGCTTAATCGAGCTACCGGGATTCCAAAAATGTAAAGAACATTAAAAACGGGGCTTGGAATCACTTACTATGGAGCTTGGAAGCTTGAAACAAACCCTAGCTATGGAGAACACTTGAAATTTCGGCCTAATGAAGAAGATGGACAAAAATTGGCTTTTAATTTTGTTTTTAATTCATTTTAATAACTAAATGACCAAAATACCCTTACTACTAAACTTTCCAAAAATTCCTTCCATGTCCTAATTTTGTCCATGAACTTAAAATTGGTCAAATTCTATTTAAGACCTCCTCATTAATATTCCAAAACAATTTCATACTAAAAACTTCTAGAATGCAAGTTTTGCAACTTATTCGATTTAGTCCCTACTTTCAATTTAAGCACTTTAGGCATAAAATTTCATCACGAAATTTTCACACAATCATACAATCATATCATAATCATCAAAATAATTATAAAAAAATTATTTCTATCTTGGATTTGTGGTCACGAAACCACTATTCCGATTAGGCCCTAATTCGGGATATTACATATACTGTTATGGGTTGAGTCACAAACTTGGCTTCTAGCTCACCCATTTTTTAATACTTTTCAGGTAACCTTCAGACATAGGACTTGGTGACGATTCCAGAGCTCGGTTCACACAATTTGGTATAAGTATGTTTTGGATTTTGATTTCAAACTTTACGGTCTTTTGGATTTTAATTTGTTTTGGAACACTAAATATTGGCTTTTGGTATTTGGTTTTGACTACGTATTATTTATAACCCATAAACACATCCAAGACGACATAACTGATGGAACCCTAAGATTTTAAGAGATAAGAATTTTACAACTTTATTGGTTAAACATTCAGGATTGTTTCTATAAAATTAATAAAACAAGTTATGTGTTAAAGTGTTCACACACGATCTTCTAAATACTTGTGTTTCTGATAAATTAAATAACTTTATTTCTTTGAAAATAAAATTAATAAAACCAAAATTTTTTTATGAACATTGTAACCTTCATAATCCGACCGTAACGTCTAGGCTGGGTTTGGGGTGTTATAGGTTTGATTTAAAGAACAGGCTCGACAATATAGGTTAAGCACGAAAGTAGTTTAACACATTATATTGTCCCCTATACTTCCCCATTATTCGAATAATCTCACCACCTTATATCCTCTTCTCTCACCTTCCTTATTTCTCCTTTACTAAGGCCTTGTATAGTATTCATGGGTACAATCATCCGAGCTCGTATATTTTTTTCAAACAAATATAAGCGTACTTTTTTTTCCAACTCACTTTGCTTTTATTTTTTTCTTTGAGATTTTCTAATTTGACATTTTGCCTTATTTTCTACAAGCTCAAAACCTTATACTCATTATACCATACAATTCCTTAGTTCACTTATTTTTTCCTTTTTGAAATCGCCAAGATGAATCTACCTAATCTCTCAATATCAATGGTCAGACGTCTAAATCTATGCAAGGACCAAGAAATAAAGGATTAAATAGAATATTCATTAGGCTTAAAGTTTCATTTACGGTTCATCAAGAAAATGGATTCAAGCTCAAATTAGGTACTAGGGAAAAATATTTACGAGATAACTTTTTGCCTCAAAAATTGTCTACCAAACAATTCTTAGGTTGTCCCTAGATAATTCTATACATGGATTAAATTGGCCAAATCTATTAATTTCTATAACCTATAATTCAATTAAACATGCACGCTATTTATATACCTATTTATCATGGTATACTTAACATCTTAAATCTATTCATAGTGTAATAAATTGAACTAATTAGTCGAAAATTAGAAAATTTAGAATCAATTATTATCAAACTAAATTTAGTTTATTCACAAAATCATATTAACATGCCCTTAACCAATCAGTTGTATTTCTACAAACTTGAGCACAAGCAAAACACACAAAATAAAAATTAAAAAACTATTAAAAACATCAAAATTACAAAAAATTTAAAAAAATTAAAAATTTTCCTATGTCACCCACTCACTTTATTCGGCACATTGTCTCTAATGTGCACTAAAAGATAAAGGAAATAAGTTACCCGATTAGCTTTGAAGTCATTCGCAAATGGTGGAACTGTCTCTTCCTTGCAATTTTGGCTCGAATTTGTAGTGTTTCATAATTTTTGGGTTTCCTAGACAGAAAAGGAAAACAAAAAAAATTATTCTTTTTAATTAATTCTTTTTATTTTTTACAACAAAAATAAAAAGATAGAAGTAAAACTCCTTCATAGTTGACGAAGATGTCATCATCGAGCTTGTTTGTTCCATCATCGTGCTCATCTGAGATGACCCTCGCCGCATGCCCTCTCAATTTGGATGGACTCACTGGCATAGTTTGGGAGGTGTCGAAAGGTGGAACGACTAGTGTGGTGCCTGTTGGGGTGACTAGTATGGGGGCCATCTAAAGTCGAGTCGACCTTCTTGCTCATCACGTTGGGCCATCCACTATGTCTGGTGCTCGATGTGGGCCGTTATATGCCTGAACCACTCTTTGGTCATCTAGTCTTATGAAACCATCTAAGATTAGCATACCCATGGTTGTAACAAGCTGCCAGTATTGTGGACAAGCCACCAGTATTGCAAACAAGCTACCAGTATTGTAGACAAGCCACCAGTATTGTAGAAAAGCTGTCAGTATAAGTGGACAAACACTAGTGTTGCAGACAAGCTGCCAGTATATGTGGACAGTCACCAATGTTGCAAATAAGCTGCTAATACTTCCTTATTTCATATTCGTCCCAACCCCATGCAATGCAGTATGACATGTAATATCATTAACAAAATCAGTTCATTACGCATAATTTCAACATGTTTTCAATGGTAGAAACAATATGCATGAATTACCATGCTTTCAATGTTCCAATATCAGTAAACATGTTTCTAACATGTAAACAAATTTAGTAGAAACAGTGGGCATGTCTTCAACATACATTTAGATTTATCAGTTTCAATGAACATGATTTATCATGTGATCATTATCAATAACAAAATAATGTAATGCTTTAGCATCATAAATCTAGTAAACAATATAGCATCATATAATACCATGCACACAAAATTAGTATTACAGATTTCGTAAATCAGAGTATTTAATCCTAATAAAATGATTTATTTCTCATTGGTCACTTCACCAATAACTTTTAAGCATTCAGTTAATCAGAAATTCGGTATGGATCATGTAGATATTATTATTTATTCACATATATTACTTATGTACAAATCAACCACAGTCTTTAATTGGTCAGAACCCACACCTTGAATGAAAGTCCCACAATATTATATCTACTCCTTCACACTCCTACGTTTCAAATCTAATCAGATCTCATCTCGATTTAATTATAGCATAATGGTACATACACCAAAAACGCATGTGTCAGCTTCGGCTATACAGTCCAATAAAATCCTCTTATGAAATCGAATGAGAATCGACTTACTCTATACCCTTTCAAACGAATATCCAATAATCCTTTTATGCTAATGCAAATCTGAGTGATTTTGACTGAAACCTTCAAAGAAAACATAATATACATAAATAAGCGTAAGATTCAACCCTATCAAAGACAAGAAAGATTTGAGATTAGCTTAGACCAATCATCACTTATGCTTTATCAGGCTAGATTGAAAAATTATAGTTCAGTGAAAATCTTGAGTAGATGGAGGAAAAGAAACTATGGAGAAACAAAAATGAATAAAATATGAGTAGAAATATAATGTATCAAATTTAAAAATAAAGAAGATTAAAGGACATCCAATTACAACCAAAAGAAAAGAAAAGAGGAGAAAAGGAGAAAAATAGATGGCAACGACGGCGATGACGTTGGTGGATCAGTGATGGAAAAAGAAGGGAGAAGAGGGAAAGGCAGTGGTACAAGGGTGGTTATGTGGTGGTGCAACTACAAGAATTAGTGGTTAGAGTGGTGTCAAAAAGAGAATATGGTGACACAAGGTGATGGTGAAGAGAAAAAGGAAGAGAGGAGAGAAAAGATGAAAGAAATAAAAGTTGAAGGTTTCCTTTGGTGATAGGGGCAGTGTGCACTAGTAAAAAGGGAAGGAAATGGAATGTGACGAAAACAAGGTGAGTGAAAAGAGGAGAAAATAAGGAAGAAAGGAGGAAGAAAATAGAGGATAGAATCTTTGTGTTATGGCAAGTAATTTGGGAGGCAATGAGGGTGTAACAACCCAGTTTAGACCCTAGTCAGAACAGTAGTTTTGGGACCACAAATCCGAGCCAAAAATTTTTTTTAATATTATTTTTGGTAATTACAACATGTTATTTGATATGTGTGAAAATTTCGTGATTTAATTTTACCAATTGGTTGTCTAATTTGATAAAAGAACTTAATCACATAAATTGTAAAAGTGACTTGCTATTTGTTAAAATGCTATATTGCTACGTTCTTTTAATGTGGAGGCCTTAAAATGAAATTAGGCCATTAAATGCTAGTATGGATGATTTTGGACAACCCTTATATGGTTTTCCAATTAATTTATAAAGGTTAGTTTTGTAAATGTATTAATAATTTGTAATATAATAAAACAAAACATAAAAAAAAATCACATGCATTTTTCTTGTTTAACGGCAGAATGTTGAGAAGAAAAGAAGCCATGGTTGTTGTTTAAGTTTCGACACCTAGAAAGCTTAATTCGAGTATGTTTTTTGTTCGATTTTTGATAATTTTTATGTTTTTTAGATCGTTGCTTGGAATATTAGCAAACCCATGCCTTAATTTTTGGATTTATTGAAGAATTTGAGATTTTCCATTGTTGATAATGTGATGAATTTGTTGTTTGGTGATGAAAAATAAATCCTTGTTGATAGATTATTATGTTTAATTAAGTGATTTTTGATAAAAATGTGTATTAAGGACTAAATTGTGAAATTTGTAAATTAAGGGGACAAAATGTGAAATAAATTGAATTAATGGGCTGCTAGGGACCCAAGGTGAATTCGGTCAAACATGGGCATAGTGAAATTTTGAATATTTTGTGTTTTGTGAAATAATGATTAAATTGTGAAAAATGTAAAATGTTAAGGGCTAATGTGCAAATTGCCTTTTTATGTGTTTTTGGATGAATTTGATTGAATATATGATTAAAAAATTCGAATTTGTATTGAATTAGATCAAGAAATGAGGAAATTGGATTTGGATCAGGGAAAGTCGAAAATTGTCGAATAGTCGTTTCGGTCCGTTTGTGTTCGTACGAGGGAAGTTCATAAGTAAATAAATGTTGTTGGATTGAAATGTATGTGCACTATATGTGCTGAATTGAGTTGTAAATAAATATATATGTGATGCCGAATTGAATCGAGCTTTGAAGAATCTGTTCCGATCATGAATTGTTCGAATAGGTGAAATTGAGAAAGTTCCGATAATGTAACAACGTCTAAAAATCCTCGTACAAACCATAGAAATAGTTAGGATACATATGTCATGACATCGGATTCCGTTATGTGTTATCGTGTATGACCACATCTGGGACATTGGCATCGATTTGTGATTTTCGTGTAAGACCATGTTTGAGACATTGGCATCGTATATGATTTCGTGTAAGACCTTGTCTGGGATAGTGGCTTTGATATTTGATTACATGTAAGACCTTGTCTAGGACATTGCGTTGTACGAGTTTATGAGCTATCCGAGTGTTCTTATTGATTCCGAACGGTTCAACGGGCATTCTGAGAAATAAATGAGTATATGAATGTGCATCCTAATCAAGTATGTTGTGATGTATATGAAATTAAGCAATGAAAGTGAGTATGATTATGATCAGTTGATGTATAATCTATGTGAAAATGATATATGGATACTAGCAAGTGAACTATGATCAAATGAATTATATGAAAAATATGGTATTGTAATTGTGTTTTGCCATATATGATTCAGGTACATGTGATTTGTATATGAAATTCTGATATGAAATGTGAGAATGATTCAAATGATGATATGTGAAATATATGTTAATGAACGATGTGTTATATATGCTTGTTATATGAAATTTTGGTCCTATGTTTCGGACATGAGAATTATGAAAAATGGAACATGGTTTGGATGTGTGATTTGTTATGGTTACTCGGGTTTTGAAATGCATAAAAAGAAATTGATATATTTTTATGCATGAAATGTAATAAATGACCATGCTTCGATTGGTTATGTAATGAAATTGTGCAAGCTTAATTTATAAGAATGATCTAATGATCGTTATTTGAAATTGAAAGTATGGTTTATATGTTCACCGATAAATAAGCCTAAAGAAGTTAATGTGGTGATGTTGGATTATATAAGAAAAGTGATTGAATATGTGTATGAAGTTAACTAAATTTGGCTTATTCAAGTTGAATTATATACATGATCTTTTGAAGATTTATTTGCTTATGGCTTAATAAGCTCTCAAAGCTTATTCTGTGTGTTTTTCCTATGCTTATAGATTTCAGAGATCTACTTGGGTTGGAAGTCGATAGAGACGTCATCACACTATCCGATTAGTATTTCGATAAATAATGTTTTGAGATTTGGTTATGTAGCATGTATAGGCTAGTTTCAATATGGTTCCTTTTGATTTGTATATACATGTAGCCATGAGAAAATGGCCTGTTAATGAGGTTAATGTTTGTGTATATTCGGGCATGGTATAAGCTTATTTTGGGAAGTATGTTTCATGGTATGTGTGTATGGGGTCTTGGTTTCATGTTTTGGTTAAGTAATGAATCGGTTGATGAATGTGTTTTCGGTTGTGGCTTAATTGGATTAGCTAAGTAATGAATAAATCATTGCTTGTATAATTGGATTTATTGATGTATTTATGGAGACAAGAATGTTCATGAATTATAGTTGATTTGTTAATTATTAAGTCCAGTTTAATTTGTTTAGTTAATATGACTATTTGGTTATGAATTTGGTATAAAATATTTTTTTATAATTAATTTGCTAGCTGAATAGATGAAAAACAATTTGGTTTTGAAAATGACATATTAGCATGATGCATAGCATATGAATTTGACATATTTTGATTCGGCATTGGTACTTAGTAAATGACTATTAATAGTCAAATGAGTGGTGCATGAATTAGTTATAAAAACAATTGAGATTCGGTCATTTGGTAATGCTTGTATGTACTTATATAGTTTTGTTTAATAATCCGTGGGGAATAGCTTGACCATTCAGTAATGGTTGCTAATATTTCATGTTTGGATGTATTAATGTATGTGCATGGAATTGTGGAGTAATAAGTTTCCTTATAATTTGATAAGTAGAGATGCCATAAACGAGATGTATGTGTAGCAACCCAATTTAGACCGTAATCGAACTGGTGGTTTCAGGACCACAAATCTGAGTCGGGAAAATATTTAAAAATTATTTTGTGTGTTTATTTTGGTGAATTTATATTTGTGAAATTTTCGTAATTTAATTTTATCGTTTGGGCGTCCAATTAAATAAAATGACTTAATCACGTAAAATGAAAATTTGAAGGTTAGTAGTAAAAGGGCCAAATAGTGGTTGTCTTTGTAATGTGGGGTGTTTATAACGCAATTATACCCTTGGATGTTTTTTATAATGCAATTATACCCTTGGATGTTTGGATGGACACATTTGGCCATAGGAAGGTGAAGTATGAATGATAGTAAACAAGGTTAAAAAGGTAAATTATGTAATAAAATGTTTATAATAAAACATAAGATTAGAATAAGCTATCATATTATTATGTTCATCCACCGAAATAAGAAATAAAAGAAAAGAAATAAGAGAAGCTAGGTTCAACCATCTTTCTCAACTTGATTCAAGGTAAGTTCTATCTCGGTTTTTGATAATTTTTACGTTTTTGAGATCGTTGCTTCGAGTACTACAAAACCCATGCTTAAATTTTTTATTTTGGTAAATATTTTGAGTTATGCCATTGTTGAGAGCTCGTGGTTTTTGTTGTTTGATGATGAAATATGAAAGATATGTTTTAGATTAACATGTTTTGTATTGGAGTTTTTGATGATTTTGAGTAACTAGGACTAAATTGCAAAAATAATAATTTGAGGGACTAAAATATGAAATAGATGCAATATATGGATTTTTATGAGACTGGGTAAAATTCAGCCCAACATGGGTATCTTGAAATTTTGTATATTTTGTGTTTTGTGCAATAGGGACTAAATTGTAAAAAGTGTAAATGTCAGGGGTAGGATGGTAATTTTCCCATTTATGTGTTTCTGGACTAAATTGAATAAAAATATGTTTGAATGAGCTTAATTTGAATATGTTTAGATCAAGAACCAAATAAATCGAATTTGGATTGGGGGAAAACGAAAGTTGTTGACTAGCTGCCCTGTTCTGTTTTATAACGTCCGAGGTAAGTTTATAAGCAAATAGACGTGTTTAATTATAGTTAAATGCTAGAGATACATGCTGTTATGAAATGTATGAATTTATATTTGTTATGGCTGAATGTGAAAGGGTTGGTTACTACATTTCAGAATTTGTTTCGACTGAGTTACGATGTCCGAAAGCCCCGTATGAACCTTAGGAATATTTAGGATACATATGTCATGACATAGGATTCCGATATATGTGTACGAATACGACCATGGCATCGATATGTGATTCTGATATGTGTTTACGAGTAAGACCCTGTCTGGGACAGTGGCATCGATATGTGACTACATGTAAGACCACGTCTGGGATGTTGGAATTGTACAACTTGTGTGATTATCCGAGTGTCCTATCCAATTTTGAATGGTTCATCGGGCAAAGGTATAATGAGTTCAAATGTGTAAAACGAGCCATATGTCAGGTATGAATTAAGCCATATGTCAGGTATGAATTAACTTGATACCTACTTGAGAAAAGGTAAGTAAAAACCTTGGCTATTTGTTACGAATCTTGTACAGTGTAAATTAAGAAAATATGTGTATATGATATGTGTATTTGGTTTGGTGAATGAGTAGTAAACATGTTATGAATAGTTCTTATGTACATGTGTATAAATGATGAGATATATATTCGGTTATATGGTCAACATATGTGTATGGAATTATATTAAGACATGTGAGTTTTGTATTTGTGTATGTGAACTAGGTATATAATGAATATTTGGCCTTGAAGGTTAAATGATACTATGTTAATTTTGGCTTTATAAACATTTGGTCAACGTGATAATATAAATTAAAATAATTATATATGTTTATATATATACTTAATATATATATAGATGATTGGATCTAAATGTGAAAAGATAAAATAAACTGGTTTAGTTTAGTTAATTTGACACCATCATTGGTTATATATTTGCTTATGACTTACTAAGCTGTGATAGCTTACTCTGTGTATTATGTTACTCTATTTTATAGATTTTGGAGTCAAGCTACAAGCTCAGGGACTATCAGCCAAGTTCATCACACTATGTACTGTTTTGGTACCTTATAAGCTAAACTTAAATTATGGCATGTATAGGCTGGTTTTAGGGTTAGTTATTTTGAAAATGTTTGTATATTAGCCACGCGAAAATGGCTTAACTACCTTGCTTGATCTTGGTTGCGGTTTAGTTATGGTTAAAGTCTATTTTGGTCAAGATGTCGTATGCTATGAATAACTATAAATTGTGCTATGTGATTGTATATTAATATTGGTTTCTGACCTTATATGTGGCATGGTAGAATCGATCATAAGCATGTTAAATTAGTTGGCATGTGTTTGTATTAAGATAAGGTATACATATGTGGGTTCGTTATATATGCTTAGACTTGGTCTTATGTGTGTTTAACTAAAATGTTTAGTAAGCTTGGTTTTGATAATTCGATTATGCTCGTTGGTGAGTTAAATTCATTTTAGTTAATGTAATAAGTATTATGAATAGATGATGTGTGTGGTAGGTGTTACACGCATTGAAAATGGCTTAATTATTATGCTTGAGTTTGGTTTTGATTAAATTATGGATTGAGCTCATTTTGATTTTAATGCTATGTGTTTTGGATGTGAGACATTTATGATATATGTTTTGAGTATTGAAATTGATTAATGACCTTGGAAGTGGTACGAATGTATTAGCCTTAATAAATATATATATGGAATATTTGGATAATATGAGTGTGGTTCAATCTAAGATTAGATACTTATGTGAAGTTGATTTTAAATAATTAGATTTAATTATTAAATATTTTTGGTCAAATGCTGAAAATAAAATAAGGTAGTTACTTGACTGGTAAATTGGTTCTTGATTATATTAGTATGCCTTGGTTTATAATGTGGTGAAGCTATATGTGCAGGTACATAATCTATTGGATATATATATATAAGTAAATTGGTGTTGATCATGTGATTCAGTTATTAAACATTAATGAATGTGTAATATGTTATATCACATAATGATTTAGGAAATTGAAATATATATATCATTTATGTGAGATGTATTTGGTATATGATTATTGAGTGAAGTAGAAGAATATGTTTGAGTATGTGAGTTGTTAGTTAACCAAAATAAATAAATATGTATACGAAAGTTTCAGATCCTAATGGTACATTATTGGTAAGTTCTAGATAGTTATTTGAGTAGTGTAATTACTTGACTTGATATATATACATATATATGTACATATAAATTATTTTGATACATTTTAGATTATGTTTTATCTGAGCTGAGTTGTGAACGACATAATTTATTTAGACTTAATATTTGATTAAATTGTAAGCTATGATGTGATTAAAATTCTAGTGTGTAATATATATATAGTGCATGATTATATGAAGTCTAAAATGTTCAGTAATGCCTCTTAACCCTAATCCGACTACGAATACGGGCTAGAGGTGTTATAGTATGCATGGTTAGAATAGTGGAATTATAAAGCATGTATAACATGACTTGTGGTAGGCTAGTTACTTCGAATATATAAAAAAAACTATGAATTAAATTTGAATTTATGACATATGCTCGGTATATGTTAAGCTTAAGTTTGAGAGATGGAAATGGTATGAATTTGGCTGAAACTTGAGGTACGATTCATGTTTTAATTAGCTACATGTTGTGTATATATATACGATTATGATTTGTGTGAATATGTAAATGTTTGGAACCGTGCTTTAGTTTTGTAATGCCTCGTGATCATAATCCGGCAACGGATACGGGTTAGGAATATTACATTTTTTGGTATCAGAGCTATGGATTAGTCGGTTTTAGGACTACCATAGCGAATGTGAGTCTAGCTATATATGCCACATTTAACCTGGGATAGTGTGATATCTACCTACACTGATGAAAATTGTTTCGATGAGACAAATAAGTTTTCCAACCGACTTAATTTTGATAGTACAAAATGTATACTCAAATGTTTGAATAGAAATGTGTTGATTATGAGTTGAAACTCATAAAGGTATGGATCAAAGAGTATGTATTTTGTTATTGATAAATGTTATAATTATATGAGCATATGAGATATGATATTTGAGTTATGATTGCTATCTGAAATGCTTTGATTGTGAATTAGTAATTTGAGTTGGCATATGAACAATGTGTTAAGAACAAAAGTGATTAAAAGCAAAAGTTTGTTAAATGATTTGAGAATGTGAAATTAGTAATGAACTGACTATTTGTGTTAGTATGTGTTATGTGCATTTATGTGTAAGTTAAATTTGAGGCTTTACTACTCTCACCCCCATTATTAGTGGAATGTTAAAATGAAATCTGTAAGATTTGGTTGAATAAGTTCACGGGTGTGGAGTTACAGAAGTCCTTGTTCGAAAGATTAATAATGTTGTCAGAAAAGTGAATGAATCAACAAATGAAGACAGTATTAAAAGAGATATTGGATAGTTCTGGAGACTATTCAGATTATATAAAGTCACTTTTACAAAAGAAGTTAACTCTGATTAAATGACCTATTCAGGTAAGTTATCTAAGGAAAGTATTAACTAGAAGCTTCTCTGGATTGATTTCTGTTATTGATGGGATAATATGAACTTAATGATGACAGAATTAGACAGTTGAATAATGTTTGAAATATATTGATGGCTGAGTGTAGTGGTTATAGTCGGGCAGTTACTATTACTTCTTCTGGACAATCTATGTGTACATTTATCCTTAGAAGTATATGTGACTGTTTAATTTTAGAAGGAATTCATATCTATGAGAACATTAGCTAAACATGCTTATAGACAAAAGCATCGTTGGTCTTTTTGGGTTATGTTCGACATTGCTCTATCTTTCTCTGGTATTTATTTCATTGTGTGGATATGAAAGTCGACGATAAAATCTGTATAATGCTAATATTCTGTTTCTACTGGCTATTGTTCCTTTGAATATATGTGAAGATTATATTGCTTCTGTTACTGTGGATTTCATTATTTATGAGTGACGTCATTCTTTCTGGAAAATTTCTAGGATATCATTGGAATTGTTATCATTCTATATGGGTTGTAATTTTCAGAAATCCTATGCAGCTTCATACGTTGAAATTTTGCTATTCTAGTTTTCTTATGATTCTATATGATTACCTATAAGAGATATCTATTTGACTGAAATGGTTATATCTAATATAATCATAATTTCTGTTTTGAAATTTGGGAGTACTGCAGTACCGTTATCAGAGTTATAAAAGTTGTGCTTCTGCATTGGTTGTTGTTAAAATCATATTTGATTTTCTTCTGGGTTCAAATACTTTATTAACAGCCAAGATATTATCTATTGTTACGGGTAAGATGTCGGTCTTATTATGGCATTATGATTTCTATTGGATGATTGTGGCATCCGTATAATGATATGTCCAGGTTATCCTTTTAACTAGAGGAAAAGATTTCTTCGAAAAGACCAATTCAGTAGTTTAGTCTAATCTGAATTATTTGATTGAAAAGTTAATTAGGTTATATGTGTTTGAATATATCCACCAGATTGGAAATAAACTTTGAACGCACATATGTGAATTGAGGGATAGTCTGGAGGAAGAATTCGTATTCTTGAAGACTTGATACAGAATTATATCTATCGGAATAATTTTATCTGGAAATTGTTGTGGTAAATTAAAGTTAGTTCGATTGTTGAAGTTTTCCTTTTTGCATGGAGATATTGTCAACCGAAACATTAGTTTTGGTTCGTATAGGTTAAATAAAAAGTTTATGATCTCCAGTCATGCGTCAATGAATGGTTTGAAGTGTGTTCTAATAATAGAGTGTACAAAGATATCTTGTGATTCCATACAGTTAAAGTTGCATGAAAAGAGTTATGTGACATATTTAATGATTACAAGAGTTTAAAATGTTTGACGTTGCAGAGCGAGACTCAAACTTGGCACTAGAAAGCTAGCTCGAATGATTGAAAAACTTTTGAGTCTAAAGTAAATATTATTATCTAAGAGAAATGATTATAGTTTTGAATGATCTGAATAAGAAACATTTGTGTGCTTTACGAACGATGAATACATGGTTGATTTTATTAGAGGATGATTATATGTTAGCTGGATTAGAAGTTAAATTGATGCTTACTAAGTGAATTCGTGAAACTTAGTAATGTGTTATCAAATTATAAGTTAAAAGGGGTTAAGCATAAATTGATTTCTGATTCAAAAGTTCAGATGTGGAATTGATGACTGTTTGTTGCTTTAAGATAGAGTGTGTATATCAAGAAGCTCTGAGATTGTATAACCATTGTTGCAAGAGACTCACAGTGTCAGTTGGACTGTTCATACAGAAGTAACAAGATGCTTGATAATATGAGAAAGTGATATTGATAAATGGGTATAAAACGTAATATTTCTGACCTCGTGTTTAAATGCCTGAGCTATCAACAGGTTAAAGTTAATTATTAAGCGTCTTCAAGACTATTTCAGCATGTTTTAATAACTGAGCAATGGTGAAATAGAATTTTAATGAATTTTGTATTGGAATTATCTCTTATCATTGAAAAAGATAGATGTCATCTGAATTATTGTTAACTGTCTGAATAAGTCTTTCTGTATGCATGGATTTCTCTTTTGATAATCAGCTAAGTTGTTCGTACTGAGACTGTCAGTTTGCATATGGTGTCAGTTATTATTGTTTCAGATTAAAATCTAAAATTTATATGGTAATTTTGGGAGAAACTACGGTAAGCTGTGAGCACGAGGTTGCAATTGCCAAACTTCGTTGTTTTGGGATAGAGCTTTGTGAGAAAAAAGATTCACGGGTTTTAAATCATTAATGAAATTGAACAGAAAGTTAAAGTAATTCAGTATTATTATAAACAATTTCAGCTTGATATGATGAATAGCGTAAAACAGATTAGAATCTTAGTTGTGAGATTAAATAGATATGAAATTTGAAGCCATGTGAGAATTTGAAATGTACTATGTGGAAGCAAATCCTTAATTTACTTTCTAGTAAGAATTTCGGGGATGAAAATCCCTAAGGGGTGAGTTGTAACAGCCTGGTTTAGACCCTAGTCAGAACAATAGTTTCAGGACCACAAATTCTAGTCTAAAAAATATTTTAATATTATTTTTGGTAATTACAACATGTTATTTGATATGTGTGAAAATTTCGTGATTTAATTTTATCGATTGGTTGTCTAATTTGATAAAAGGACTTAATCGCGTAAATTGTAAAAGTGACTTGCTATTTGTTAAAATGCTATATTGCTATGTTCTTTTAATGTGGAGGCCTTAAAATGAAATTAGGCTATTAAATGCTAGTATGGACGGTTGTGGACAACCATTATATGGTTTTCCAATTAATTTATAAAGGTTAGTTTTGTAAATATATTAATTATTTGTAATATAATAAAACAAAACAAAAAAAAATCACATGCATTTGTCTTCTAGGAAGCCATGGTTGTTGTTTAAGTTTCGACACCTAGGAAGCTTAATTCGGTTATGTTCTTTGTTTGGTTTTTGATAATTTTTACATTTTTGAGATCGTTGCTTCGAATGTTAGTAAACCCATGCCTTAATTTTCGGATTTAATGAAGAATTTGAGATTTTCCATTGTTCATAATGTGATGAATTTGTTGTTTGATGATGAAAAATAAATCCTTGTTGATAGATTATTATATTTAATTAAGTAATTTTTGATAAAAATGTATATTAAGGACTAAATTGTGAAATTTGTAAATTGAGGGGTCAAAATGTGAAATAAATTGAATTAATGGGCTGTTAAGGACAAAAGGTGAATTCGGTCAAACATGGGCATAATGAAAATTTGAATATTTTGTGTTTTGTGAAATAGGGATTAAATTGTGAAAAATGTAAAATGTTAGAGGCTAAAGTGCAAATTGCCCTTTTATGTGTTTTTGGATGAATTTGATTGAATATTTGATTAAATAACTCGAATTTGTATTGAATTATATCAAGAAATGAGGAAATCGGATTTGGATCGGGGAAAGTCAAAAATTGTTGAATAGTCGTTTCGGTCCGTTCGTATCCGTACGAGGTAAGTTCATAAGCAAATAAATGTTGTTAAATTGAAATGTATGTGCACTATATGTGCTGAATTGAGCTGTAAAAAATATATATTGATGACGAATTCAATTGAGCTTTGGAGAATCTATTCCAATCATGGATTGTTCAAATAGGTGAAATTGAGAAAGTTTCGATAATGTTACAACGTTTGAAAAGCCCCGTACGAACCACAGGAATAGTTAGGATACATATGTCATGACATAGGATTCCGATATGTGTTATCGAGACCACGTCTGGGACGTTGGCATCAACTGGTGATTTACGTGTAAGACCATGTCTGAGACATTGGCATCGTATATGATTTCGTGTAAGACCTTGTCTGGGACAGTGGCTTCGATATTTGACTACATGTAAGACCACGTCTGAGACATTGGCATTGTATGAGCTTACGAGCTATCCGAGTATCCTTATTGATTCCGAACGGTTCAACGGGCATTCCGAGAAATAAATGAGTATATAAATGTGCATCTGAAACAGGTATGTTGCGATGTATATGAAATTAAGCAATGAAAGTGAGTATGATTATGATCAGTTGATGTATGATCTATGTGAAAATGATATATAGATACTAGCAAGTGAACTATGATCAAATGAATTATATGAAAAATATGGTATTGTAATTGTGTTTTGCCATATATGATTCAGGTACATGTGATTTGTATATGAAATTCTGGTATGAAATGTGAGTATGATTGAAATGATGATATGTGAAATATATGATAATGAACGACGTGTTATATATTCTTGTTATATGAAATTTTGGTCCTATGTTTCAGACATGAGAATTATGAAAAATGGAACATGGTTTGGATGTGTGATTTGTTATGGTTACTCGGGTTTTGAAATGCATAAAAAGAAATTGATATATTTTTATGCATGAAATGTAATAAATGACCATGTTTCGATTGGTTATGTAATGAAATTGTGCAAGCTTAATTTATATGAATGATCTAATGGTCGTTATTTGAAATTGAAAGTATGGTTTATAAGTTCATCGATAAATAAGCCTAAAGAAGTTAATGTGGTGATGTTGGATTATATAAGAAAAGTGATTGAATATGTGTATGAAGTTAACTAAATTTGGCTTATTCAAGTTGAATTATATACATGATCTTTTGAAGATTTATTTGCTTATGGCTTAATAAGCTCTCAAAGCTTATTCTGTGTGTTTTTCCTATGTTTATAGATTTTCAAAGATCTGCTCGGGTTGGAAGTCGATGGAGACGTCATCACACTATCCGATTAGTATTTCGATAAATAATGTTTTGAGATTTGGTTATGTGGCATGTATAGGCTAGTTTCAATATAGTTCCTTTTGATTTGTATATACATGTAGCCATGCGAAAATGGCTTGTTAATGAGGTTAATGTTTGTGTATATTCGGGTATGGTATAAGCTTATTTTGGGAAGTATGTTTCATGGTATGTGTGTATGGGGTCTTGGTTTCATGTTTTGGTTAAGTAATGAATCGGTTGATGAATGTGTTGTCGGTTGTGGCTTAATTGGATAAGCTAAGTAATGAATAAATCATTGCTTGTATAATTGGATTCATTGGTGTATTTATAGAGACACGAATGTTCATGAATTATAGTTGATTTGTTAATTATTAAGTTTAGTTTAATGTGTTTAGTTAATATGACTATTTGGTTATGAAATTGGTATAAATTATTTTTTTATAATTAATTTGCTAGCCGAATAGATAGAAAACAATTTGGTTTCGAAAATGACATTTTAGCATGATGCAAAGCATATGAATTTGACATATTTTGATTCGATATTGGTACTTAGTAAATGACTATTAATAGTCAAATTAGTGGTGCACGAATAATGTAACACCCCAAACCCGGCCCAGACGTTATGGTCAGATCTGACGTGTCACATGGACTTACGACTTAGTATGCATTCGCTGGTTTAAGTGATTGGGGTGGTCTTTTTAAAAACAGCGGTTGGATGAAAAGCCGATTTTTCAAACTTTAGGCTATCCATTTGTTGTGCTTGTTGAGTCTTGAAAACGTTCATTAATTTTGAAAACCCGCGCAGTCTAACACTAGCAATTTCGTCATAGTATAAATATAATTAGAAAATAAAACTATAGCGGAAAAAAGAAATTGTGACGAAGTCACCAGATACAGATATTGTGGCTAGGCCACCAGAACAGATATATATATGTGTGGCGAAGCCACCAGATTGCAGCGAGGCTGCCAGATATTGTGACGAAGTCACCAGAACAGATATATGTGGCGAGGCCACCAGATTGCAGCAAGGCTGCCAGAACGCTTCCTCCATCAATATAAACCCATGTCCCATGCAACAGAAATAATATGTCATGGCATACGTATACAGAAACAGAACATCATGCTTTTCAGAAAAAAATAACCCTTGGGGTAAAATCGTAATTTTGCATGCATAAGGGTATTTCAGTAATTATTACCTATTGCTAAGGTTTCATGCTCATTCTAATGTTTACCAAGTAATCAGAAGTACTTACCTCGTCTTTTTATCAAAGTAGGCCCGTTGGCCCATTGGCCCGTTTTCGGCCCATTAAGCCCAAAAATACCGTTGCGCACGAAAATGCACACTCTGTACTCTAATCATCCAAATGCACCATATTCATTAACAACTGTCTCACGACTGCTTGCACGCTCGCGAGTTCACAAAATACCAACGTTTCGATATTTCAGCTTTTACCGATTCAGTCTAAAGGAGGGTGTCGTTTACACACCTGGTTGATGACGATTGATGACGATATCTCCCACGCGATAATCCTACAATCGATCACTAACACATTAGACTTACGAATTAACGATAACTAACATAAATCCACGTCAACTAACCCAATCATCACACAAGTTAGTCATTTACGCACAAGGGGTAAAATAGTCATTTTACCCTCCAGGGGTAAATCGATAGTCCTACCCTACAGGGGTATTTTGATAATTCTACAACTTATCCACTTGGGCCTACGGACCTATTGGGACCACATAGCCCATTTCAGCCCATCGCGGCCCGAAATAGCCGTCCTACTGCTAGAGTAATGAGAAATACACACCTGTTAGGAGACTGCAGTTAATCCGCGCTCCAAACACTCTTAGCTGACGCCCAACCCAAACGAGCACGTCACAAAGCGAAAGGGATCAGCCAAGAAGGGTATGCCTACTCTCCTCATGGTTTGTTCTATTTAAAGCCAGCTCTCCATCTACTCCTATGTTAGCTTCCCGATGTGGGATCCCTTCATCACCAGAGTTTAAAACCAACACCAACTCTTGCCGTCCCAACATAGCAAAATAATCAACCTTTGCGTGCCAAGGGATTCGAATCAAAGTCCTCTCACATGCCAACTCACGCCACCACCACTAGGCCATCAACTCATTTGTGTCATAAATCCAACACATTAAACTTTAAAGCGCACCTACTTGCTTCCGAATTTATTGAAAAGAAAAACCAAAATATATTGCAAGAGCCAAGACTTGAACCTTGGACCCCTTGCTTCCTCTATGGCGTCACTTCCTTGTCCCCTAAGTGGCGCCACCTTGCCACTACACCACACTCCTTTTTGTGTCATCTTTTACCCCTTTACTCTTAAAAGCCCAACCGCCAATTGCATCACCTGTTCATAAAATTAAAATTCCGAAGACTACAACGGATTTAACTTAAGTTTGGGCCTTCCAAAGGCCCACTAACCTACTAAAATATATATTTTAACCAACTAGAACACACAAAAATTTTAAAAATCATAAAAACACAGAAAACCCGAAAATTGGGGTGTTACAAATTAGTTATAAATACAATTGAGATTCGGTCATTTGGTAATGCTTGTATGTACTTGTATAATTTTGTGTAATAATCCGTGTGGAATAACTTAACCATTCAGTAATGGTTGCTAATATTTCATGTTTGGATGTATTAATGTATGTGCATGGAATTGTGGAGTAATAAGTTTCCTTATAATTTGATAAGTAGAGATGCCATAAACAAGATGTATGTATGGTTAGAATAGTGGAATTATAAAGCATGCATAACATGACTTGTGGTAGGCTAGTTACTTCGAATATAAAAAAATATGAATTAAATTTGAATTTATGGCATATACTCGGTATATGTTAAGCTTAAGTTTGAGAGATGGAAATGGTATGAATTTGGTTGAAACTTGAGGTACGATTCGTGTTTTAATTTGCTACATGCTGTATATATATAAGATTGTGATTTGTGTGAATATGTAAATGTTAGAAACTGTGCTTTAGTTTTGTAATGCCTCGTGACCTTAATCCGACAACAGATACGGGTTAGGGGTGTTACAGAGGGTTGACCAAGAGCTGTGGAAAATTTAAAATAAAAATGCTAAAGAAGGGAATCAAACATGGTTTCAAGGATAACTACACTACTTAACCACTAGGGTAGCTACTCAATCTTATGCAAATGCTAAAGATAACTAAATAAAAATGGGACGTGATAGTGGTGGTACAAGTTGGGGTGCCTCTATCTGTTCCGGGAGCCCATGATCTCTTGAGTAATCTCGATGTTCGACCACCTTCTTGTTTCTTTTCTCCAGCAAATCAACACATTGATTACAAAATCATGCGTAGATGACATCGTTTAAAATGCCCTTCGATAGGTAGGTCGGTTCTTCAGGATCAATTACAGCACTTGTCCTCTAGTACATCACTGTGATTAGGTATGGGTATAGGAGTAATCGTGGGTGTTGTCCGACACATTTTCGCATGTTCTTGAGGACTTGGTCTCCCAAAATAATCTATCAGTCCTGCTAAATAGTGTACAGAAAAAGAACACAATCACGGGTAACCTCTGTGACGTACTGAGCAGGTAATAGTTTTGCACTAATAAATTACATCCACGTCTTGGCTTCCGGGGTCGTAATCGATTGTTGGAATCGTAATGGCTCCAGGTTACCTAATTTTGAAGCCAATTGCCTCTACCCTCGATTAAGAAGTTAATTATATCATCATTTACTTTTTTGCAAAAAGTCGGGGTAGGTGTCCTATGAAGGGCTTCGATCGCAACTGGGGAGATGTCTACGTACACGCCTCTCACCAAGACTTTGTTGTCTTGGGCTTCAAGAAAATTCACATAAAATTCCTAAATGATCGATATTACAACTGATTTGAGCGATTTTCGGAAGAATGTGTTCCACTTTAACAGGTTGACTCTCATAATTATCAGGTCATGAAATGATTGCATGGAAAAATCAAAGCCAAGTTCTGAGATCATCGGTTTATCAATATTGGCCATTTGGGACACGACATTATCAGAGACAAATCATCTCCTCAGCTCATCTAGAATACTGTGTTCCTTGATTTACCGTTATGCTGGTCATTTGCGAGAGAATTAGAACTATGTTACATAATCATGTTTGAGATTTAAACAAGCTTATGAAAGCTTTTTCAATAACCCAAGACCGATTAAGAACTAAAATGTAAAATTTTCAAAATTATCAGATTGAAGTTGCAACTTTAGAAAGTTCATGTCACGACATCAAGAGTAAAATCTTAGTTTCAAGACTACAATAGTGCAGTGTTTTGACTTTCAAAATAGAAGGTTGAGGTCATGACATCAATAGAAGACGTGACGTTGAAGGTTGATGTATTCATAGAGTGGTGTTGCGACATTGAAGGTAGACTCCTTCAAAACTTACATTATTTGATTCAACCTATCAATTTGCAAAACTTAATGGGTTTAGAGACTCCAAAGTACAATTCAACTCAACATATATAATCATTTACATATCTCAAACCTTTTAAGCCTTATACTACTTATATACATACCTTAAACAATTTCTATGTCATTCTTTATCTAACATCTATTATCCGAAGTAAATTAAAAATTAAAATCAACTTAACCCTAGGTATATGCCATTTAATGAAACATAGGGAGATTATACAAACATTACTGAGTTAAGAGTTGTATAGTGGATACTGAATTACTTTTCGGAACCTTGAGAACTACTGATACCTATGCACGAAAATAAACAAATTGTACATTGAGTGATAAAGCTCCACGATACTTTCAAAATCCAAGAGAATAAAATATGAAAATTAACATGTTAGGAAAAAAAACATTACATTATCTAATTTCAACGATTCATGTCTGATATACCAAGTTTATGCAATAATCCATTTGAAAAAATTCATATAAACATATCATGTCATGTTTTATAACCAAATATCACATTAATTTCCATTTCATTTCATACTACTTATTCATTTCATGTAATGACTTGATAGACGGGTAATCAGAAAGTGCATTTTCGAGTCACTGTTTTCTTGAAACAGATTTAGGGTTTAGTGTAACAGCCCGATTTTGGGCCTAGTCAGAACAGTGGTTTTGGAACCACTATTCTAAGGCCGGATAAATATTATTGTGTATGTGATTAATAAAGATGTGATAAGTCAAAGTCTTAATAAGCGAGGAAAATCCCGTTTGAACCTTAGGAATAGAGTAGGATACGAGTGACATGTCACTAGGAATTATGAGTACACGTGATTAGCTCGAGAGCGAGCATTCAAATGTCATGAGATATGAGGTAGCTTTGGCTACATATATAGCATTTATGTGTAAGAGTTGTTCCGAGTATCCGATTAGTATTCCAAGCGTTCAACGGGTATGACAAGGATATGAATGGAAAGGATTATGTTACAAATTGGTACAGGTATGTCCATAAAACTCATAAGTGATGAGCTCGATATATGATGATTGATTTATAAGAATGAGATTGAGTATGTATTGCCTTTGAGACATGAAAGTCATTGCGATGGTGATGATTCAATGTCTTCATGGTATAAGTGTGTTCATGTTGCTTATTATTTACTTATGGACTTACTAAGCATAAAGCTTACCTCCTTTCCTTTCCCATGTTCTCTAGTGTTGCCAAGTTAGCTCGAGTTGGAGTTCGTCGGAGATATCATCACACTATCAAGCTATTGTTATTAGTGTAAGTGATTTCTAGTGCTTTGAGTCTATGGCATGTATAGGGAATTAAATATTTGAGATATGATGATAGTTATGGCATGAATGTGGTAAAGAGATGAATGAAATCTATGATATCTATTGCATGAGGTAGTAACATGATCATAACATGTGTACGAATGTTTAAGTTCTCATTTATGCCATGATGTATGTCATTGATTATGTATGTGTGTACGTGTAGTGAGGGTGACAAAATTGGCTTGGAAAATCGCCTTGAAATTGTCCACACGGGTAGGCACACGGTCGTGTGCCTTAGCCCTTTGATATTTTGGTATGCTGACGTCAGAAACAGAATACCCAGATTTTTACACACAGGTTATAGACACGGGCGTGTCATGGTCGTGTTTTAAAGTCAGTGTTGTACACATGCTAAAGGCATGAGTGTATCCCAAGCCACACGGGCGTGTGTGATCACAAGGTTTATACCCACACGGGCCTGTGGAGTTTTAAAGCATGAATTTTTCCAAGTTGTTTTTAAGTTCTTGGTTTAGTCCCGAACCGTTTCTAATACATGTTTTGTGCCTCGTGAGCCCGTTTAAGGGACAATATGCATGTGAAATGAAAAGTTGTAAATTCGAATGAAATTACATGGCCGGTTTAGTATGAAATTGCTTAGGTTAAGTCTGGTAGCACCTCAAACCCTGACCCGGTGTCGGATACGGGCGAGGGGTGTTACATTTAGTGGTATCAGAGCATAGTTTAGTCGGTTCTCTGACTAACGTAGCGTAAGTGAGTCTAGCTATACATGTCATAGTACTACTTATGATAGTGTGATATCTTTCGGCGCTAACGAAACTGTTTGCTAAGACATGAAAGACTTCCAACCTAGCAAACCTTATTAATGATAGAAGTAATAGTAAGATGATTGAATCATACTTGTGAAATTTTGAAATTAGAAAAGGTATGAAAAGAAAATTTACTCGAAATGACAAAATATGTGTATAAGTATTCCTATCGATTGATGTGTAATCAGTATGTACATGTGATTAACATTTATGTTTGAATCTCTAAATTAAAGATGTCATAAATGTTATGATAGCATGAAAACTGAAATGAAAGATCAAATTGAGTAGAACGCTGGAATTGAGTATAATTGTTCGATTATGAATTGACGGATAAGACCATGGTTGGACCATGGCAGTACAGGTGATATGTGTGCTAGTGTAAGACATGTTTTGGGACATGCATCGGCCACATAGTGAAAGCCAGTGTAAGACATGTCTGGGACATGGCATCGACTTGAGATGTGAGCTAGTGTCAGACCATGTCTAGGACATGGCATCAGCTTGACATGTGTCAGTGTAAGACCTGTCTGGGACACGGCATAAACACAAATGAACAAGAGTTAGTATAAGACCATAATTGGACTATGGCATTAATTGAATGATGTACTCAAAACCGTAAGATGTTCTGTAATTTGATAAAGGTTGGTAAGTAATATAAGGATAAGTGTTGAAACTTGATCAGACATTAATGATGATTCGAGTAAAAGAAATGAAAATTTATATTGTGATAAGTTCACTAATGTTTGGCTAGGATTCATATGAAATAAAGTTGCATGTGTTACTAAGATATGTGAAAGTGTGTTTATAACAAGTTGGAAATTTGAAATGTTTGAATCAATGTGCATGATACTATGTTGTTGTTAAATGTGTATATGTGTGAGAGTCGAAAATTTAAAGGCTTTACAATCTTTACCCCATAACCAGAATAGAGTTATATGAGGAAATTCACGAGAGATATGTTGTATAAACTTACAAATAGGAAACTAAAGAGTGCAATAATGGAGTATCATGGGATTAGTGATGACAGAAATAATCAGAGGAATGAGGTCGGATTCGCAAAGATGTTTGAACATGACGGATCCAATTAAGTAAAATTTTAGCTATCTCTTTCTTTTGAGTATTCTGTATTTTCCTTTATCTTTGGGGATATATATGGTTCCTCATTTCCAGTGAAATTCTTAGTGTATGAAGATGTTAGCGACTATGATATCAGAAGAAAGCTCTATTGATTTGGTTAGTTATAATCGACATTTCTTATCTCCTCGAAATTCTATTCTGATATGTCGGAATGGAGTCGATGGTAAGGATTTATGTGAGACCATTTTGATATTTTTATTGATTATGGTTTTATATATATACAGGAAATATATTATCTCTGCTATGATGGAATTCCAGAGCGTATAGATGGTAGTATCCTTCTGGTTTCCTCTGAGGGATTTTTTATATTTTCCTCATTATTTTCTTCGGGGTTATATTCTCGGATTTCTGGTATGGTGTTATATCTGGAATTCTTTATCTTGGTTTTTCTATCATTCTTATTTTGAGAATTACCAAACCTTGCTTATCCTTAAGCGTATTCTTTTACTTGCAATAATGGTATCTATTATGATTATGCTTGTGGTTCGACTATAGAAGTGTGGGGATTCTAGTATTTTGATTTCTCTAATCTTCATGTAAAGGATTATTATCAGCAAAGGTAAATTAAGTTATGTGCATCTAAGTTTATTCTCTAGCCTGGGAATAATGTTGCACATTCATTGGTAAGTAAATGTGTAGTCAGAAATGGAGAAACTATATTCTTATAAGTATGATGTGGAAACATATTAGTTAGACTATTCTTATTCAAATGATGTGGTTATAAGTAAAGTTGTTCTGGTTGATAAAGAGATCACATTCATGAAGTTTGAATCATTTGATTCATGTTAGTAAAGTTTTTAAATAGTTAAGGATCTGATTTCTAGTTTCTGTTATTATTATTTCCGAGTAAGATATGAGTACCGAGAAACTCCGGGTTATGCAGAGAATTGAGTACAAAGTTCACAGCAGTATCTCATCTATTTTTTTCAAGGGATGTTGAATTGTCTACCGAGTAAAGCTAAATATCGAATGTATTCGAGATTATTATTGTCAGTGGTGTCGTTAAAAAGAAAATGAGAAATGGTTATTATGAATTTCATATCGGGATAGCTTTCATCCCTAAGAAAAAGAGAGATGCCAATTGGATTGTGATATATTGATGATGAAAGTCCGCATGGTTATGGTATGTACAGATATGTTATTTGACTGATGTAACTAAGTCGTATTTTTTAAGTTTATAGCTCCTAGAATGTCAGCCTTCAGTGTTTCGAATTGAGCCGAGGTGTATACCGCAATTATAGGTTTAGACTGAAATCAACTTCTTCTGGTAAGATTTTCAGGGACGAAAATCCCTAAAGAGGGAGAATTGTAACAGCTCAATTTTGGGCCTAGTCGGAACAGTGGTTTTGGAACCACTATTTCGAGGCCGGAGAAAATTATTTTGATATTATTTTATGTTATATAGCATGTTTATAAAGGTGCATGAAAATTTTGGTATATTAATTTTAGCGATTTCTAGTCCAATTTCGAAAAATGATTAAATCACATAAAAGGTAACAGTTGTATTTTAGTACCCAAATGTGTCTAATAGCTAGAGTATTAAAATTGAGGGCCTTTAAAGTGAAATTAGACCCATTTTAAGTGTAATGGCCGGCCATGAGACAAGATTTTTCAAATGGTCAATGTATTTGGTAAAGTGATGTCATATTAGGTGATAAAATGGTACCCTAAGGACTTAGCTTCATCTTTTTCATTTTCTTCCTTTCTCTTTGACCAAAAATACCAGCAATGAAAGGGTTTTGAGAGCTTGAAACTTTCAGCCACTTAGTTTCTCTTCTAGTAAGTGATTTTAATGCTTTTTCTTGAAGATTTTTACATTTTTGGAACCCCTAAAGCATGAGCTTTCATAAGAGGGGACTATTTTGCAAAATGATTAAGACTCTAGGGTTTTGCCATGAAAGTATATTTGTTGTTTTCTGAGTTTTTCTGGAAGAAAATGAGTCTTGGTAGTGTTATAAACAACTTTTGTGAAAGAAGTTTGCATGAAAACTCCATAAAGGGGTATTTTGCAAAGTAGTATAACAAGTTGTAAATGTGTTAAATAGTTGATATTATGAGTTGCTATAGTTATGAAAATGGTTCATCTAGGCTTAAGGAGTAAGAAAATGTGATAAAAATCATTTTACGAGCCTAGGGGTAATTTGGTAATTTTGGCAAAATATAGGGGCAAAATTGTAAAAATTACCCAAATGTGTCAATGGACTAATTTGATTAGTACATTGTTTTAATAAGTTGAATGTGATGTTATAGATGATGAAAATCGAGATTTGTACCTACAATGGAAAGAAATCGATTAAGGGACGATTAGGTCTTTTCCACCTTTGTGGTATCGGGGTAAGTTCATATGTAAATGATGCCATGCTATACATGTATTTAAATGTTTTATTATTACGCAAATTGTGCAAATATTATTGTGTATGTGATTAATAAATATGTGATAAGTCAAAGTCTTAATAAGTGAGGAAAATCCCGTTTGAACCTTAGGAATAGAGTAGGATACGAGTGACATGTCACTAGGAGTTATGAGTACACGTGATTAGCTCGAGAGTGATCATTCAAATGTCATGAGATATGAGGTAGCTTTGGCTACATATATAGCATTTATGCGCAAGAGTTGTTCCGAGTATCCGCTTAGTATTCCAAGCGTTCAACGGGTATGACAAGGATATGAATGGAAAGAATTATGTTACAAATTGGTACAGGTATGTCCATAAAACTCATAAGTGATGAGCTCGATATATGATAATTGATTTATAAGAATGAGATTGAGTATGTATTACCTTTGAGACATGAAAGTCATTGCGATGGTGATGATTCAATGTCTTCATGGTATAAGTGTATTCATGTTGCTTATTATTTACTTATGGACTTACTAAGCATAAAGCTTACCCCCTTCCTTTCCCATGTTCTCTAGTGTTGCCAGGTTAGCTCGGGTTGGAGTCCGTCAAAGATATCATCACACTATCAAGCTATCGCTATTAGTGTAAGTGATTTCTAGTGCTTTGAGTCTTTGGCATGCACAGGGAATTAAATATTTGAGATATGATGATAGTTATGGCATGAATGTGGTAAAGAGATGAATGAAATCTATGATACCTATTGCATGAGGTAGTGACATGATCATAACATGTGTACGAATGTTTAAGTGCTCATTTATGAAATGATGTATATCATTGATTATGTATGTGTGTACGTGTAGTGAGGGTGACAAAATTGGCTTGGAAAATAGCCTTGAAATTGTCAACACGGGTAGGCACGCAGGTGTGTCCCTTAGCCGTGTGACATTTTGGGTACGCTAATGTCAGAAACAGAATACCCAGATTTTTGCACACGGGTTATCGACACGGGCATGTCATGGCCGTGTTTTAAAGTCAGTGGTGCACACGGGCTATCCCAAGCCACACGGGCGTGTGTGACCACACGGTCTATATCCACACGGACTGTGGAGCATTAAAGCATGAATTTTTCCCAGTTGTTTTTAAGTTCTCGGTTTAGTCCCGAACCATTTCCAATACATGTTTTGTGCCTCGTGAGCCCGTTTAAGGGACAGTATGCATGTGAAATGAAAATTTTTAAATTCGAATAAAATTACATGGCTAGTTTAGTATGAAATTGCTTAAGTTAAGTCTGGTAGCACCTTGAACCCTGATCCGATGTCGGATACGGGAGAGGGGTGTTACATTTAGGGTTTATGGTTTATGGTTTAGAGTTTAGGGAGTAAATAAATAAAGAAACCAAAATTTGACAAATGTATGGTAAAAGTAATATACATGTGTAATAAATACATACATATATACATACATTTGTAATATACATATATACTTACTTATTGTTTAAGAAAATATTATTATATTATATTATTATATTATATAAATTAAATAAAAGGAATAAAAGATGGAAAAGAAATAGAATTGAAAATGAAATAAAGGGAGAAGAAAATGGAAAGAAATAGAAAAAGGGAAATTAGGGTTTTAAAGGTTTCAAGCTTAGGTGGTAAGTCAATTTATCCCATTTTCTTGGTATTTTGATGATTTTAGAATCCTAGAACATAATACTACTTGATCTATGTTGAAATTTTTAAAGTTAGTGAATTTTTAGATGTTGTTCATGTTGAATAAATTAAAGAATTAGGGGCTAAATTGATAGAAATTCAAGTTAGAATTGAGAAATGGATTGAATTGTAAATTTAATTATAAGTTTTAAGTACTAAGGATTAAATTGAAAGAATTTTGAAATTAGGGTTTTATGGTGAAATTAGGGAGTTGAAATTAGATTAAAGTAGAAATTTAATAAAGATACGGAATTAGTTTTGTAGAAATAAAGTTAGTATTGGTTAGGGACTAAATTGGAATTTAGACAAAAGTTGTGTATACATTGAAATATCCAATGTTAAACTGTGTTATATTGATGATTTTCAATTATTTTAATTTTTGTAGCTAACATTGAGCCGGAGACCTCGGCTAGGAAAGCAAAAGACAAAGTCAACGAAGATTAGCTCGAAAATTACGGTTTATATTTTTATAATCCGAAGCTAATTATTAATTGTTATATTTATTATATATATGGTAAGTGGAATTGAGGTAAGTATAAGTATTGAATTGAATTATGAGTATATGTGATTATTTGAAATGTGTATTGATTGGAAATAGAAATGTGATTTGAAACCCTATTAACTGTATCTGGCTGAGTAGGATATAGTTGGTATGTCATAGGATTGAAAGTGTTCAGGGATACTTCAACCACAAGTCGTTGAGACACTAGGTTTCATATTATTACTTCGGATAAATTCAATGAGGTACTGGGTACCAATTTACTTCAGCAAAGCCAATGAGACATTGGTGTCACTCTATTACTTCGAATTATCTGATGAGGCATTGGGTGCCATACTGGTGTGTTTTGGTTGGATCCGTGTATCTGCCAAAGTTTGAGTCGTGTTAATAGAGGTAAATAAATGAATTGGTAAAAAGATCGATATTGGATGTGAAGTTGAAATTTGATATTGGAATGAATTGTGAAAAAGAAATGCATGAACCAAGGTTCATGAAAAGAGAATTGTTATTGCCAATTGATATATGAATTCAAAGTGAGAAAGCTATTGATGAAAAATGAAAGCAATAATAGATGAATTGATTTATTGATTAGTTAAGGTTTATGTATGGTTAAAGTGTATATTTTATACAATGTTATTTATTCAAAGTTTTCGGATTATAGAAATACCATTGAGTTTATACACAGTGTACGGTTTGTTTTCCGTGCGCAGGCTAGGTTAAAGTTTGAATATTGAATCAGCATCCAAGGTCGATCCCGAACTCATTGTGGTGAAGTACATTTCTTTTTGGTAAATGGCATGTACCAAGGATGTTGAATTTGTCATTTTGGGATATGGATGTAAATGTTGTTATAATATGATAAGAGTTGAAAATATATATATATGTGAACATATATTCTATGTTTAAGAAATTAAGTGACATGTTTTGATTGAAATTGGCATAAATTTAGGAATGGTTTAAATGATGTTTAATTGAAATGTTTGAATATTGTATGTGAAATATCTATAAGAGTATATTGGATAAGTACTTAGAATGATTAATTTGACATGTATTAAATGCATTTGAATGTGTTTTGGATTGGTTGAATATTGGTTATTGAGTTGTCTGTGGTTTAAGTTTGCAGTGTCAGTTAAATTTGATGTTGAAGGCTCATTTTGAGTCCACAGGGCTTGGCTTACGGGAGTGTGACTTGGCCGTGTGAGTAAGTCAGAGAGTTACATAGGGTCGAACACAGCCTGAAGCACGAGTGTGTTTAGGGTCATACGAGCGTGTCCCTGAACCACACGGGCGTGTGAGCCTTGTACTTAGGAAAATTTTTAAAATTTCACGAAAATTTTTTTGAACTTCTGATTAAGTCCCAATTTGTTTCTAACACGTGATTTGATCCTCGAGGGCTCAATAAAGGGACACTATGACTAAATTATGATGCGTATAATGTAATATTAGATGATTGTTTTTATTTGTTCTAAAATGTTCGGTAATGCTCCATAACCCTGATCCGGTGACGAAAAAGGATTAGGGGGTGTTACATTTCATCATCTTGATCTTTCTCGAATTTATTGATTTGTTTATATCTATATTGGCCCTTTGGGCTTGTATTAGTCGGTTCATATGATCTTACACATGTTATCATGTGTCATATTTCACATATATGCACAATATACCATTTTCATCATTATTTTGTATCACATAGTTTTATAACCTTTATTAACCAAACACAGACTTAAGACCAATACAATGATCTATTTTACTCCATCATTCTAGGTTGTCCGACAACGATGACTTTTAGAACTAGTACATTCTACCAATTTGTGTTGCCCAAAAATGGTGGCTTATAATAATTATACATGTGGCCCAATGACATGCCAACAACTCGAACAATTAATAGGATAACTTATGCCCAATTATATATCATTACATGTTCAATATCATACTTCCATACTGTTTCTATTATCAATTCATATTATGAATCATTTAACAAGTTCATATCATGCTTGTTTTTATTATGTTCGAATCAATTCATAAGAGAAGTAATGCTCTTACTTCAATAGTTAGTATGTAATAATCATGTATATATATTAAAGTCAAATCATAAAAGTTCAAATCAAATTTTTTTCTACTCGCCTAAGATTTTTGTCTTTCCTTTCTCTCTAGATGGCCCAACATTGTCTTTAGCTACATTCGATAATTCAATTATAAAACAACCAATTCACACTCAAATCACATGAAAGCACAATAGAAACATTTTTTGTATTTTACTCATTTTAGTCCTTATATTCGTGATACTCATATTTTTCCGTATCTAACATCGAATCAAAATCTAATTTTACATACTTTCGTTAGGGACCTTAAACTTCGTATCTATGACATAATTTTATGATAGTTTTCAATTAGTTTAATTTAGTCACTAATATCACAAAAGTTATCTAACAAGTTTTTTATAATAAGTGCCCTTTAGCCACTTTCATTGAGAGCCTAATAATTATTCTAACTTGTGAGAAACTCGAAACAATTCTTGATAATACATGCCCTCTAACCAGTCGAGCTGAGGCTAGGAAACACCGGGAGGAGTTTGATGAGATAACTCATTGCTATATGTTGGCAAGCGTGACCAGCACCCTATATAGGCAACTAGAGAGGTGTAAGATCGCGAAAGCAATCCTGGATAAGCTAGAAGACATGTTCGGGGCCAATTTTCCTTGGCTCGATGTATGTTATAACTAGCTTGATAAATGCCCAGCAAAAGCCTGGTATTCTGGTCAAAGACCATATGATAACTCTTATAGGATACATTTCCGAGGCCACAGACAGTAAGGTTAATTTAGACCAAAACACTCAAATTGGGATGGTGTTCAAAAGTTTGTCCAAGGACTTTCTAGCTTCCAAGTCGCATATAAAATTGGCAAAAAAAACCTAACGCTCACACAACTCAAGAATGAGTTACAATTATATTAGTTTACATTGAATGACAGTTAACGAGTCCAAAGATCATAAGTAAATATAGTTGTTACTTTTTCTTCAAAAGGGAAGGGAATACACACTAAGAAAGGAAAGATTAAGGCCTCTAGGCCACCACAAGCAAAAAGGAAGAGAACCAAAAAGTCTAAAGATTTATCTAAGTTTAAGTGTTTCGTCTACAATAACGAAGGGCACTTCAAGGCAATCTATAAAGAGTGGAAGGAATATCTAGCCACCATTTAACACTTGACACCTAACCAAGTTGTTTTGACCTGAACTTGGTGAGTTACATTAGCCACCAAAGAGACTCTTCATTTTCTCCCAACCTAACCTCCAACATACCAAGTATATACAACATATAATGTCCTAAGTTATAACACAGCAGCGGAATAAATCATACACAGAATGAAAAATATGTGATCTTAGAGAACAAATAATGAAAAAGGTTCAAATACAACCTAAATTCACACATAACCAAAACACCATAAGTACCATCCCGATTTTAGGTCTGGTCGGAACAGTGGTTTCGGGAACACAAATTCGACGCAGTAAAATTTTTTTATTATATTTTTATGGTCTATTATTTTATGGAACCACTCTGTGAAAATATTGTTTGAAGATTTCAACGTTTGGGCACTCAATTAAGTTTTAAGGACTAAATTGTAAAAAGTGCAAAACTCAAATTCTAGATGTTAAAGGTGTCAAATTGCTATGAGATTTTAAATTAAAGGTTATTACATGATAATTAGACCATTAGTTAAGTTCATAGATAAAAATGGACATGATTAGGTGAAATTTCAAAGTAAGACATTAAGGGCATTTTGGTCATTTGGTTATTAAATGAATTAAAAAGGGAAAATAAAGCAAAATTTTGTTCATCTTCTTCATGCTTGTGCTGAAAATTTAGGGGGAGACATAGCTAGGGTTTAGCCAATTTTCAAGCTCAATTATAAGTCCGTTCTAACCCCATTTTTAATGCTCTTTACGTTTTTAAAGTCACCATCACTCAATCTACCTATTTCTACCATTAAATTAAGATGTGGTTGATGTCTAGGGTTTGACCCATGTTAGACATATGTGTATTTTTATGTTTAACGATAGATTATGCATGTTTGATGTGTAATAAACAACTTTTACTAGGTGATTTTTGATGGAAATGCATAAAAGGACCTATTTGTAAAAAGGATATAAAATGTGTAGTAAATGCAACAGCACCCTAGTCAGAATAGTGGTTTCGGGACCACAAATCTGAGTAAAAAAATATTTTAATATTATTTTTTGTGCTTATTATATATGAATTGATATCTGTGAAAATTCTGTATGAAAATTTTACCTTTTGTGTGTTTAATTTGCAAAAAGGACCTAATCGCGTAAAATATAAAAGTGGCTAGCTATTTGTTAAAAGTGCCTATTTGTTATGGCTTATTATTTGTGAGGTCCTCATTTGGTTATTTGACCTTGGAATGCATTAAATGACTTAGTTGGACATTATATAATGGTTTATTAATGTTTTATTGTAAGAGTAAAATGGTAAACTAATTAATAATGTTGATTTAACTAAACAAAACATGAAATAAGGCCATTTTGTGTTCATTTTGTCGAATATTGAAGGAGAAAAAGAATGAAAAACACAACTAGGGTTCAACCAATGCTTTCTTTGATTTATGTATGTGTTTTGTTCAGTTTTTAATAATTTCTACATTTTTGTGATTGTTGTTTAGTGTTCTATCAAGCCCATGTCTCAATTTCTGATTTTGTTGATGATTTAGAGTTATCCATTGATGAAATTGTAAGCTTTGTGTTGTTAAATGATGAAAAATGAAAGATATATGATAGATAAATATATTTTGTCTTTGAATTTTTGATAAATTTGAGTAATTTGGACTAAATTGTAAAAATGAGATTTTTAGGGATTAAAATGTGAAATAAGGGAAATATATGGACTTGTATGAACTCCATGAAAATTCAGCTAAGCATGTGTAAAAACAAATTTTGTGTATTTTGTGATTTTATGAATTAGGGACTAAAATGTCAAAATGTGAAAATGTAAGGGTTAATTTGTAAAATGCCCTAAATATGTGTTTTTGAATTCATTTAAATAAATATGAGTTTGAATAAGTCAAATTTGAATTTATTAAGATCAAGAACAAAAGAAAACGGAATTAGATCAGAGGAAGTCGAAAGTTGTCGAGTAGTCGACTTCGTTCGTTCGAATCTGTACGAGGTAATTCAATATATAAATGAACACGTATGAGTTAATTTATTTATGTTTATATGACATTGAACTATGATGAATGGCTGTATGAGAGCTGAATATGTGATGTCTAAGAAATCTCCGATAATGTGACGACATCCGAAAAGCCCCATACGAACCATAGGAATAGTTAGGATACATATGTCATGACATAGGATTTTTGATATATGATGATTTCGTGTAAGACCACGTCTGGGACGTTGGCATCGACTTATGATTTACGTGTAAGACTATGTCTGGGACATCGACATCGTATTTGATTTCGTGTAAGACCCTGTCTGGGACAGTGACATCGATATTTGATTACATGTAACACCATGTTTGGGACGTTGGCATTGTATGAGCTTTCTGAGCTATCCGAGTATCCTTATTGATTCTGAACAGTTCAACGGGCATTCTGAAAAAATGGATGACTATGTGAATGTGTATCCAATTCAGGTACGTTTGAATTGTATACCATGTTTGAGAATGAAAGGTAAGTACATATACCTTTTGTGAACATATGATATAAGTATGAGTTGCTATGAGAATGAGATATGATATATACATATGTGTATCATGATCAAATGAATTATAAGAGACATATGGCTATGTGAATGTATTTTTCCTTGAGTTATATGAATGAATTGATTTAGATTGATGTTATGTGTTAAGTTTACTTGTAGATGGATTACTAAGCTTTTGAAAGCTTACTTTGTGTGTGTTTTCAGCTGTTTTATAGATATTGAAGCTACCAGAAGCTCGGGGATCTTCAAGGATCATCACCGCACTATCGAACTCTATTTTGGTACCTCTTGAAAATGTGAATATTGAAGTATGGCATGTAGAGGCTAGAAGTATTTGAATATGTTTTGTATTGTGTATATCTAGCCATGTGATATGGCTTGGATTTGGTTGTGTATAAGAATGAATTATGGCTATAAACTATGTGATGCATTATACTTAATATGGCATGTTCATGAATGGCCAAGTGAATTGGTCAATTTGGTAAGTTTTGGTATGTGCTTATTTGAGGAATTGGTAAGTTATGGCATGAGATTGAATGAAATGAATTGAGGTTATGAAACTCATATTTGGTATGACTTTGGCTTAAGATTTGATATGTTTTGGTTTGTATATTGAGGATGAAATTTGTTGATAATGATATGGCACGAATGGTTTATATTTTGGTTGTGAATTGGTTGAAAATTTGGTATAAAATGTTTTGGTTTTGATGCTTGTAGGGATGACCCAAAATGGGTGGCAATTTGGCTTTACAAATAGCCTATTTTTGTCCACACGGGTAGAGACTCGGGCGTGTATCTCAGCCTTCTGTGACACACGATTATGTTACACGGCCGTGTGTCCCTTGGGGTACCCTACGATTTAAAGTCAGTATACCCTACAGTTTTGACTCGACCTAGACAGACGAGCATGTCTATCGGTCGTGTGTGGCACACGGGTTGGCACATGGGTGTGTGGTCGACCGTGTGACCCAAGTTAGTAACCTCCTTAATTTTCACACGGCCTGGCACACAGGAATGTCTTGTGGCCATGTGGACAAGTTAGTATGTATGCTCTGTTTTGCCACGGCATAGACACACGGGAGTGTCTAATGCCATGTGAGGCACACGGCCTATTCACACGAGCGTGTGACCTATATAACTTTGAAAAGTGTTTAAGTTTTAAAAAATTTTGTATCTGTCCGGTTTAGTCCCGACCCTTTTCTAAAGCATGTTTAAGGCTCGTTGACCTATATAAGGGACTCTGTAATAATGTGTGACTATGATACCATGATGATTATGAATGAATCCAAAATATTTCGATATGTCCAGTAATGCCTCTTAACCCTAGTCTGGCTATGGATACAGGTTAGGAGTGTTATATTTGGTTGGTATCAGAGCTACGGTTTAGTCAATTCTAGGACTAACATAGCGTATGTGAGTCTAGCTATACATGCCATATTTATGAACTATGATAGTGTGATGAACCCTGACAATGAAAATGTGCTTTTATATAGTAAATGGATCCCGAACGAGTTGTAGTTGATGATATCAGAGTAATGCGCCTGCTCTCACTCAAGGGATAGCGCCATCTGTTTCTAGACCTGCTATGAGTAGTCACGAAGGAGTGGCTAGGCAAGCCTTTTACCAAATGATGAACGATTGGTTCACACAATATATGAGAACTAATCAAACTGTGTCACAACCTTTACCCCCGCTCAATCCTTCGCAAGTCCCTGTCATGCCACAAGCTAATTCGATTCAGTTGAATAAGCCTCCGATTGACAAAATTAGAAAATATGGGGCTGAAGAGTTCCGTGCTACTACTAATGATGATGCTGAGAGAGCTGAATTCTGGCTTGACAATACGATAAGAGTGTTCAATAAATTGTCATTGACTCCGGGCGAATGCCTTAAGTGTGTCGTTTCGCTTTAAGAGATACAGCGTATCATTAGTGGAAGACACTGATATCTGTCGTTCCGAGAGAATGAGTCAACTAGGATTTCTTTCAAGCTGAATTCTTAAAGAAATACATCAGTCAGAGATTTATCGATCAGAAAAGCAAAGAGTTTCTTGAATTGAAACAATGCCATATGTTTGTTACAAAATACGAGCAAGAATTTGTGAGACTGATCCAGTATACACGAGAATGTGTCTTGACTGAAGCAATTATATGCAAGAGATTCGAGGATGGCTTGAATGAAGATATTCATTTGTTAGTCGAGATTCTGGAAATAAAAGAGTTTGTTGTGCTTGTTGAACGAGCATGTAAAGCTGAAGAACTTAGGAAAGAGAAAAGAAAAGCCAAATCAAAAGCTACAGATGCGAGAAAGAGATCTGCAAGTAAATCATTTCAGTCTACGTCAAAGAAATTTCGAGACGATTATAGCCGTTCAAAGGCTAGTGTTTGACATTCGAGTAGAGATCATAATAGATCGCATTCAAGTTTTAGAGCTCCAGCTACTTCTGTTGCAAGTGTTGGAAATGTCTGATCTGATCGACCCGAGTGTAGACATTGTGGTAAAAGACATCTGGTAAGTTTTAGATTGAACGACTGAGCTTGCTTTAGATGTGGATCCTTAGATCATTTTATCCGTGAATGTCCTGAGTCAGTAGAGCAAGAGATTATACAAAATCCGAGGTCAAGTGGCAATACAGCTCGAGGTAGACCTCGTTAAAATACGGGTAATGTGAGTGGAAGTCAGAGGGGGACTAAAGATATTGTTGTGCGATTTGAGGCTAAAGAACCTACCAGAGCCTACGCCATCTGAGCTCATGAGGAAGCTTCGCCTTCAGATGTGATTACGGGTACATTTACTCTTTATGATACTTCTGTTATTGCATTGATAGATCTCGGATCAACGCATTCTTATATATGCATGAACTTAGTGAGCAGTAAGACTTTGCCTATAGAGTCTACTGAATTTGTAATTAGAGTATCGAACCCCTTAGGCCGGTGTGTTTTGGTTGACAAAGTGTGTAAGAATTGTCCATTGATGATTCGAGATTCATGTTTTTCGGCCAATCTGATGTTATTGCCTTTTGATAAGTTTGGTATAATTCTGTGTATGGATTGGTTAACTTTTTACGATACAATTGTGAACTGTAAATAGAAAATTATTGATTTGAGATACAAGAATGATGAAATAATCTGAATTGAATCTAGTGATTTGAATGGGTTACCGCTGTGATTTCGCCAATAAAAGCTCAGTATTATGTGAAAAAGGGTTGTGAAGCTTATTTTGCCTATGTGATCGATTTGAAAGAAACAAAAAAGAAAGTTGAATCAGTACCTATTGTCTGTGAATTCCATGATGTGTTTCTTGAAGAACTTCTATGATTACCTCTAATACAAGAAGTTGAATTTGGCACAGAGTTAGTACCAAGAACTATTCTGATTTCGATAGCTCCGTATAGAATGGCTCCGACCGAGTTAAAAGAATTAAAGTCTCAGTTGCAAGAATTGACTGATAAAGGATTCGCAAGACCAAGTTTCTCACCTTGGGGTGCTCCTGTTTTGTTTGTGAAAAAGAAAGATGGTACCATGAGAATGTGCATTGATTATCGTCAGTTGAATAAAGTGACTATCAAGAACAAATATCCTTTGCCCCGAATTGAAGGTTTGTTTAATCAGCCAAAAGGAGTTACCTTGTTTTTAAAGATAGATTTAAGATCAGGTTACTATCAGTTGCGAGTAAAAGATTTAGACATTCCCAAAACTGCATTCAGAATGAGGTACAAATATTATGAGTTTCTAATTATGCCTTTCGAGTTAACAAATGCACCTACTATTTTTATGGATTTGATGAACAGAATTTTCAGACCGTATTTAGATCGATTAGTTGTCGTATTCATTGGTGACATTTTGATGTATTTGCATGATGAAACTGAACATGTTCAACATCTGAGATTAGTGCTACAGAATTTGTGTGATAAACAGTTGTATGCGAAATTTAGCAAATGTGAATTCTGGTTACGAGAAGTTGGTTTTCTGGGACATATTGTGTCAGCATTAGGTATTCGAGTTTATCCGAGCAAAATTTTAGCTATCTTAGCTTGGAAGCCTCCGAGAAATGTTTTTGAAGTCTGTAGTTTTCTGGGACTTTCTGGTTATTATCGACAATTTGTAAAATGCTTTTCTATGATTGTGATTCTTTAACGAAATTACTTCAGAAAGATGTCAAATTTGAATGGTAAAGCTTTGATAAATTGAAAGCCCAATTGACTGAAGCTCCGGTGTTAGTACAACCAGAATTGGGTAAAGAATTTGTGATATATAGTGATGTTGTATTGAACGGTCTGGGCTGCTTTTTTGATGCAGGAAGGCAAAGTCATAGCCTATGCTTCGAGACAGTTAAAGTTGCATGAAAAGAACTATCTGACACATGATCTAGAATTGCCAACTATTGTGTTTGCGTTGAAGATTTGGCGCCACTATCTATTTGGTGAGAAATGTCACATTTACTCCGATCACAAAAGCTTAAAATATTTGATAACTCAGAAAGATCTGAATCTACGACAGCGAAGATGGTTAGAGTTGTAAAAAGATTATGAGCTTGTAATTAACTACCATCCAAGAAAGGCCAATGTTGTTACTAATGCTTTAAGTCAAAAATGCGTGCGATGAATACTCATTTAGTTTTGTTAGATGATGGTTCAGTTTCTGCCGAATTGAAAGCGAAATTGTTATTTATTCAACAGATTGATGATGCTCAGAAAGTTGATAATGAGATAACAGCAAAACGAGCTCAGTGTGAATTGAATTCTGATTCTGAATATAGAGTAGACAATGATGATTGTTTGGGATTCCAAGATCAGATTTGTGTTCCGAGAAATTAAGATTTGATTCAGATGATTTTCAATGAAGCTCACAACAGTCCATTATCTGTACATCTGGGTAGTACGAAAATGTATAATGATTTGAAACAACATTACTGGTGGTCTGGAATGAAAAGGGATATCTTTGATTTTGTTTCGAAATGTTTAATCTTTCAGCAAGTTAAAGCTAAACATCAGGTGCCATCTGATTTGTTACAATCGATTTTGATTTCAGAGTGGAAATGGGATAGAGTAATGATGAATTTTGTTTCGGGTTTACCCCTATCCCCGCAAAAGAAAGATACGATTTGGCTTGTGGTTGACTGATTGAAAAAATTAGCTCATTTTCTTTCGGTACGATCCGATTACTCTCTTGATAAGTTAGCTGAGTTATACATTTCCGATATTGTGAGATTACACGATGTGCCATTGTCTATTGTGTCAAATAGAGATCCGAGATTCACTTCGCGATTTTGGAAGAAACTACAAGACACTTTAGGTTAAGAAACTGCACTTTAGTACTGCTTTTAACCCACAAATGGATGGTCAATCCGAGCGGATTATTCAGATTCTCGAGGATATGTTGAGATGTTGTATTCTTCAGTTTTAAGGTACGTGGGAACATTATTTGCCATTGATTGAATTCGCTTATAATAACAGTTTTCAATCGAGCATTAAAATGGCATTGTACAAAGCCTTATATGGTAGAAAATGCAAAACCCCTTTTTATTGGACTGGGCTCAGCGAGAATAAGATTCACGGGGTTGATTTGACTAAAGAGACTGAACAGAAAGTGAAAGTGATTCATAAAAGTCTAAAAGTAGCTTCTGATTGTTAGAAATTATATGCATATTTGAAACAAAAAGATGTTGAATTTGAGATCGGTGATAAATTATTTCTGAAAGTATCTCCGTCAAATAAAGTACTCTGATTTGGCAGAAAAGGCAAATTGAGTTCGAGGTTTATCGAGCCGTATGAGATTATCGAGCGTTTCAGGTCGGTTGCTTATAGATTATTATTCCCACAAAAGCTAGAAAAGATTCATAATGTATTTCATGTATTGATGATTAGACAGTATAGATCTGATCCATCACATGTGATTTCTCCATCTGAGATTGAGATTCAGTTCGATAAGACCTACGATGAAGAACCGATCCGTATCTTGGCTTACGAGGTTAAAAAACTACGAAATAAGAAAATTTCATTAGTAAAAGTAATGTGGCATTGACACAGTCTTAAAGAGGCTATGTGGGAGCCCGAAGATACTATGAGACAACAATATCCGAATCTGTTCAACGACAAGATTTTTTAGGATGAAAATCCCTAAGGGGCAGAGTTATAATAGCCCGGTTTAGAGCTTAGTTGGAATAGTGGTTTCGGGGCCACAAATTCAAATCAAAAAAATATTTTAATATTATTTTTCGTGCTTATTATATTTGAATTGATATCTGTGGAAATTCCGTATGAAAATTTTACCTTTTCTGTGTTTAATTTGCAAAAAGGACCTAATCGCGTAAAATGTAAAAGTGGCTAGCTATTTGTTAAAATGGCCTATTTGTTATGGCTTATTATTTGTGAGGTCCTTATGTGGTTATTTGACATTGGAATGCATTAAATGACTTAGTTGGACATTATATAATGGTTTATTGATGTTTTATTGTAAGGGCAAAATGGTAAACTAATTAATAATGTTGATTTAATTAAGCAAAACATGAAATAAGGCCATTTTGTGTTCATGTTGCCAAAAATTGAAGGAGAAAAAGAAAGAAAAACACAACTAGGGTTCGGCCAATGCTTTCACTGATTTAGGTATGTGTTTTGTTCGGTTTTTGAGAATTTCTACATTTTTGTGATTGTTACTTAGTGTTCTATCAAGCCCATGTCTCAATTTCTGATTTTGTTGATGATTTATAATTATGCCATTGATGAAATTGTCACCTTTGTGTTGTTAAATGATGAAAAATGAAAGATATATGATAGATAAATATATTTTATCTTTGAATTTTCGGACTAAATTGTAAGAATGATATTTTGAGAGATTAAAATGTGAAATAAAGGAAATATATGGACTTGTATGAACTCCATGAAAATTCGGCTAAGCATCTGTAAAAGGAAATTTTGTGTATTTTGTGATTTTATGAATTAGAGACTAAAATGTCAAAATGTGAAAATGTGAGGGTTAATTTGTAAAATTCCCTGAATATGTGTTTTTGAATTGATTTGAATGAATGTGAGTTTGAATAAGTCAAATTTGAATTTATTTAGATCAAGAGCAATAGAAAACAAAATTAGATCGGGAGAAGCCGAAACTCGTCGAGTAGTCGACTCTGTTCATTCGAATCTGTACGAGGTATGTAATATCCTGAATTAGGGCCTAATCGGAATAGTGGTTTCGTGACCACAAATCCGAGATAGAAATAATTATTTTATAATTATTTTGAGGTTTATGATATGAATGCATAATTGTGTGAAGATTTCGTGAAGAAATTTTGGGCATAACGAGTTTAATTTAAAGTTAGGGACTAAATTGAATAAGTTACAAAATTTGCATTCTAGAAGTTTTTAGTATGAAATTGTTTTGGAATATTAATGAGGAGGTCTTAAATAAAAATTTGACCAATTTTAAGTTCATGGACAAAATTAGGACATGGAAGGAATTTTTGGAAAGTTTAGTAGTAAGGGTATTTTGGTCATTTAGTTATTAAAATGAATTAAAAACAAAATTAAAAGCCAATTTTTGTCCATCTTCTTCATTAGGCCGAAATTTCAAGGGTTCTCCATAGCTAGGGTTTGTTTCAAGCTTCCAAGCTCCATAGTAAGTGATTCCAAGCCCCGTTTTTAATGATTTTTACGTTTTTGAGATCTCGGTAACTCGATAAAGCTTATGTTAGCAATAATTTAACTTAGGGTTTATATTTGGAAAAATACCCATAGGTGAAATTTGTGTATTTTGATGTTTTATGATAGAATATGAAGTTTTAAATTATGTTAGTGTAACACCCCGTACCCGAGTCCGTCGCCGGAGTCGGACACGAGGGGTTTGCAATTTATATCACTTCTTTGCACAATCCATTTTAAAAATTTCCAGGCAGTTGGCTAACTACGTCACTATCACCTTAAAAATCATATCTTGAGTTTCACAACTCAAAAATCAGTTTCGTAAATTTTCCCTGAAACTAGACTCATATTCCCATCTACATATTTTTTTCTAGAATTTTTTGTTGGGCCAATTAGTACAGTTTATTAGTCAAACTCTCCCATGTTACAGGGATCGACTACACTGACCTTTGCGCATTACTACTTGGATATCTCCCTGCACAGAGCTTAAATACTGATACCGTTTGTTTCTATAGAAACTAGACTCAGAGAGGAATCTATACATATATGTCATGACTCCTAATTATCTCTGGTTAATTTATAATGAATTTCCAAAGTCGGAACAGGGAATCCAGAAACCGTTCTGGCCCTGTCTCACGAGAACCTGAATATCTCTTAACATACTGTCCATATGATTGTTTCGTTACTTTCCTATGAAAATAGATTCATCAAGGTTCGTTTACATAATTTATTCACTATTTATTTCCATTACTACTATTTTTAGTGATTTTCTAAATCTACATCACTGCTGCTGTCAGCATCTGCCTTTAAGGTAGACTTTACCTATTTCATAGTTTCCATGATTCAACTAGCCCTTTTAGCATAAATAGCACAAATTATGATAGTGATTAACCATTCCCATGGCCAATCCTTGTTAAGCATATCCACACCTCTCAATAACCATATCCATACCAAATGATTGTAACATTATGCTCAAACATATATAAGCCATTTTCGCATGGCTATCCAAAATTATACAAATCCAAAGGGTCCATGACCCACAACAAAAAGGGTAGTCCTATACATGCCATATCCAGAGTTCAACTAAAAGAGTACCAAAAGGGCTTTGATAGTGTGGATGACTTCGACTTCGATGATCCTGAATCCGATATCTAACGAACAAATCTATAAAACAGAGAGCCAAAGCAACGGGGTAAGCATTTTAAAGCTTAGTAATTTTCAAGTAATGAAATCGGCTTTGACTAAAGTATTACATTCACATAGCTAAATGAATCACTTTATTAATACACATTCTCATAAACATACTTACTTCACATTTCATCAACATATACACACAAGGTATTAACCTATCTAAAAGCCGAAAGTTCGTTAGTCGATTGAACGAATACTATTTAAAACGAATCGACTTTTCCGATGCACACGCAAACATACCTTATCGTTTGGGTTTTTCGAGCGTATTAATTGAATTTATTACAGCACAACACGCTCACCTTCGAACCCAAGTTTCTTCGGAATTTAGCCGGATATAACCACAAGCACAATTGCCTTCGGGTCTTAACCTAGGTATAGCAACTCGCACAAATGCCTTCGGGTCTTAGCCCGGATATATCAACTCGCACAAATGCCTTCGGGTCTTAGCCCGGATAAAATCACTAGCATAAATGCCTTCGGGTCTTAACCCGGATAAAATCACTAGCACAAATGCCTTCGGGACTTAGCCCGGATATCATTCAAATGCTCATGCACACATATATCAACAATCATGACACATCCATATTTCATTTTCGTTACTAAGGCTCAAACACAAAACATTTATTAAACCTTTCCAATTTCGGCTCAATAGCCACACACAAAGAGCATGATTTCAATTGGCTTTATAACATAGTCTCTATGCACATTCGGCTATCCGTCATAGTATGACTAATCATTTCAATATAATTCAAGTAGGGTCATTACTCGAAGACTTACCTCGGATGTTGTCGAACGACTTCAATGGCTACTCAATTACTTTTTCCTTCCCTTTATCGGATTTAGTTCCCCTTTGCTCTTGAGCTTAAGTTCAACAAATTTTAAAATAGTCATTAATCGACTATTCAAGTATTACTTTCAGAATATAATATATATAGATTCGACTTTCACACACATAGATTACAGTAAGCTTTATAAAAATCAATAAATAATTCATTAGCAAATTTTCATTAATGTTTACAATATAATTACAATTTCCCTATAAGCTGACTTCCTGAGCAACAGTCACTAAAGTTTTTATAACTGGAGCTACGAAACTCCAAATCAATTGCCGTAAATTTTTCTTGACAAAAGACTCATTTATCTATTATCCATAAAATTTTCAAAATTTTTAGTTTAGCCCAACAATACCAGATTTTTCTTAAAGTTCACCTTGTTTCACTGTTTGACTAAATTGACTATCCTTCACTACGAATCAAATTTCTCATTGTACAGAATTCAAAATATGTTCTTGTTTATTTCATTTGAAACTAGACTCATTAAGGAGTCTAAGCACATAAATTTTATCTTAGGGCCATTTTTGTAAAATTTATACTGATTTTATAAAAACAGAACAGGGAATCTAGTAGTCATTTTGACTCAGCCCCACAATACTTCAAATATCTCAAGATCGGTAACTCTTTTGTTTTTATAGTTTCTTTTGTAAGAAACTAGACTCTTCAAGCTTTAATGACATAATTTACTCAGCTTCTAATTCAACTCCTACAAATTATGGCGATTTTCCAAAATCATCTTACTGCTGCTGTCCCCAAGCAGATTATTACCAAATCAAATGCTAACATTTGCATTTCACCTTAGTAGCTAGCTTAGCAAACCTTAATTTAACATATAATTGTTCATAACACAATTAAAGCATCCTCTCCATTCCATCAATTCAAAACACATACATTGCCCAATAGTATCCAAAATCATATTCGGCCTTAGTACCCAACTTGTTAGCCGATTTTTCTCCATTTAGCAACTAATGCACATATGTGCTCATTTGTTAGACTCTACTTCACCTAACTACCATTTTCTTTTTCATCCAAATAACATGAACAACAACCATTTCTTGAACATTTTCTCTTCAACAATTCTTCATAAAACATAAAGACTATAACCCAATCTCATCCTTTAATAACTAAAACCGAATGCTCAAGACACCACACCATTTCAAATTTTGGTCATGGGTTAAGCAAAGAACTTAATGACTAACTAAAAAAATGCTAAAAATCCAAGAATCATCCTTGAACTTACCTTGATTTAGCTAACCACCATAGCTGAATTTCTCAAAGCTTTTCTCTTCTAGGTACGGCAATGAGGAGCAAGGATGGAGAAACTTTGGTTTCTCCTCCCATTAACTAGTATTTTATTAGCCTTATTCCTTATTTCATTTTGTAACATAAAATTATTAGCATAAAATGTGGACACAAAATAATTATAATATGCTTTAGTCCATAACATGGCCGGCCACCATCTAGAATTTGGCCAATTTGACATGCAAGTACAAGCATTTTTAACATGCATCAATAGGCCAATTTAACATTTGCCTCTCACATTTCTAAATTTTCTCACACAAGTCCTATTTAATAAAATTCACTTACAATTAACAAAATTCAAACATGAAATTTTCACACATGCATATATACATATAATAAGCTTCAAATATGGCGGTTAATTATTTTTATGACTCGGTTTTGTGGTCCCGAAACCACTTTCCGACTAGGGTCACATTTTGGGCTGTCACAACTCTCCCCCACTTAAGAAATTTTCGTCCCCGAAAATCTTACCGGTAAATAGGTTTGGGTATCGTTCTTTCATAACTCAAGTCAGATTGAATTTCAACTTCTGAGGGATTAATCACATGTGACGGATCGGATCTATAACGTCAAAGCATCGAAACATGAAAGACTTCGTGAATCTTTTCAAGTTCAGGGGGCAAAATCAATCTATACGCAACCGGACCAACTCGTTCGGAGATTTCGTACGGCCCAATGAATCTCGGACTCAACTTGCCCTTACGGCCAAATCTGAGTACCTTTTTCCAAGGCGAAACTTTAAGAAACACTTTATCTCCCACCTGATATTCAATGTCTTTTCGTTTCAAATCCACATACGATTTCTGACGATCTGTGGCTGTCTTCAGACTTTCACGAATTATTTTTACTTTCTGTTCGGCATCTTTAATCAAATCAACTCCGAAAATTTTACTTTCACCGAGCTCGGTCCAAAACAATGGTGTACGGCATTTACGACCGTACAAAGCCTCGTAAGGTGCCATCTTAATACTTGATTGAAAACTATTGTTGTAAGCGAATTCAATCAAAGGTAAATACCGTTCCCATGAACCACTAAACTCGAGGATGCAACATCTCAACATATCCTCAAGTATCTGAATTATCCGCTCGGATTGACCATCGGTTTGGGGGTGAAAAGCAGTGCTAAAATGCAACTTGGTACCCAAAGCTTCTTGCAATTTCTTCCAAAATCGTGAGGTGAATCTCGGATCTCTATCCGACACGATAGAAATAGGTACCCCGTGTAATCTCACAATTTGAGAAACATACAATTCGACTAGTTTATCCAATGAAAAATCCGTACGCACGGGGATAAAGTGAGCCGACTTAGTCAGTCTATCAACAACAACCCAAATCGCATCCTTCTTACTTGCCGACAATGGCAGTCCGGACACAAAGTCCATTGTGACTCGATCCCATTTCCACTCGGGTATCATGATCGGCTGAAGTAATCCTGAAGGCACTTGATGTTCCGCTTTCACTTGTTGACATATTAAACATCTTGAAACAAAGTCGGAGATGTCTCGTTTCATACCATGCCACCAAAACTGACGTTTCAAATCGTTGTACATTTTCGTACTCCCCGGGTGAATTGATATTCGGCTACAATGGGCTTCGTTCAGAATCATCGAAATGAGTTCTGAATTTCTTAGAACACACAACCGACTTCTGAACCTCAAACAATCGTCATCATCAATTTGAAATTCGGATTCCATATTCGGAACACATTCAGCCCGTTTTGCAACCAATTCATCGTCGACTTTCTGAGCTTCACGAATTTGACGAATCAATAATGGTTTGGCCTTTAATTCGGCTACTAACATATTGTCGGGTAGAACAGACAAGTGCACATTCATCGCTCGTAAAGAAAACAGTGATTTCCGGCTTAAGGCGTCCGCAACCACATTAGCCTTTCCCGGGTGGTAATCAATGACAAGCTCGTAATCTTTCAACAACTCAAGCCAACGTCTTTGTCGCAGATTTAAGTCTCTTTGAGTCATCAAATATTTGAGACTTTTGTGATTCGAAAATACATGGCACTTTTCACCAAATAAGTAATGTCGCCATATTTTTAAAGCGAATACGATGGCAGCTAGTTCGAGATCATGGGTCGGATAATTTTTCTCATGTGGCTTTAATTGTCTCGACGCATAGGCCACCACTCGACCTTCTTGCATCAATACGCAACCCAACCCAAGTAGGGATGCGTCACTATAAATGACAAACTCTTTGCCTGATTCGGGTTGCACTAAAATTGGAGCTTCAGTCAAATAAGTTTTTAGTTGATCAAAACTTTTCTGACATTTCTCCGTCCATTCGAACTTAACATCCTTTTGAAGTAGCTTCGTCATTGGTGTGGCTATCATCGAGAAACCTTTGACAAATCGTCGGTAATAATCGACGAGCCCCAGGAAGCTCCGAACTTCGGTAATATTTCTTGGAGGCTTCCAGTTAAGTATGGCTGAAATTTTGCTCGGGTCAACTCGAATACCCGATGCGGATACCACATGACCCAAGAAGCTAACCTCTCTTAACCAGAACCCACACTTACTGAACTTAGCATATAACTGCTTATCCCGCAAAATTTGCAACACTAGTCTCAGGTGCTCAGCATGTTCGGTCTCATCTCTTGAATAGACCAAGATGTCATCAATGAACACAACTACGAACCGATCCAAATATGGTCTGAAGATCCGATTCATCAAATCCATAAATACCGCAGGGGCATTAGTGAGCCCAAACGGCATCACTAAGAACTCGTAGTGACCATATCTCGTTCTGAAGGTAGTTTTGGGTATGTCCGAATCTCGAATTCGCAACTGATAATAGCCCGATCTCAAATCTATTTTTGAGAACACTGAGGCTCCCTTCAGTTGGTCGAACAAATCATCGATACGCGGTAACGGATATTTGTTCTTTATTGTCACTTTATTCAGCTGACGATAGTCAATGCACAACCTCATGGTTCCGTCCTTCTTTTTCACGAACAATACTAGTGCACCCCAAGGTGAGAAGCTTGGTCGAGCGAAACCTCTATCCGTCAATTCTTGCAACTGAGCTTTCAACTCTTTTAACTCGGTTGGTGCCATACGATACGGAGCTATCGAAATCGGTGTAGTCCCAGGTACAAGCTCAATACCAAACTCTATCTCCCGAATAGGTGGTAAACCCGGTAATTCTTCAGGAAAAAACATCCGGGTATTCACAAACTACCGGCACAGATTCGGGTTTCTTTTCTAATTCTTTGTCATCAAGTACATACGCAAGGTATGCTTCGCACCCTTTTCTTACATATTTCTGGGCCAACATTGAGGATATTACAGCTGGTAACCCATCCAAGTCCGTAGACTCAACTCGGATTACTTCTTTATTTGCGCACCTCAAATCAATAGTCTTGCTTTAGCAATTCACAACCGCATCATGCACGGTCAACCAATCCAACCCGAGAATAACATCAAATTCATCAAACGGCAAAAGCATCAAGTCCGCCGGAAAACAAGAACCTCGAATTACTAGGGGACATTTCTTACACACTTTGTCGACAAGCACGTAACGACCCAAGGGATTTGACACCCGAATTACGAACTCAGTAGACTCAATAGGTAAAGTCTTACTGGATGCTAAGGTTTCACATATGTAAGAATGAGTAGAACCGGGGTCAATCAAAGCAATTACATTAGTATCAAAGAGAGTAAAAGTACCGGTAATAACATCAGGTGAAGAAGCATCCTCACGGGCACGTATAGCATAAGCTCTAGCAGGCGCACGAGCCTCGGATCTGGTCGTAGCATCTCTAGATCCTCTCTGACCACCACTAGCATTGCCCGTATTTCTAGATGGTCTACCTCGAGCAGTGGTAGCACCCGATTTCCCACTCTGATTTACATTCTGTTCAGACAGCCTCGGGCAATCTTTAATGAAGTGGTCAACTGATCCGCACTTGTAACAGGAGCGGTCATGGAATCTACAACTCCCTGAATGCCATTTATCGCAATGTCGACATTTCGTTCTGTCTCGACGTTCATTCCCAACACTGGCGACCGAAGTGCCTCGTGTACCCACAGGGGGTCGATCACGATCTCGTCTAAAAGGGCCCGAAGTGCCTCTAGACCGGCCCACATCATCTCGAAATTTCTTCGATGCCTGTTGAAGAGACTTTCCCGAGGATCTTTTATGAAACTCTCCAGTTCCCACATCAACTTTTTGTTTTTCTTTTCTAAGCTCTTCGGCTTTACAAGCTCGCTCGACAAGTACTACGAACTCTCGTATTTCAAGAATGCCAACGAACATTTTTATATCTTCATTCAGCCCATCCTCGAAGCGTTTACACATGATAGCCTCGGACGAAACACATTCCCGAGCGTATCTACTAAGTCTAACAAATTTTCACTCGTAATCAGTAACTGACATAGAACCTTGCTTAAGCTCAAGAAATTCCTTCCGTTTTTTATCAACAAATCTTTGACTGATATACTTTTTCCGAAACTCAGTTTGGAAAAACTCCCAAGTTACTTGCTCTCGGGGCACAACAGAAGTCAGAGTACTCCACCAATAGTAGGCAGAATCGCGTAGCAAGGAGATAGTACACTTTAGGCATTCATCGGGTGTACAAGATAGCTCATCGAGTACCCGGATAGTGTTGTCCAACCAAAATTCAGCTTGCTCGGCATCGTCGCTATCCGTAGCTTTAAATTCAGTAGCCCCATGTTTTCGGATTCTGTCAACTGGGGGCTTATTTGACCTTATTTGGTCAGTTACCGGAGGTATTGTAGGTGCGGGGGTGGTATTTGTCGGGAATGGAGGTTGTGGAACAGCCGTATTAGTTCAAATGTATTGGTTGAACCAATCATTCATCACGCTATAGAAAGCTTGTCTAGCTTCATCATTCGGGTTACTAGCATTAGGTTGAGAGTCCACCGGCGCTGTCCCTTGTGCGGGAGCAGGCGCTACACTCTCAAGATCATCAGCTACCGCTCGGTCGGGATCGGGATCCATTACTATAAATAAACACATTTGCAAATGTCAGAAATATCCACACTATCAAATAATCACATAAAATGGCATGTATAGCTAGACCCAACGCATTACGGTAGTCCTAGAATCGACTAAACCGTAGCTCTGGTACCAATAAAATTGTAACACCCCGTACCCGAGTCCGTCGCCGGAGTCGGACACGAGGGGTTTGCAGACTTATATCACTTCTTTGCACAATCCATTTTAAAAATTTCCAGGCAGTTGGCTAACTGCGTCACTGTCACCTTAAAAATCATATCTTGAGTTTCACAACTCAAAAATCAGTTTCATAAATTTTCCCTGAAACTAGACTCATAGTCCCATCTACATATTTTTTTCTAGAATTTTTGGCCAGGCCAATTAGTACAGTTTATTAGTCAAAGTCTCCCATGTTACAGGGATCGACTACACTGACCTTTGCACATTACGACTTGGATATCTCCCTGCACAGAGCTTCAATACTGATGCCGTTTGTTTCTATAGAAACTAGACTCATAGAGGAATCTATAAATATATGGCATGACTCCTAATTATCTCTTGTTAATTTATAATGAATTTCCAAAGTCGGAATAGGGAATCCAGAAACCGTTCTGGCCCTGTCTCACGAGAACCTGAATATCTCTTAACATACTGTCCATATGATCGTTTTGTTACTTTCCTATGAAAATAGATTCATCAAGGTTCGTTTACATAATTTATTCACTATTTATTTCCATTCCTACTATTTTTAGTGATTTTCTAAATCTACATCACTGCTGCTGTCAGCATCTGCCTTTAAGGTAGACTTTACCTATTTCATAGTTTCCATGATTCAACTAGCCCTTTTAGCATAAATAGCACAAATTATGATAGTGATTAACCATTCCCATGGCCAATCCTTGTTAAGCATATCCACACCTCTCAATAACCATATCCATACCAAATGATTGTAACATTATGCTCAAACATATATAAGCCATTTTCGCATGGCTATCCAAAATTATACAAATCCAAAGGGTCCATGACCCACAACAAAAAGGGTAGTCCTATACATGCCATATCCAGAGTTCAACTAAAAGAGTACCAAAAGGGCTTTGATAGTGTGGATGACTTCGACTTCGATGATCCCGAATCCGATATCTAACGAACAAATCTATAAAACAGAGAGCCAAAGCAACGGGGTAAGCATTTTAAAGCTTAGTAAGTTTCAAGTAATGAAATCGGCTTTGACAAAAGTATTACATTCACATAGCTAAATGAATCACTTTATCAATACACATTCTCATAAACATACTTACTTCACATTTCATCAACATATACACACAAGGTATTAACCTATCTAAAAGCCGAAAGTTCGTTAGTCGATTGAACGAATACTATTTAAAACGAATCGACTTTTCCGATGCACACGCAAACATACCTTATCGTTTGGGTTTTCCGAGCGTATTAATTGAATTTATTACAGCACAACACGCTCACCTTCGAACCCAAGTTTCTTCGGAATTTAGCCGGATATAACCACAAGCACAATTGCCTTCGGGTCTTAACCCGGGTATAGCAACTCGCACAAATGCCTTCGGGTCTTAGCCCAGATATATCAACTCGCACAAATGCCTTCGGGTCTTAGCCCGGATAAAATCACTAGCATAAATGCCTTCGGGTCTTAACCCGGATAAAATCACTAGCACAAATGCCTTCGGGACTTAGCCCGGATATCATTCAAATGCTCATGCACACATATATCAACAATCATGACACATCCATATTTCATTTTCGTTACTAAGGCTCAAACACAAAACATTTATTAAACCTTTCCAATTTCGGCTCAATAGCCACACACAAAGAGCATGATTTCAATTGGCTTTATAACATAGTCTCTATGCACATTCGGCTATCCGTCATAGTATGACTAATCATTTCAATATAATTCAAGTAGGGTCATTACTCGAAGACTTACCTCGGATGTTGTCGAACGACTTCAATGGCTATTCAATTACTTTTTCCTTCCCTTTATCGGATTTAGTTCCCCTTTGCTCTTGAGCTTAAGTTCAACAAATTTTAAAATAGTCATTAATCGACTATTCAAGTATTACTTTCAGAATATAATATATATAGATTCGACTTTCACACACATAGATTACAGTAAGCTTTATAAAAATCAATAAATAATTCATTAGCAAATTTTCATTAATGTTTACAATATAATTACAATTTCCCTATAAGCTGACTTCCTGAGCAACAGTCACTAAAGTTTTTATAACTGGAGCTACGAAACTCCAAATCAATTGCCGTAAATTTTTCTTGACAAAAGACTCATTTATCTATTATCCATAAAATTTTCAAAATTTTTAGTTTAGCCCAACAATACCAGATTTTTCTTAAAGTTCACCTTGTTTCACTGTTTGACTAAACTGACTATCCTTCACTACGAATCAAATTTCTCATTGTACAGAATTCAAAATATGTTCTTGTTTATTTCATTTGAAACTAGACTCATTAAGGAGTCTAAGCACATAAATTTTATCTTAGGGCCATTTTTGTACAATTTATACTGATTTTATAAAAACAGAACAGGGAATCTAGTAGTCATTTTGACTCAGCCCCACAATACTTCAAATATCTCAAGATCGGTAACTCTTTTGTTTTTATAGTTTCTTTTGTAAGAAACTAGACTCTTCAAGCTTTAATGACATAATTTACTCAGCTTCTAATTCAACTCCTACAAATTATGGCGATTTTCCAAAATCATCTTACTGCTGCTGTCCCCAAGCAGATTATTACCAAATCAAATGCTAACATTTGCATTTCACCTTAGTAGCTAGCTTAGCAAACCTTAATTTAACATATAATTGTTCATAACACAATTAAAGCATCCTCTCCATTCCATCAATTCAAAACACATACATTGCCCAATAGTATCCAAAATCATATTCGGCCTTAGTACCTAACTTGTTAGCCGATTTTTCTCCATTTAGCAACTAATGCACATATGTGCTCATTTGTTAGACTCTACTTCACCTAACTACCATTTTCTTTTTCATCCAAATAACATGAACAACAACCATTTCTTGAACATTTTCTCTTCAACAATTCTTCATAAAACATAAAGACTATAACCCAATCTCATCCTTTAATAACTAAAACCGAATGCTCAAGACACCACACCATTTCAAATTTTGGTCATGGGTTAAGCAAAGAACTTAATGACTAACTAAAAAAATGCTAAAAATCCAAGAATCATCCTTGAACTTACCTTGATTTAGCTAACCACCATAGCTGAATTTCTCAAAGCTTTTCTCTTCTAGGTACGGCAATGAGGAGCAAGGATGGAGAAACTTTGGTTTCTCCTCCCATTAACTAGTATTTTATTAGCCTTATTCCTTATTTCATTTTGTAACATAAAATTATTAGCATAAAATGTGGACACAAAATAATTATAATATGCTTTAGTCCATAACATGGCCGGCCACCATCTAGAATTTGGCCAATTTGACATGCAAGTACAAGCATTTTTAACATGCATCAATAGGCCACTTTAACATTTGCCTCTCACATTTCTAAATTTTCTCACACAAGTCCTATTTAATAAAATTCACTTACAATTAACAAAATTCAAACATGAAATTTTCACACATGCATATATACATATAATAAGCTTCAAATATGGCGGTTAATTATTTTTATGACTCGGTTTTGTGGTCCTGAAACCACTTTTCGACTAGGGTCACATTTTGGGCTGTCACAGTTAGACAACTTGTACTACTCGATTTTATGCAAAAACGAGTAAAAGGGCTTAATCGGTAAAAATACCTAATAGTCACAAGTACATGTTAGAGTGAGAATTTGATGTTGCCATAGAAGAGAAAAGTTTTCAGCATGTTGTAAAACATAAGAATAAGGAATAAAGTTTAATCCCGAGCCTAGGGGCAAAAATGTAAATATGCAAAAGTTTAGGGGTAAAATTTTAATTTTTCCAAAATTTGAGTTAAGGATTAATTTGATAATGTGAGTATTCAATAAGCTAAATGTGTTATTTTAGATCAAGAAAGACGTGGAATCGACCTCAATCGAGGAAAAGAAAAGATTGTGGACTAAATTCCAAAATCTTTGTATTTTGGTACCAAGGTAAGTTCATGTGAAAATAATGTAGCATAATGGTTATTTTTAAGTTATTGATGTTAATTATATGTTATGCTGAATTTTATTATGAAATGTATGCTTTGTGGTTAATTTCAAATAATATGTAAATTATGTAAAATACTTGTTAAATATAATTGTTACCGAGTATTGATTTCGGCATTCTACGGAAGATGGCAAGGATAAGTGTTCGAGAAAAATCCCGTTTGAACCTTAGGAATAGATTAGGATACAAGTGACATGTCACTAGGATGGTTGAGCATCCGAACTCGTTGAGTTGAGTCCGAGTTCACTTAGGGATGCGAATGTCCGAACTCGTTGAGTTGAGTCTAAGTTCGTGAAACGTAACTAGGCATCCGAGCTCGTTGAGTTGAGTCCGAGTTCGCTTATGGGCGGGTTACATGATTGCTTGATTGTATATATGGCACTTATGTGCAAGATATCCATGTATCCGAATTATATTCCGATGTGTTCAACGGGTAAAGTCCTACTCAAATGGAGGAAAATTTCGAGATGTAAAGAGACGTATTGGTAAGTGATATGAAATGGATATTTTGGACAGGTATGTATTTAACCCTCGGGTTGAGTATTGATACAACCACGATAAGGTAGTAAGATAATGAAGAATGATTAAAAATGTGATATGTGTTTTAGTGATGTATGCTAATGTTGATTGGTATAACTGTTTGTTATGTTACTTATTATTTGCATATGAACTTACTAAGCATTTATGCTTACTCCCTCCTTCTTACTCATTGTAGTTTTGGACAAGCCAGCTCAGGAGTCGGGATAGGTCGAAGGCTCAGTCACACTATCCGGAAGACTTTTGGTAAAGGCTTGTAAATTTAAGTATGGCATGTATAGCAATATATCTATTTTGTGTAAATGATCTTATGGTATGGTGATGGAATGGTTGAGGAAATGCTTGATAATGATAAATTATGAAAATGGTTAGTTTAGATTATGTTTGATGTTAAGGAAAATTAATAAGATACTTAGTGTATAAAAACTCATCAAAAGGGACGAAATTTGCCATAAACAGGATACTGCAGCAAAACTGATGCGAGTTTGAAAATTTACTAAAAATCATAGAAATTGAATTTGGTGATGGAATACATATCAAATTGAATATTATTATGGCTAGTTTCACATGAAACAAATGAAACAAGTAAAGGAATTATATGTTAGAAGATATTTTAATTTTAGTGAAACAGGGTCATAGCAGTTTCTAAATCCCCTGTTCCAACTTTAGAAATTCACCATAAATTGTAAAGATATAATTAGGTGGTGTATTTTATATCCTCAGAATCCTTGTTGAGTCTAGTTTTAGTAGAAACAAATCTCATAGTCATATGCATTTTTTACAGAGATAAATGTGGTTCATAGTAAACAGAGGTCAGACCAGTCAAGTCCTGAAATAGGGGTAACTTTAACTAATAAACTGTACTAATTGGCCCAACCAAAAATTCTAGAAAAAAATTAGTAGATAGTTATATGAGTCTAGATTCAGGAAAAATTTATGGATCTTAATTTTGAGTTTCGTAACTCGAGATACGATTTTTCTTGTGACTGTGACGCAAGTAGCTTAAAAGCTGTGAATGTAGAAACAAATAATCCAAAGTTCTAAAAATGTTAAACTAAGCTTAGTAACACCTCATACTCGACTCCAGCGACGGTCTCGGGCGTGGGGGGCATTACAAGGTAAGTCAATATATAAATAAACGTGTTTGAGTTAATTTATTTATGTTTATATGACATTGAACTGTGATGAATGGCTATATGAGAGCTGAATATGTGATGTCCGAGAAATCCCCGATAATGTGACGACGTCTGAAAAGCCCCGTACGAACCATAGGAATAGTTTGGATACATATGTCATGACATAGGATTTTTGATATATGATTTCATGTAAGACCACGTCTGGGACGTTGGCATCGACTTATGATTTACGTGTAAGACCAAGCCTGGGACATCGGCATCGTATTTGATTTCATGTAAGACCTTGTGTGGGACAGTGGCATCGATATTTGATTACATGTAAGACCACGTCTGGGACATTGGCGTACAAGCTTTCTGATCTATCCAAGTATCCTTATTGATTTCGAACGGTTCAACGGGCATTCTGAGAAAATGGATGACTATGTGAATGTGTATCCGATTCAGGTACGTTTGAATTGTATACCATGTTTGAGAATGATATGTAAGTACATGTACCTTTGTGAACTTATGATATAAGTATGAGTTGCTATGAGAATGAGATATAATATATACATATGTAAATCATGATAAAATGAATTATAAAAGGCATATGGCTATGTGAATATATTTTGCCTTGAGTTATATGAATGAATTGATTTAGATTGATGTTATGTGTTAAGTTTACTTGTATATGGCTTATTAAGCTTTTGAAAGCTTACCTTGTGTGTGTTTTCAACGGTTTTGTAGATATCGAAGCTAGCAGAAGCTCTGGGATTGCCAAGGATCATCACCACACTATCGAACTCTATTTTGGTACCTCTTGAAAATGTGAATATTGAAGTATGGCATGTAGAGGCTAGAAGTATTTGAATATGTTTTGTATTGTGTATATCTAGCCATGTGATATTGCTTGGATTTGGTTGTGTATAAGAATGAATTATGGCTATAAACTATGTGATGCATTATGGTTAATATGGTATGTTCATGAATGGCCAAGTGAATTGGTCAATTTGGTAAGTTTTTGTATGTCTTTATTTGAGGAATTGGTAAGTTATGGCGTGAGATTGAATGAAATGAATTGAGGTTATGAAACTCATATTTGGTATGACTTTGCATGAAGATTTGATATGTTTTGGTTTGTATATTTGGATGAAATTTGTTGATAATTATATGGCATGAATGGTTTATATTTTGGTTGTGAATTGGTTGAAAATTTGGTATAAAATGTTTTGGTTTTGATGCTTGTAGGGATGGCCCAAATGGGTGGCAATTTGGCTTTACAAATATCCTATTTTTTTCCACACGGGCAAAGACACAGACGTGTGTCTCAGCCGTGTGCGATACACAGTTATGTTACACGACTGTGTGTCCGTTGTGGTACCCTACGATTTAAAGTCAATGTACCCTACAGTTTTGACAAGGCCTAGACACACGGGCATGTCTATCAGTCTTGTGTGGCACACGGGTTGCCACATAGGCATGTGGTCAGCCGTGTGACCCAAGTCAATAACTCCCTAATTTTCACACGGCCTGGAACACGGGCATGTCTTGTGGCCGTGTGGACAAGTTAGTATGTATGCTCTGTTTTGCCACGGCATAAACACACGGATGTGTCTAATTCCGTGTGTGGCACATGGCCTGTTCACACGGGCGTGTGACCTTTATAACTTTGAAAAATGTTTACGTTTTAAAAAATTTTGTATGTGCCCGATCTAGTCCCAACCCTCTTTTAAAACATGTTTATGGTCTCGTTGACCTATATAAGGGACTCTGTAATGATGTGCAACTATGATACTATGATGATTGTGAAATGAATGCAAAATATTCCGATATGTCCAGTCATGCCTCTTAACCCTAGTTCGGCAATGGATACGGGTTAGGGGTGTTACAGTAAAGAAGTGATTTGATGAAAAATACAGGCTGATTTGAGCATGTATGTGGTTCGGCTAGGCTTGGGTTACCAAGAAACTGAACACATTTCATTTTACGAGCCTAGAGACTAAAATGTAAAATGTCAAAAAGTTAGGGACAAATGGTAATTTTGTCGAGGACGTAAATTAATGTAAATTTACGTGTAAAATGATGAATTGATAGTCAAATTTGCTTATATAGACCCGGAACAGCCGATTACAGAGCTAGATCGAGGAAAACAACAAGTCTCGGATTAGTTGAGTTTCAAATACAAGCCATTCTCAAGGTAAGTTCGTTCAATTTAATTTGGTATGTTATTATGTTTTAATTGAATTGTGTGATTGAGATAATATATACATAATGATACATACTATGAAATAATCATAAGATGGGAAACATGAATAAAATGTCATAGTCCCGGTTAAACATTGTGTTTCGATGGATTATAATAATTTTCTTGAAATGAACAAAATAATGTAGAAAGGATTTAGCCCGGATGGGTAATCCTGAGCTACACTCTCTTGAGCAAATGTTATGAAATGGTTTTAGCCTGGATGGGTAATCCATAGTAGGCTCATCAAAGCTAACGTTATAGTAAGGATTTACCTTGGACTGGTAATCTTTAATAAGCTCTTGGAAGCGAATGTTAAAGATGGGATTTAGCCTGGACTGGTAATCCTATTATATGAATGTGGCTCGATAGCGTACTCTATGAATATGTGCTTAAGGAGCGCTCTAGATGTGAATTGACAGATGATTGACATGTATATTTTGAGTGTACTACCCGAGTATCCATCGAAATTACAGTAGTTCAACAAAAAGAAATCCTAAAAATGGAAAAATGAAATAATATGAAAGCTTATATTATGGTGAGCTCATCTATGTTGGTTTGAATACTTCATGATGTGTATGACTAACTTGTTTAATGAGTGAATGTATTTAGGTAACTTGTCAAAATTATTGATGGAATGAATGCGTATATATGCTTATTTGAATAATTATGACTGGTAAGTTTTCTTTGTATTACGCAAATTTACTAAGCATGAAGATGCTTACCCTGTTTTACTTTTCCTTATTTTATAGTGCTCGTAAGGCTCGCGAAAGTTGGAGGATTCGGTCAGAGTAAGATCACACTATCTGTAAATCTCCTTTTTATATAGCTAAATGATTCACTTTGGTATAATGACATGTATAAGCTACTTGCCATAGATGAAGGCTTGTAGGTAATATTTTGTGACTTAGCCATTGAAATGGCTAAGGGGTTTCAATTGGTGCATGTATGATGTTAATATATGACCAAATTCTTAAGTGTCTAGTATGGTTGATGATACTTTTTTGTAAATGGCCATTGAAATTGGCTAACATTGGTCTAAGTTTTTATGCACATGATGATGTTTTTCATAGGTGTGGACATTGCATGGTTTGAGATGCTAAGTATGTGATGTTTGTATCAGATAAATGGTGGCATGGGAATGATGTATTGTTGACATGCTTGTGGCTGATTTGGTTGATTATATATGCTTGGATTGGTGCTATGTTTTGTTGTGTAGGTTGGTGCATGGAAGGGTGGCAAAAAGGCATGGTAAATAGCCTTATTTTTGTCCACGCGGGTAGACACACGGACGTGTGTCTAGGCCATGTGTGACACACGACTTGCCTCCATGGGTGTGTCTTCCGGCCGTGTGTCCCCTACACCCTAACTGTTGCAAAATAGAATTCTTAGTATTCAGCACATGGGTAGAGACACGAGCGTGTGTCTCAACCGTGTGGACGGCACTACCTCAAACATGGGCGTGTGCCCTAGCCGTGTGAACTCTGTACTTATTTTATGAAAAATTATAAAAAAAAATTAAATCACCCACACGGCCTAAGCACACGGACATGTGTCTTAGCCGTTTGACTTTAATTTGTTGATGACGTCACAACAGAAAGTTACACGGGCTAGGGACATGGGTGTGCGTAACCACACAGCCTGCCCACACGGGCGTGTGACCCCTGTTTTAGTCAAAAATTTTCTAAAGTTCTAGGTTTAGTCTGGAACAACTTCCAATGCATGTTTTGGCCACGTAGGCTCGTTTTAGGGACGAGTTGAATGTTTATGAAAGATTTTAAATTTAAGTGAAAATTCTTGTCTCGATTTTGAATGTTTGTTTGAGTTTAAGTCTGATAATGCCTCATACCCTATTCTGGTGTTGAATACGGGTAAGAGCTGTTACATTTAATGGTGTTAGAGCTACGGTTTAGTAAATTGTAGACAAAAAAATTATTGAATTAATGTGAAAATGGTGAAATTTTTCGAGTTGAATCAGATGAGTCAGATACACTACCTTTTGGGATTTCTTCTATGTCGGCTCAGAAATGCATGAGAAAAGGGTGTAAAGCCTATCTTGCTTATGTGTTGAATACTAAGGAGTCTGAATTGAAATTTGAATCAGTGCCGATAGTATGTAAATATCCAGATGTATTTTCAGACGAATTTTCAGGGTTACCTCCAATTAGAAAAATTGTGTTTTCTATTGATTTATTCCCCGGTACCTCATTAATATCAATTGCACTGTATAGGTTGACCCCGACTGAATTGAAAGAATTGAAAGTTTAGTTGCAAGAATTGATAGATAAAGGTTTTGCCAGACCGAGTTATTCTCCCTAGGGTGCACCGGTATTATTCGTAAAGAAGAAAGACGATTCCATGAGACTGTGCACCAATTACCGACAGCTCAACAAAGTGACCATAAAGAACAAGTATCCGTTACCGAGAATTGATGACTTTTTTGATCAGTTGAAAGGGGAAACAGTGTTTTTAAAGATAGACTTGACATTGGGCTATTATCAATTGAGAGTTAAGGAGTTAGATGCGCCAAAGATCGCTTTCAGAACAAGGTATGGGCACTATGAATTCCTTATTATGCCTTTCGGACTGATGAATGCTCCTGCAGTTTTTATGGACTCGATGAACCAAACTTTTAGACCATATCTAGATAAGTTTGTGGTCGTGTTCATTGATGATATCCTGATTTATTCTCGAGATGAATCCAAGCACGCTAGGCATTTGAGAACTGTTTTACAGATTTTGGGAGAAAAACAATTATATGCTAAGTTTAGTAAAAGTGAGTTTTGGCTTCGAGAAGTTAGATTTCTGGGGCACATTGTTTAAAGAGATGGTATTCGAGTTGATCCGAGTAAGATTTCTGCTATAATTGAATGGAAACCACCGAAGAATGTATCCGAGGTTAGAAGCTTTCTGGGCTTAGCTGGTTACTACCGCCGGTTTGTTAAAGGGTTTTCGATGGTTGCTACTCCTATGGCGAGATTGTTGCAAAAAGATGTTAAGTTTGAGTGGTTCAAAAAATGTCAGAAAAGTTTTGAGAAATTGAAAGCTTTATTGACTGAGGCACTGATTTTAGTGCAACCCGAGCCGGGAAAGGAATTTGTGATTTATAGTGATGCATTAGTGATGCGTCATTGATTGGTCTTGGATGTGTGTTAATGCAAGAGGGCAAAGTGATAGCTTATGCCTCAAGGCAGTTGAAGCCACATGAGAAGAATTACGCGATACATGATTTGGAACTGGCCGCCATAGTTTTGCCTTGAAAATTTGGAGACATTATTTGTATGATGAGAAATGTCGTGTTTTTACTGATCACAAGAGTTTGAAATATTTGATGACCTAGAAAGACTTAAATTTGTGGCAACGAAGATGACGAGTTACTGAAAGACTATGAGTTGTTGTGTAACGCCCTGATTTTCGAGATTTTTTCAGGTTTCTGTGATTTTTGGTAAATTTTGGAATTTTGGTGTTTTGAATATTGGAATTGTGTTTAAATGTGTTAGTAGGACTTTAGAAGGCCCAATCCTAGGTTAAACATGGTAAAATATCAAGGTTGGATTTTAAGCGAATAGGAGACTGGGTTAAGTGGGCTTTAAGAAGAACTTCGTAGGTCATGACACAAATAAGGCTTTGGTAAAGTGGCAAGGTGGCGCCACTAGATTCCTAAAAAAATGGCGCATGGAAAGGAATTGAAGGTCCAAGGTTCGAGTCGCAAGGTAGGCATGTAGTTACTTTTTAATTTTGGACATGTGCTCGGCACATGATCACTCAAGAGAATTTCGGCAAGGGCCTTAGGGAGGTTGGGCCGATTGCTTTAGTTGATATTAGGGTTAGGTTTTTTTCTTTTTCTTTCTTGGAGGATTAGGGTTAGCCACCTGAAAGTTTTCATTCATTCATTCTGAGTTCTCACAAAAGCCGAAAACGCAAGTTCCTCTTCTTGATGCCGAATTCTCTCCCTCTCTTTTTCCCTATTTTCTTTCTTCCCTTATGCTTCTTCTGTTAGCCGAAAATGCTTCTTCTGTTAGCCGAAACCTTCTGATCACCCTACTCACCTTCTCTGTCAATCCCATCCTCCACAAAACCTCCATAGCCGATTGCCATAAAAGCTGAATCCCGAAAATCACTACTTGTGCCGATTTCTCCAAATCCAAAATCCTTCGGTATTTTTGTTTCTCTTGATCAACATTCATCTTCTCTAAACCCTTGGTACCGGTCGGCAGCATTATTCCAAGGTTATAGCCTCGAATCATCATCTTTTTCACCAATTAAAAAGCCGAAATACCATAAGACTTAGGGGCTTATAGCCGAAACTTCAGATCTCTTGGATTCGGTTCTGCCATCGTTTAGAGGATAGATCTACATCAGATCTGCGTAGAAATCAAAGAGGAGTAAGTGGTAAGTGCTCTTTACTTCAGATCTAGTCTTATTTCTTTCAAGTTAGAAAAAGCCGAAGTTCTTAAAGGTTAGGAAGGTTGTCGATTTGGGCTTGTAGCTCTAAAGGATGTTATAATTGTTTTATTTTGATAATAGTGTGATCTAGAGGCTGCTGATAGAAGGCTTGGACAAGTGGAACGACTGGATCTAAACCTAGTCGCTAATTTCGGCAAAGGTAGGATCGCTAGTGCCTAAGGTGCTTTTGGCCGATTATGGTAAGGGAGTTAATACGTAGTTCATTTTTTATAGTTAGATTAACGTGTTAGTAATCAAATTGTAGGCAGTTCGTGTGTGTGGATCTCGTCAGCATATCGTCCAAACAGGTGTGTAACTACACCCTTTCATAGTCTAGATCGGCAAAAGCCGAAAAATTGGTATTTTGTGGACTTACGAGAGTGCGAATGCTCGTGAGGTAAATCGATTAACGTTTTTGGCAAACTACAATGTTTAGACTGCAGAGTGCATGATTTCTGTGCCTTCGATATTTTTGGGCTTTATGGGCCAAAATTGGGATAATGGGCCAACGAGCCCAATTCGGTAAGAACCCTCGGTAAGTGTTTCTGTTAGTACGTGAAAGGTGGGAATATGCATGAAAACCCTTTAAAACTGATAAAAAGTACTGAAATACCTTTATAGGTGGACACTTTACAGATTTACCCCTAGAAGTAAAATTACTAATATACCCCTAGGGTTAAGGTTGACCTAAATGCATGTTTGACTGCTATTATTTACTGCATGCCATGTTATTATTATTATCTGATGCATGAGACTAGGATATTGATGGAGGAAGTACTGAAAGTGGCTTGTCCACGTACTGGAGGCTTTGCCTCAACTTACTGATAACTGAGCAGCAATGCTGCAACTGTGGAGTGTAGGGCTGGGTGGGTTGAGTTATTCCCCACATGGAGTGTAGGGCTGGTACAGGTGGAATGTAGCGGTTGGTTATAGGCTGGGTTGGGCTTGCATACACGAATATGTCTGATCTGTTCTGGAATGGGCCTCTAGGCCATACTGTTATCTGAAAATAGGGCTAAGGTCCAGTTTATTGTGTTTTGAAAAGGGCTTCGGCCCAATACCCACTGTTATCTGAATGGGCTTAGGCCCAATAGGCTTGAGCTGACTTGGGATTTGGATGGGTTTTCCTTACACACTGAGTTTTCCAAACTCACCCCTTTCCCTTCCATCCTTGCAGGTGAGCCCTAGTTGGTGGACTTGGAGCTGGGCGGGATTCAGAGTGGCCACGAGGATTAATTTCTATTTTTTTCAGTTTCGCAATTATTATTTTGATTAGTTTGTTTCTGGTTTAAGTTGTAATAAGGCTGCTCTTTTTATTATTTTATTTATTTTGGGTTATTAAATTGGTTAGCTTTAGGGCGCGTTTTATAAAAGTTTCCTATTGTCAAAATATCATGATAAACGAGCAAAGCTTCCGCAATGTAAACATTTTCAAAGGAAATGAATATTTTAAATAGACTTAACTTAATTAAATATTTGTGGACTAGTAACAGGCATAAAGCGTGGCAATGGATGTGTGCATGTCTAGGATTGGATCCGTGAAGAGCTTGGTACTTAAGTAGTCCACCAGACTCACCTCCTCTTTTCTGGCTTCCTACCTGGTGCACAGCTTCCGTTCACTTTAACTTAAAACAAAACATTCTTCAAACCCTAAGAAAGATTTTTGGATAAAACATAACTTCTTCAGTAACATTCCCCATGTGACACACTGAATTCGGCCGTAACGTCTGGGCCGAGTTTAGGGTGTTACATTTAGTGGTATCAGAACCCGGTTGCAACAACTCGGCTGTGGATCGGGTCTAAAAAGGTTTTCAAAACTTTGAGCCCAAAGAGGGTATTTTTGAAAAATCTGATTTTTGAAAACAAATTTTTTGTTGAAAGGAGATAATTTCCAAACCTGTTTTCTTTAAATCAAATGTGTGAGAAATGGATCTCAAAAAGGCCTAAATCTTTTGAGTTTGTCTGAAAACTGATGAGGTTGCACACTGAGCCCCCGTCTCCAAGTCTGTAAGTATCTTTCTGTTTTATATACTGAACTGTACTGTAGATAGTACTGAGCCTTAGAGATAGTACTATAGATAATGTAGCATTAAGGCTATAAAACTGAGACTATAGGGTAAACTAAGCCCTAGGGAACTGAGACAGTAGCTAAACTGCGGTTGCGCGAGAACAACTCTAAAACTTTATCTGTTCATAAGATATTCTGTAATAAACAGTGGAAACAGTAAACTAACGGCATAAAATTTGTAAACAGATAAATCGATATGAGTACGAGAGCTACTCGGGGAAGAGGCCGTGGTCGAGGCCGAGGTAGTACTCAAGCTGGATCATCGTCTTCTGAACACATACCAGCTGGAGTGGCACGACCACCACCGGTGGATGAAAATGGGCCGTATGATCGGGCTACGGGGGACGATGCTCTGTCCCAAGCCATGTTAAGAGTTTTGGAAAGGGTGGCTGGAGTTAATGTCGGGCCCTTGAATAGGGGGTCCATTTCTGAATGACTCCAGGCCAACTGAACGAAAGTTTTTAGGGGTATATCTGGAGTAGCCCCAAATGTGGCTAAGTACTGGCTGGAAGCCACGGAGCGGATTATGGATGACCTGGATTGCTCAGTGGAGCAGAAGTTAAAAGGGGCGGTGTCATTACTGCGGGATGAGACGTATCAGTGGTGGATCACTGTGAGAAAGGGTACCCCAGCTGAGAGGGTAACTTGGGAGTTGTTGAAGCAATCCTTCAAGGCGAAATATGTCAGAGCTAGCTATGTGGATGCACGAAGAAAGGAATTCCTGAACCTAACCTAGGGTAGTAAGACCGTTGCTGAATATGAGGCAGAGTTTCTGCGATTGAGCCGGTACGGTAGTGGCATTGTCTCCACCGAATATGAGTGCAGTGTTCATTTTAAAGATGGCCTCAGGGATGAGCTAAGGGTGCTCATAGCTCCGCAGAGAGAGTGCGATTTTGCTGCACTGGTGGAGAAGGCTAAGATAGCCGAAGAGGTGAAGCAAGTCGAACGAAAGAACTGCGACAGGGATTGAAACCGGTTCAGGAGGGATGTTGGGCCAGCGGGTGCTAGAAACTGAAATGTTAAGAGAGCTAGGACAGATGAACCAGTTCGAGCGGTTCCAGTAACCACGGTTAGACCACAAGCTTGTGGAGATTGTGGTGGAATGCATCTAGGGGAATGCTGGAAGCATTCTGGGGCTTGTCTTCGTTGTGGATCAAAAGAACATAGGATCAAGGATTGTCCTAGGAGGCTAGCTCAGACTCAAGGGGCTGAACAAGGGGCTATGCAACCTGTCCAACCAGCGCGAGGTAGACCGCCGCTGCCGAGAGGTCGTGGCCAAGGTCGCGGTGGCAATAGCCGTGGACGTGGGGCACCTGGCAGGGGTACTGTTAATGTTGATGCTCGTCAGCCAGCTTTGGTATATACTGCTCGTCACCGCGAGGAGGGTGACGCACCTAATGTCATAACTGGTACGTTTTTGATCTCTGGCGTACATTATACTGCTCTGATAGATGTGGGGTCAACTCATTCGTATGTTGCATGTGACATTTTTGGGGCATTGGGTGTTCACGTTGAGGAGACTGTGTGTGGGGTAACTGTGATAAATCCTTTAGGTCACTCGGTTAAAGTAGGGAAACTCTTTAGGGAGGTGCCTTTAGAGACTCAAGGTAGGATTTTCTGTGGAGACTTGATGGAGTTATCGTTCGGAGAATTCGATTTGATCCTAGGGATGGATTGGTTGACCAAGCATAGGGCAACGCTGGATTGTGCAGCTAAGAGGATGGTGTTAAGGACTGTTGAGGATGAAGAGGTAATGATTATTGGAGAACGAAGAGATTACTTGTCCAATGTAGTATCGACTTTGAGGGCTGAGAAACTGATGCCTAAAGGATGCGAGGCATATTTGGCTTTTGTAAGCCAAGTTGAAACTAAGAATCTGACTATGGAGACCGTCAGAACTGTTAGGGAATTTCGGGATGTTTTCCCAGAAGAGCTTCCTGGATTACATCCGAGTCGGGAAGTTGAGTTTGGAATCGATTTGCTGCCTGGAACAGCTCCAGTATCCATTGCACCCTATAGGATGGCACCGAAGGAGTTAGTGGAACTGAAAGCTCAAATCTAAGAGTTGTTGGATAGAGGCTTCATTAGACCCATTGTGTCTCCATGGGGAGCACCAGTCCTGTTTGTGAAGAAAAAGGACGGGACGATGCGCATGTGCATCGATTATCGCCAGTTGAACAAACTGACGATAAAGAACAAATACCCACTGCCAAGAATTGGTGACTTATTTGACCAACTTAGAGGAGCTTCGATATTTTCCAAGATTAACCTTCGATTTGGATACCATCAGCTAAGGGTAAAGGAAGTGGATATTCATAAGACAGCATTCAGAACTCGATATGGTCATTACTAGTTCCTGGTTATGCCGTTTGGGTTGACGAACGCACCTGCCGCTTTCATGGATTTGATGAATCGGGTATTCCAACCTTATTTAGACCAATTCATGGTAGTTTTCATCGATGATATTCTAGTATGTTCGGAAACCGAGGAGAAACATGAGGAGCATCTACGAATTGTGCTGCAAGTGCTGAGAGAGAAGCAACTGTACACGAAGTTTAGTAAGTGTGAATTCTGGTTGCGAGAAGTGGCTTTTCTAGGTCATATGGTTTCTGCTGAAGGAATTAGAGTGGATCCTCGAAAAATTGAGACAGTTCTGGGATGGTAACCACTGAAGTCAGTATCGAAAATTCGGAGTTTTCTGGGTTTGGCAGGCTATTACAGAAGGTTCGTAGAGGGATTTTCTCTGATTGCTGCACCATTGATGAACTGTTGAGGAAAGGGGTAGCATTTGTCTGGACTGAGAAACAGCAAAAATCTTTTGACCATTTGAAAAAGGTATTGACTGAAGCGCCAGTGTTGATTCAACCGGAGTCTGGAAAGGACTTCACTGTGTACAGCGATGCGTCGCATGTGGGGTTAGGATGTGTACTGATGCAAGAGGGTAAGGTGGTCGCTTATCCTTCGCGACAGCTTAAGCCTCATGAAGCAAACTACCCTACGCACGATTTAGAGCTAGCAGTAGTGATCTTCGCGTTGAAAATCTGGAGACATTACTTATATGGAGAAAAGTGTATCATATACACAGACCATAAGAGCCTAAAGTATCTGTTGACTCAGAAGGAGTTAAACCTTAGGCAACGAATATGGGTAGCGTTGCTTAAGGATTACGACTGTTCGATTGAGTACCACCCAGGTAAGGCTAACGTGGTGGCTGATGCGTTGAGTCGAAGGGTTGTTACCAATTTGAGAGCCTTGTTTGCACGTTTGAGTCTGTTCGACGATGGAAGTTTGTTAGCAGAATTGCAAGTGAGGCCTACTTGGATTGAGCAGATTAAAGAAAAATAGTTGAAGGATGATTCGTTAGTTCTTCGGTTTAAGCAAGTTGAGAATGGTGAGAATGAAGATTTTGGACTTAAAACTGACGGAGTTTTGTGCTTTCGTGGAAGAGTTTGTATTCCGAAAGACCCTGAATTGAGGCGGTTAATTTTAAAGGAGGCTCATGGTGGACCCTGTGCCATGCATCCTGGAGGGAATAAGTTATATCGAGATCTACGAGAGGTGTACTGGTGGCCTGGATTGAAACGGGAGGTGATTGAATTTGTTGGGAAATGTCTGACGTGCCAGCAAGTTAAGACCGAGCACTAATTGCCTTCTGGATTACTGCAACTGGTGAAAATTCCACTACGGAAGTGGGAGAGAATAACTATAGACTTTGTGAGTGGGCTACCTTTGACACCCACCAAGAAAGATTCTGTGTGGGTAGTTGTGGATAGGTTAACAAAATCTACACATTTCATACCAGTTCGTACTGATTACTCACTGCAAAAATTGGCCAGGTTGTATGTGGCAGAGATAGTGCGACTGCATGGTGTGCCAGTGTTGATTATTTTTGATCGAGACCTTAGGTTTACATCTCGGTTCTTGCAGAAGTTGCAGGAGGCATTGGGTACACGATTGGATTTCAGTACTGCCTTTCACCCTCAGACAGATGGACAGTCGAAAAGGGTTATTCAAATTTTGGAGGATATGTTAAGAGGTTGTATCATCGATTTTCGTGGTAGTTTGGAGGACTACTTTCCATTGGCGGAGTTTGCGTACAACAACAGCTACCAAACAAGTATTCAGATGGCTCCATATGAGGCACTTTATGGGCGGAGATGTCGTACGCCTACGTGTTGGACAGAGCTGGGTGAACGACAAGTGCTTGGGCCGGAGTTAGTGGCAGATACTGAAAGTATGGTTAAGTTGATAAGAGATCGATTAAAAGAGGCATCTGATAGACAGAAGTCGTATACGGATCTAAAGCGCAAAGAGATTGAGTTTGCTGTTGGGGATATGGTTTTCTTGAAGGTTTCACCTTGGAAGAAGATCTTGAGGTTCGGCAAGAAAGGCAAATTGAGTCCGCGGTTTATAGGGCTTTATCGGGTTCTTAAACGGGTAGGGCCAGTAGCGTATCAGTTAGAATTACCACCGGAGTTCGACAGAATCCATGACGCCTTTCATGTGTCTATGTTGAGACGGTATCAATCGGATCCTTCACATGTCGTGCCAGTGGAAGAGATTGAAGTAAAGACTGATTTGACCTTTGAAGAGGAACCCATGCAAATTTTAGATCGACGGGTTAAATTTTTAAGAATGAAGTCGGTTCCATTGGTAAAAGTACTGTGGCGTAATCATGGAAGGGAAGAGGCTACTTGGGAGTCAGAAGAGACTATGCGTCAACAATACCCTCAACTATTTAGATCAGGTAAATTTTGAGGCCGAAATTTCTTTAAGGGGGTAGAGTTGTAATGCCCTGATTTTCGGGATTTTTTCGGGTTTCTGTGATTTTTGGTAAATTTTGGAATTTTGGTGTTCTGAGTATTGGAATTGTGTTTAAATGTGTTAGTAGGACTTTAGAAGGCCCAAGCCTAGGTTAAACATGGTAAAATATCAAGGTTGGATTTTAAGCGAATAGGAGACTAGGTTAAGTGGGCTTTAAGAAGAACTTCGTAAGTCATGACACAAATAAGGCTTTGGTAAAGTGGCAAGGTGGCGCCACTAGATTCCTAAAAAACATGGTGCATGGGAAGGAATTGAAGGTCCAAGGTTCGAGTCGCAAAGTAGGCATGTAGTTACTTTTTAATTTTGGACATGTGCTGGGCACATGATCACTCAAGAGAATTCTGGCAAGGGCCTTAGGGAGGTTGGGCCAATTGCTTTAGTTGATATTAGGGTTAGGTTTTTTTCTTTTTCTGTCTTGGAGGATTAGGGTTAGCCAGTTCCTCTTCTTGATGCCGAATTCTCTCCCTCTCTTTTCCCCATTTTCTTTCTTCCCTTATGCTTCTTCTGTTAGCCGAAACCTTCTGATCACCCTACTCACCTTCTTTGTCAATCCCATCCTCCACAAAACCTCCATAGCCGATTGCCATAAAAGCCGAATCCCAAAACTCACTACTTGTGCCGATTTCTCCAAAGCCAAAATCCTTTGGTATTTTTGTTTCTCTTGATCAAAATTCATCTTCTCTAAACCCTTGGTACCGGTCGACAGCATTATTCCAAGGTTATAGCCTCGAATCGTCATCTTATTCACCATTTAAAAAGCTGAAATACCATAAGACTTAGGGGCTTATAGCCGAAACTTCAGATCTCCTAGATTTGGGTTCTGCCATCGTTTAGAGGATAGATCTACATCAGATCTGTGTATAAATAAAAGAGGAATAAGTGGTAAGTGCTCATTACCTTAGATCTAGTCTTATTTCTTCCAAGTTAGAAAAAGCCGAAGCCCCTAAAGGTTAGGGAGGCTGTCGATTTGGGCTTGTAGCTCTAAGGGATGTTATAATTGTTTTATTTTGATAATTGTGTGATCTAGAGGCTGCTGATAGAAGGCTTGGACAAGTGGAATGACTGGATCTAAACCTAGTCGCCAATTTCGACAAAGGTAGGATCGCTAGTGCCTAAGGTGCTTTTGGTCGATTATGGTAAGGGAGTTAATACGTAGTTCATTTTTGATAGTTAGATTAACGTGTTAGTAATCCAATTGTAGGCAGTTCGTGTGTGTGGATCTCGTCAGCATATCGTCCAAACAGGTGTGTAACTGACACCCTTTCATAGTCTAGATCGGCAAAAGCCGAAAAATCGGTATTTTGTGGACTTACGAGAGTGCGAATGCTCGTGAGGTAAATCGATTAACATTTTTGGTAAACTACAATGTTTAGACTGCAGAGTGCATGATTTCTGAGCCTTCGATATTTTTGGGCTTTATGGGCCAAAATTGGGATAATGGGCCAACGAGCCCAATTCGGTAAGAACCCTCGGTAAGTGTTTCTGTTAGTACGTGAAAGGTGGGAATATGCATGAAAACCCTTTAAAACTGATAAAAAGTACTGAAATACCTTTATAGGTGGACACTTTACAGATTTACCCCTAGGAGTAAAATTACTAATATACCCCTAGGGTTAAGGTTGACCTAAATGCATGTTTAACTGCTATTATTTACTGCATGCCATGTTATTATTATTATCTGATGCATGAGACTAGGATATTGATGGAGGAAGTACTGAAAGTGGCTTGTCCACGTACTGGAGGCTTTGCCTCAACTTACTGATAACTGAGCAGCAATGCTGCAACTGTGGAGTGTAGGGCTGGGTGGGTTGAGTTATTCCCCACATGGAGTGTAGGGCTGGTACAGGTGGAATGTAGCGGTTGGTTATAGGCTGGGTTGGGCTTGCATACACGAATATGTCTGATCTGTTCTGGAATGGGCCTCTAGGCCATACTGTTATCTGAAAATAGGGCTAAGGTCCAGTTTATTGTGTTCTGAAAAGGGCTTCGGCCCAATACCCACTGTTATCTGAATGGGCTTAGGCCCAATAGGCTTGAGCTGACTTGGGATTTGGATGGGTTTTCCTTACACACTGAGTTTTCCAAACTCACCCCTTTCCCTTCCATCCTTGCAGGTGAGCCCTAGTTGGTGGACTTGGAGCTGGGCGGGATTCAGAGTGGCCACGAGGATTAATTTCTATTTTTTTCAGTTTCGCAATTATTATTTTGATTAGTTTGTTTCTGGTTTAAGTTGTAATAAGGCCGCTCTTTTTATTATTTTATTTATTTTGGGTTATTAAATTGGTTAGCTTTAGGGCGCGTTTTATAAAAGTTTCCTATTGTTAAAATATCATGATAAACGAGCAAAGCTTCCGCAATGTAAACATTTTCAAAGGAAATGAATATTTTAAATAGACTTAACTTAATTAAATATTTGTGGACTAGTAACAGGCATAAAGCGTGGCAATGGATGTGTGCATGTCTAGGATTAGATCCTGAAGAGCTTGGTACTTAAGCAGTCCACCAGACTCACCTCTTCTTTTCTGGCTTCCTACCTGGTGCACAGCTTCCGTTCACTTTAACTTAAAACAAAACATTCTTCAAACCCTAAGAAAGATTTTTGGATAAAACATAACTTCTTTAGTAACATTCCCCATGTGACACACTGAATTCGGCCGTAACGTTTGGGCCAGGTTTAGGGTGTTACATTTAGTGGTATCAGAACCCGGTTGCAACAACTCGGCTGTGGATCGGGTCCAAAAAGGTTTTCAAAACTTTAAGCCCAAAGAGGGTATTTTTGAAAAATCTGATTTTTGAAAACAAATTTTTTTGTTGAAAGGAGATAATTTCCAAACCTGTTTTCTTTAAATCAAATGTGTGAGAAATGGATCTCAAAAAGGCCTAAATCTTTTGAGTTTGTCTGAAAACTGATGAGGTTGCACATTGAATCCCCGGCACATAGAACAGTTTCAAATGTGCTTGTTGAAAATCACACTAAAAAAACTTGGCTAATTCTTATTTGTAAATAGATATTGTATAGCATGAAACATGCTCTTATACTTGTATTATTAGAATCTTTGAAGAACATAGAACATGTTCTCAACACTTGTCATAACTTGTCTTGTTTTTTTGTTAGATATACGGATCTCTTTATAATGCCTAATAATGACTCAAAGAGTTCTTAACATATCCCATAAGTGTAATGTAAACCTAAACACTGTCTTGTAAGCCAACAAGTCTCTGTGAATAGAGTATAGCTCGACATTCTCTTATCTCTATACATGTCCCAAGGCCTCAACGCCCAAATCACAGAACTTGTAGGTGAGTACTCACAATCCTTTGGTATACCAATATATCTAAAATAAAGCTCACAAAGGAGCTTGCACAAAATACTTATCACATAGTGCTCACATAGGTAGCTTGCTTGACAACACTTGTTCACATAAAGCTTGCACAAAAGCTCGTAAAACATAGTTCATAAAACCTTACTATAAAAACATATGTTTAATATCTAGGCTTCATATAAGAGTACATATAAAACATAACTTGAAAACAGAGTTTATAGAAAAGCTTACTCTTGGAACTTAGTTTAAAACCTTAAGTTTTTGGAAGCATAACAATACACTAATACTAAAAAACATAATAGTTAACACACATCTGACGATTATTGGACACTCACCGAAAAGCTGAGAATTTTAAAAGAGTTTTTCTTTGACTTTACCCTTATTGGTAGATGGTCCAACTAGTCCGATACATACATAAATACACAAATTACTTATGCAGACAAAACTTATGAAATTCACACGTGCAAGCGAACCTAGCTTTCTGGACGATCAACCCTAACAAGACAGAGACGTACCTTAGTTGCTATGAACTTGATTCTGAACCCTAATCGATGAGAGAATTTTCATGGAAAAAAAAGTTTATTTATAGCCACTAAGTGTCGTAGTATTCTTAGGATACCCTACTTGACTTAAGAAACCCTACTCGGTTTAAAAGAAAGTTACATGCACAAAAAGTATCTTAGATTCACAATATATTAATTTTCTAATTTAAGCTTGACTTGACTTTGACTGGCGAACACCAATTTGCAAAATCAACTGGCAAACTTCAATTCGCCATTCACCTAACAACCACAACTTGCAATAAATCTAACAAAACCCTCTTACCGCATCTTTTTGCGTACACGACTTTGCCTTCCCTCTGGTGTACTTCTTACTTATATTTTTTTGGCATACCCTCACTTGCGAGGCCAAAACTTCCAAGCCCAATATAAGGATGTTACAACTCTTTCCCACTTAAGGCATTTCGTCCTTAAAATGTTTTCTTTCAAATAGTTCAGGATATTGTTGCTTCATTGCTTCTTCTATTTCTCAAATAGCTTCTTAATCTTGTGGTTTCGCCACAACATTTTGACCAAATGAATCTTCATGTTCCGCAAGACTTTCACCTCGCGATCCATAATCTTTATTGGTTCTTCCTCATAAGTTAAATTGGGTTGTACGACAATATCTTCTGCTAACACTACATGGGATGGGTTTGCACGACACTTCCTCAACAGGGATACATGGAACACATCATGAATTTAGTCAAGTTCATGAGGTAACACGAGTCGATATGCTATAGGACCAATTCTTTCCCCTACTACATAAGGACTAATGAGTCCCGAGCTTAACTTTCCTTTACACCCAAATCTTAAGACTTTCTTCCATGACGATACCTTAAGAAACACATGCTCGCCCACCTGGTACTCAACATCTCGCCATTTCAAATCAGCATATGACTTTTGTCTATCTGAGGAAGCTTTCAACCTCTCGCATATCATCTTCACCTTGTCTTCAGTCTCTTGAACCAATTCAGGTGCAACGATTCGCTTCTTGTCTAACTCAGTCCAACATAGAGGTGTTCAACACCTCCTTCCACACAATGCTACAAAGGGTGTCATCTGAATACTTGCTTGGTAACTATTGTTATATGCAAACCCTGCCAAAGGTAAATAACATTCCTAGCTTCCTACAAACTCCAATACACAACTTCACAACATATCTTCCAACATTTGTATCACTCTTTCAGATTGGTCGTCATTTGAGGGTGATAAGTAGTACTGAAATTAAGTTTTGAACCTAAAACTTCTTGCAAACTCTTCCGAAATCCCAAAATGAATTGAAGATCTCAGTAGGAAGTAATAGAAACTGGCATGCCATGAAGTCTCACTATCACAGTAATGTAAATTTCTGCGAGCCTTTGCAAGGTGTAGCTTGTACGAATGGATAAAAAATGTGCACTCGTGGTAAGACGATCCACAATCACCCAAACATCTTTCTTTGTCGGAGTCAAGGGCAGACCTGACATAAAATCCATAGTGATCCCTTCTCGTTTCCAATCTAAAATCTTGAGTGGCTGAAATAGTCATAGTATATTATATACGACCGAGTCAGTTATGGGGTGTTACAATGAATGTGTCAAAATTAATTAGTTAAAGTGTTGTTATGGGGTGTTACAATGAATGTGTCAAAATTAATTAGTTAAAGTGTTGTTAAAAATTAATTAGCTAAAGTGTTGTTAATTATGAGTTAATTGAAATGATAATGATTATGATATGCAGTAAAGAAAATAAAAAGTGAATGTGTTCACTATGTGAGAATTCATGTGAATGTTACTTAAATGCCCTAGTAAACTTGTGTGAGATGTCGTGAAATGTAGTGGTAGTTTTGGTACATTTAAACACTTAAAAAGCTTGTTCTCTAACCATTTTAGTATTAATTATCACATTTCAGAATTAGTAGCCTAAGTACAAAAATAAGTATTTTTACACATAAGTTGATATTATTTAACCTATTAGGTCAATATGGGCCTTAGGGAGATTTAATGAGCTTACTTGAGTGTGGAGGATGTGTATTTCTAAAACCAAAAGCCTTAGAAACTATTCCTGAGCGTAACACAAGCTTCCCAAGTCGTAACATGTGCAAACAAACATCAAAAGTCATAGTTGAAATGTCGTGCCGTGACACACACCTGTGTTGAGACGAAAGAGCACCTATGTTGGGATACAGGCATGAATATAGAAGAAAATATACAGGTGATTCCTTGGACGGAAATTTTGGGATATTTCCTTAATTGGACCCCAAACATTTGATATTATATTGCATTAATTGGAATCAAAGTGTACCTAGGTTAAGTGGGCACCAAGTAATGCTTAGCCTATATAAGTCGCTTTAGGGTTACCTAAATAGACAATCAATTCTAAACCTAACCACATAGTTTTCTTTATATTTTATTTTTATGTTCACTTGCGAGCAGAGATTGTTCCAGAATCACGCTTTAATTATTTATCAATGAACAATTTCCTTTTCTCTCTTTTATTATTTTATTTGTATTTCGTTAGCCTGATTGTAACCCCCTTACCCGTACCCAAGACCAAGATAAGGTACGAGGCATTATAGAACATAAACAGGGTATTTCCGAAAAATACAGGTCATAAAATTTCATTCCAAATTAAAATCGACCAAACAAAATTATTTTGTCCTTATCTTGGACCTACGAGGTCCAAAACATACATTAGAGGTAACCCAAAACTAAACCGAGAACTTAAGAAAATTCTAAGAAAGTTTCTAGGTTTAAGCCTCACACGCCCGTGTGGAGATAATACACACGCCCGTGTGCTTTGGGACACGCCCGTGTCCCTTACCCGTGTGAAATTTTTAGAATTTATTTTTTTATTTCGAACCTATAAGGGTTTTCACACGACCGAGCACACGCCTGTGTCTCTCACACGGCCTAGACATGCCCGTGTCTAAAAACCTGGACATTCTGTTTATAACATCATCATTCATTTAGGGGCACACGCCCGTGCTCTAGGCCGTGTCTCTGCCCGTGTGTTTACTACCATGCATACTAACTTAGAAATTTTTGATGTAGGGAACACACGGCTATTCAATACGCCCATGGGGCAAACCGTGTGTCACACACGGTCTAGACACATGCTCGTGTGTCTACTCGTGTAGACCTTTTTGGAGGCTATTTTCCAAGCCAATGGTCATGTAATAGCCCAAAATTGGGTCTAGTTAGAACAAAGGTTTCGGGACCACAAAATTTGAGATATAAATAATTATTTTATGATTATTTTGAGTTCTATGATATGATTGCATGATTGTGTGAAATTTTCGTGAAGAAATTCTATGCATAAAGTGCTTAATTCGAAGTTAGGGACTAAATTGAATAAGTTGCAAAACTTGCATTCTAGAAGTTTCTTGTATGAAATTGATTTGAAATATTAATTAGGAGTATTAAATAGCAATTTTACCAATTTCTAAGTTATGGACAAAAATTGGACATGGATGGAATTTTTGGAAGGTTTAGTAGTAAGGGTATTTTGATCATTTAGGTGTAAAATGAATTAAAATACAAAAGTAAAAGCCAATCTTGCTCATCTTCTTTACCATGGATGTGTATACCAAGGCAGACTCCATGGCTAGGGTTTTCAAGCTTCCCAAGTTCAATTGTAAGTCCGTTCTAACCCCGTTTTCAAGTTCCTTACGTTTTTGGAGTCCCGGTAACTTGATTTAGCTTATGCTAGCAATAATTCAACCTAGGGTTCATCTTTGGAAAAATACCCATAGGTAAATTTTGTGTATTCTGGTGTTTTATGATACAATATGAGGTTTTAAATTATGTTAGACAACTTGTGCTACTCGGTTTTAAGTGAAAACGAGCAAAAGGGCTTAATCGGTAAAAATACCTAATAGTCATAAGTATATGTTAGAGTGAGAATTTGATGTTGCCATAGAAGGTAAAAGTGATCATCATGTCATAAAACATAAGAATAAGGGATGAAGTTTAATTCCTGAGCCTAGGGGCAAAAGTGTAAATATGCAAAAGTTTAGGGGCAAAATTGTAATTTTTCCAAAGTTTGAGTTAAGGACTGTTTTGAATAGTACATTAATTAAATAAGTAAAATATGATGTTTTAGATCCCGGAAAACGAGATTTGAACCTAGAATGAGAGAAAAATCGAAAATTGGGAAAGTTGGTAAAATGGCCGTTTTAATATCAAGGTAAGTTCATATGTATAATAAGCATTAATTTATGCATGTTTCAATGTAAAATTGATATATTTACTATGATCTCCGAGGTGTTGAAAGTATGTAAGTTGGTATGATAATAATACAATAATAATGCTGTAATTTATATTTGAAAGTTAAATTTAGTGAATTAATTGAATTATGTTAAATTAAATGATTATGGTGCCAAGTTTATGAATTGATTTAAAAATATGTCTATGGTACATGAAGTGCATTGAATTATCATACATAAATGTGATTTCTATGATTATGGATATTATGGGAAATTGTATGTTCATATGATTTTTAATAAGACAATGTGTAATTTAATGCTATTGCGTTGATATTAAATGAGATGTAAGTTTATATGTAAGTAATATATCACTATTACTTGTATTATGATATTTGATAAAAATATTGGAAATATGTTTGTGGATAATTACTTGATTGGTGAAATTGTTGGAAAAGAGAGAGAAATCCCGGTTGAACCTTCGGAAAGATTGGATGATACAGATGGTATGTAGCTAGGTCACATGTATAGTGCTGAGTGCACATCATGTATACAAGAGAGCTACAAGACATTATGATGTAGCTAGGTCGCATGGGTGATACTATGTGTACACCATGTAGACAAGAGAGCTACGGGATATATGTAGCTAGATCGCATGCGTGGTTCCAAGTGAAGGACACCATGTAGACAAGAGAGCTATGAGATAAACTGGCTGGGTCACATGGGTGGTACTAAGTGTTCACCATGTGTACAAGAGAGCCGAACTATATGATGGGTGGAGCTATGTGCTGAAACCACCAAGTATCGAGGATTGATCCGAAGTGTTCAACGGGAGACTCTCTATGTATTGTTTTGTGAGTTTTGTGATGAATATGTGCAGGAACTTGGTTATGTAAATGATGTGTTCATTAAGTGACCAGGATGTCGTAAGGTTATAAACAAGTAAGTTATACATGAGGATGATTTTATGGTGACCTTGTGATCATGGGCCTATACTTTTGATGTATGAAATGTGGTGAAAATGATTTGTGATATGTATGTTAAAATGAGGTTAATAAAAAGAAAGTGTGAAAGAGTGAATTAGCAATAAAACTGTTTTGGACAGTAGCAGTGACGTGATTTTGAAAAATCACCAAAAATAGTATAAATTGAATCAGAGACTGAATGAGATATCAAATTAAAGCTTAATGAGTCTATATTCATATAAAAGAAACATAGAAAGCAAAGGAGTTCTATATTTTGAGATATTTATGTTTTCATGAGACTGATTCAGAATAATTACGTGATCCCCTGTTCTGACTTTGGAAAATCACAAAAATTTGGAGAAAAATAATTAGAGACTCAAAATTATATTTTTAAAATCCATAATGAGTCTATTTTCAAGATAAATCAACAAAAACATTATCCGAGTTCTGTACTGTGAGATAATTATTTTTTAGTGAAGAGAGGTAAGAACTGTCAGAAAGTGAAACAGGGGAAATTTTAATGAATAAACTGTACTAATTGGCTAAACCAAAAATTTTGAAAATTTTATGGTGGAACGATATGTGAGTCTAGTTTCAGGGGAAATTTATGGATCTTAATTTGGAGCTCTGTAGCTCGAATTATAAATAATTAAGTGACTATGACTCGTGTGGACAGTTTGATGTGAATATTTATTAGTAAATTGTGAAATCGTACTTACAAGAATGCTATATACATTAAGGATGTGGAATGGAGAGGACGAGGAGGAAAATAAATATATGTGGAATACATGGAAACTATGGTATATGAAATATTGATATAATGAAATAAATGATATGTGTTTATAAGAAAACAAAAAGAGAATGTTATGTATCATGACATGTATATATATGACTAGTCTCAATGTAATGCTTGCTGGGTATGGAATTGAATTGAAATGTTTCAGGCAAACATGTTATTCTGTGCATCTGAATCATGGTATTTTATAAAGATATGATCTAGCTTTAAATATGAATGCTTGATGTTTAAGCTGAAGATATTTGGTAAGATGATAATCTTGGTATAAATGTATAAGTGGTACTATAATAAACAAGGTAAAATGAGTATGAGAGACACATGTATGATGACATACAAATGCTATGTTCGTGGTTTAATTGAGGATTTATAATCATTAAATGAATACCATGTTATATGCTTTTGATTTTGTATAAGTGTGTAAGAGATCAAGGTTGACCAAAGCTTGGAAAATAGCCTAGGTATATTCCACACAGGCAGAGACACGACCATGTGTCTCAGCCGTGTATGGAACACGACTTTGGGACGCGAGCGTGTGGAGCCTTAAAGCATGAAATTTCTAAGATTTTCGTAAGTTCTCGATTTAGTCCCAAACCCTTTCTAAAGTATGTTTTGGGCTCCGTAAATTCAAATAAGGGACTATGTGTAAGAGAATGAACGCTTTGAAATATGAATAAAATTTTATGGCTCGTATTTTAGTTTAATGTTTTTATGTTTGTCTGGTAACGCCTCGTACCTTAGCCCGGCTCGGATACGGGTAAGGGGTGTTACAGGTCACCCTCAATCACTTATACATTCAAACACACTATATAACATGCAACATGACATATTTGTGTACTCAAACATTCCAAACCATGGCACTCTCACATATTCATAATGTCATTTTATTGCACACTTATTTGCTACACCATTTAGAGGTATTCCACACCAATTTCATGCATTATTAAACTTGTTACCATAACTTCAATTTGTGTATTCATGCACATAGTCCTTTTAAGATATTAGGTCGCCCCTTATCCTTTAGCACCAGATTTATACTTTACCATACATTCATCGAGCAACCATACATCACATCATTATCATGCATTCACCAAGCAATAACATGTCCTACCATCAAAACACTAGCACATACATGCATGGGTAATTAGATTACAACCTAAATGATCAAGTATGAGCCATATCACATGGCCATTACAAAATGAATCATCATTATAATAGGCCTTCACAAATTGGCCAAATAGCATGACACATATCACAAAGTGATCAAATTTCTTATACATGCCATACTCAAAATAATGATTTAACTATACCCAATAGTCTTTTGATAGTGTGATCGAGTACTCCAACAGCTTCCGATCCCCGAGCTAGCTTGGCGGAACTACAAAGGATAGAAAAAGAGAGGGGAGTAAGCATTAAAGCTTAGTAAGTCCACATGCAAATAATATGCAATAGTGATAAACAATTTACATGCGAAAACATGATAATATATACATAAAGATTATTCTTTCATTCAAACCTCTTTGCTTACTCATTATATGCACATATATATACTTGCTCATCGTAAACCGATCTTTATTAAAGCATTACTCATAGGTCTAGCATACATACCTGTACTCATCGTAAGTATCCATAACCATACCTCTTTCATATGTTCTTCTCGGGACTCTCATTACATTCTTTACAATACCCGTTGAACATTCAAAATACTATTGGATACACGAAAACCTTGCACCTAAGTTCTTCATATACAAACGTAGCCGAAGCTACCACATAACATGTAACACATTACTAATGAACTCGTACCTCTCAACGAGCTCGGATGTTACATGAATCACATCCACCATGAACTCAGACCTCTCAACGAGCTCGGATGCCACATATCTCACGAACCCGGACCACTCAACGAGTTCAGACTCCTTAGTTCCTAGTGACATGTCATTTTTATCTTAAACTATTCCTAAGGTTCAAATGGGATTTTTTTCTCACTTGCATATAGTATCTCCATCATACTTGCTCGTAACGTCGTAAATCATAACCATAATAACATTCATGCTTTCATAACAGTCAATAAGCATATAATTCATAATTATAATAAAGCATTTATCCCATTATATTAAAGCATTTAAAACATACTACCATACCACATTATTTGCACATATACTTACCTCGGTACAAAACGATGGTAATCAAGCTTAGTCGTCGTATACTTTATTCTTTTCTTGATCAAGTCCCAATTCACGTTTTTCTTGATTTATAATGTCAAATTTAACTTATTTATTATTCACATTATTCAAACGGGTCCATAAATCGTACTTTTCAAATTTACATTTTGACTCCTGAACTTTCACATATTTACGATTTAGTCCCTAAGCTCATAAAATGAAATGCATACATTTTCTTGATTACCCAAGTTTGGCCGAACCTTTTCTATACTCATATCAGCCCATATTTTCTTTTATTTTACATTATTATTACTCCCTTTTTCACTTTTACAACAAATCATTCATTTAAGTGTTTTCACTAAAAATCAACTAATAAAAGATGTTCATCATGCATCAAACATTCATATTCTTCCATTAATCATCAAAATACAAGCATGTCATGCATGGGTCAATTTTCATACATGAACCCTAGCTCAAAATATAGCTAGAAATGGGTAGATCATGTTACTGGGACTTCAAAAATATAAAGAATATTAAAAACGAGGCTAGAGAACACTTACTATTGAGCTTGGAAATATTGAACAAAACCCTAGCTATGGTGTTTTGTGATTTTCGGCAGCCAAGGAAGAAGATGGACACATTCTTGGTTTGATTTTCTCTTTTTATTCCTTTAATTACCTAATAACCAAAATGCCCTTAGGGTTTCTCTTTCCAATTTTTTTTCTATCCATGTCAATTTTTGTCCAAAATTTTAAAAATTGATCAAATTACGAATTAGGACCTTCTAATCCATAATCTAATGCAATTTCATACTTAAAGCTTCTGGATTGCAAGTTTTGCATTTTATTCAATTTGGTCCCTGAAATGCAATTAGGCATTTTATGCATAGAATTTCTTTATGAAACTTTCACACAAGCATGCATTCATAACATAAACCTCATAATAATCATAAAATAGTTATTTCTATTTCGAATTTGTGGTCTCGAAACCACTATTCCGACTAAGCCCTAATTCGGGATGTTACACTGATCAACTAATGTTTGTATGAATATTAGAATAAGTTATTGTGCATTATTTATATCTAGCATGTTTCGATTATGGAACTGATTAATCGATTAAATAGTTATTTATCTAAAATTGGGTGTTTATTCAAGAGTGCTTAGTATATTAGGGAGTGACACCTTTAGTAGAATATCGAGACAGGTGAGACCGAAAGAGTATCCTATAGAGTATAACTTGTGCCAAGCAGGGAGACCGAAAGGGTGACATAGGTGGTAATCCTTAGTGAAGATGAGACTGAGAGAGTTTCTTAGCTAAAGGTGGTAAATAACTCGATCGAGGGTAATTAGCAACTTAATTGATAATTAGTAATTTAACCGATCATAGGCTGGGAACTCACACCATCAACACTAAAAATAGGAATTCCCATTAGCTTAGTTTAGGTTAATTAATTTAATTAGTTTAATAAATACTTTAATTTGAATTCGCACTATTAGTTCATGACTTGATTTATATTAGTACTTATTTTTTGTAATTAATTTAATAATTTTTTTCAATCTACAATCCCTTGAGTATGATCCTCGAAATAATTATTAGGGTTTCATTGCAACAAATATATTATAATTTGACTTGTATACTTGCGAACATTGCTAATATTTTTAGTGTGGTATTTATACTTTAAATGATAACACATTTAAAGGCGATCAGTGTGATATGAGTTGGATATAATTGACATGCCAATAAGAATTGTTAACAGTACTGCGTATATTGCGTATGAGATTATTATTTGCACTTGTGTGCCCATCAGTGTGGTGAAAGATTACTTTATATACATGATGCACTTATGTGCCTATTAGTGTGGTGAAAGATAGTAGTATACATCGATAGACTATGCCCTATATGTGCTCATTAGTGTAGTGGTTGGTTCTATTTTGTAAATTTGAATTTTTATTCCACCTATGTTTACTAAGGGTTATGAATGTAATAATAATTATGTATGTTATCGAGATTGTAATATGTTATGACTATTTGGGATGGTATGCTTGACAAATGAATTGGCTAAATGAGTTAAAGAACTAAAGACATTCTTGTAATGAATTGTGAATTTGACATAAGAGTAAATGATGAATAATGATACTAGAACTTTGATAAGCAATGAATGAAAATATGCAAAGTTGAGTTAATAGTTGAATTGAATGTGGAAATATGTTTAAATGTTCTTAAGATGTCAATTACTAATAAGTCATTCAATGGTAATAAAGGGTAATGAATCTAAAATGGCATATAAAGATGCTAGGAACATTCGCTAAAGGCATCAAATTCATTAATAAGAAAAAAAAGGGTAAAACGAAATTTATTAAGAGCACTAATAAGCATATTGGATGCTTTGGTACATGGATTTGTTTTTCTCACGTAGGTTGAGGATCGACTTAGAAATACTACTTTCAAAATTTGGATCATATTCACATTCAAGATAATGTAATTGTTACATTTTGAACCATTTTGGCTATGTACTTAAGTTGTTTAGTCAACATGTACTTAGGTTTCTTGTAAGGTTGTAACAACCCATTTTCAGTGAAACCGGAACAGTAGTTTCGGGACCACAAAATTCAACCCGGAAAAAAAATTTATTTTAATATTATTGCATGATCTGCATTGTGATAAGAATGTCATATGAAAATTCTGACAAGAAAATTTTATCGATTATGTGCTTAATTGTAGAAATGACCAAATTGCATAAAATGCAAAAGTAAAATTCTAATAACTAAAAGGATTAAATAGCTATGAAATTCAAAATTTGAGGTTCTTATATGGTAATTAGACGTTAAAGAAAAGTTAGTAAATAATTTTGATAATTCATACATGGAAAAATTAGAAAAGGCTAAGTACTAAATTAGAAATCTTGATAAAACTAATAAAGGAATCTTGATAAATGTGATCCTGCATGTGTTGCAGACAGGATTTAGCTCGGACGAGTAATCTTGATAAAACTGTCTCGAGCATACTGATAGACAGTTCTTGCGAACATCTTGATTGGTAGTGATTTTGCATGTGCTACACACTACCGCAGCTCTAAGTGAGCATCCTAATATAGGCTTTTATGGGCTTCTTAACATGACTTGCTTGAACTCACTATTACCTTATCCGATACTCCCTGATATTAACTCTCCGGAGTTATCTGTTAAGCTCTATGAGCTCCCTGATTTAAACTTTTATGAGTTTCCAGTTTGGCCCGAATAAGTGTCATGTTACATGACTCATCTGAGCATCCTGATATGTGGCTCGAGAGTGTGCTCCCTGATTAAGTGCCCTAATGGGTATCCCTGAACATGAATGGAAAAATTACTGAATCGTACACCTTGTGTTTACTACCTGAGTATCCATTGAAATTTCAATGATTCAATGAACAAATTCCCGAAATAAGAAATTATGAGATTAAATGAATTATATCTCAAATGCGCCTGAAATACTTGAAAGTTTGTGACATGATGAGCTCATCCATGTTTATTTGGTGTATATGTGAATTATGGGACTAACATACTTGTTTGAGTGTGTGTGATTAGGCAAATTTGTCAATTTGTTGGGAATCATGTTGTTGTATGCTTATTATAATGAATGGGAATGGTAAGTCTAATTCTTGTTATACAAATTTACTAAACATTAAATGCTTATTAGATTTTATTTTCTCTATTTTATAGTGTTCGGAAGCTCGTTAAGGTTGGAGATCGGTCGACATCACACTATCCTTTAATTTGTTTTGGAAGAAATAGTAAACTCATTTTTGTATAATGGTATGTATAAGTAAAATCATTTTTGTATAATGGTATGTATAAGCTAACTTGGCCATTGATGGCATGTAATTGGTTGTATGTAATCTAGCCATTAAAATGGCTAGAGTGATATATTTTAGTTTGTTTATATAAAGGTTATAATATAACCAATATGTTTGGGAATGGTTAAAGAGTAGATAGTATATATCTAATGAAAAGTACAAATTTTAAACATGAGTGCATGAAAAGATATGTATTGGACCCGATTTAGTCTCGACTTGATTCCAATATTTATATTGGGTCCCGGAGGTCTATTCAATGGATAATATGACTAGTTTTGGAAATGAATAGTAATTAACCTGAATTTTTTGTAATTGTTCTGTAAACTCCGATAATACTCTGTAGCTCTCTTCTGACGACGGATATAGGTTAAGGGTGTTACAAATGTATCTTATGATGTTGTAAATATTTAGTTGGCATATTTATAACAATTTGGTATGTTTTGAGATAAACTATTTCAAATATTAGTATGTTATCCTAACCAATGGACCAAGTGTGGTGTTGTGATGAAGAGTAAATCTACAGTTAGTTGAATTGAGGTGTGGATGGTTATAGACATGTAATTGTTGTGGCAATTGTAATACCCCTAACTTGGACCAGTAATGATCTCTAGTTAAGCTATGTGACATGATCACATTTCACAAATGATCATGTAATCTTATTTTTAATACTATTCATTTAATTCACTTATGATATATCGATAAGAATTTATTTTATCAACAATTTATTTCTTTATGATTATCTAAATAAACACCATTCACATATTGCACATTTATACTCAAGCTCATTTATAGTTTTCAATGTATTCAAAATCTTAAGTAATTGAAAATAGTATTTCAGAATAAATCAAATGGATAATGAGCATATGTGCCACAATGGTCTCAACATTTCAAGATCACTATCCAATGATCTTACCTTGTTGGGTATACAATATCTTCGTTATCACGGTGGTTCGCTTAATTCTATATTAGAGAATATGATAGCCTTAAATGATAATAATACTTGAGATTTAGTCGATCTGATTACAAGAAAGTAAGCAATATCTTGTAAACAGGTGCTTATGGTTAAAGTAAATCCAAATGGATCAATAATTCATTTTAAAGACATCTTGTTTCTAAAGGGCATGATCAAACTTATGTTGCTTTTTACATAATGAACTTCAAGTGGAAGTTTATATAAAGTAACTATATGCATTTGCTGGTTAGGAAAAGTTTGTTGCCTAGGCAGATCGTATATGGTTAGAAACAATGTACTCACACTTGATTAGGTAGGTTTAGTGAGACAAATCAAGAATGAGTTAAAGAATAGTAATTGCTATCATTTAGTGTTCTATAAATAGTTTGAGGTTGGTATAATCTTGCTAGTTGTGTTATCATTAATTGGAAGTGATATTGCAAGCATTTGATCTTCAAAATATTTTCTTCACATCAATTTTAATCAGTCGGGGTTGCTAAAGTATTTGTTGGGTGTTGAAGTGACAAACTAATAAAGGAATCTTTTTGTCTTAAAAAATATGTTCTTAATTTATTGACACAAAAGAAATTAGAAGCCACGCCATGTAGTGCACCAATACCAAGTGAAAAGTTGATGGTAAACCTTTTGAAGACCTGGAGTAGTATATAAAAAAAAAAAGTGGAAAGTGAAATCATCTTACAAAAGCTCACTCATATATTCTCAGTCTATTGATGTTTTAAGTTGGTCCGTAATGTTTCCAACAATTAAATTATTAGGCAACTTTCGAATAAATCTGTGTTATTTAAAGAGAGATCTAAGGCATAGTCTATTCTATGACAATCATGGCCATACCAATAGTGTTTTTCCCGATGTTGATTATGCATTGTCCGAAGTTGATAAATTAATAAGAATCATGGAATAGACAAAGTTGCTTGAGTTCTAATGGATAATAACTCATACTAAGGCTAAACAAATGCAAGATGAAATTACATTATTCTTGAAAAAAATTTAGCCCAATTAGAGAAGCCTAAAGGAGATGGATCCAAGCCCACTGAAGTCAAGCCCAAAGTTCATTTCATTTCTAGTTTGCAAGTGTATGGAAGTTTTCTAAGTGACTTTTGAATTTATTTAATCATGTGCTTTCATTAAATAAATTAGAATGCATGAATTAAGAAGTTAGTGCATGCACGAATGTACATTAATTGCAGATATTTAGTTAATTAGGTATGAATTCTCTAATTATGCATGTATGTAGGATTAAATAGATGTATTTGATCATTAATGTTTTCATAATAATGAAACATGATGTTGAATGTTCTAAATTTCAAATTTTAATTATTGCAATTCTTTCCACTCTTATCTAAGTTTCCTTGTTTAGTAGTGAATAATCCTGATTCTTATCACTACTTTTTTTCTTTTTTTTTTTTAAATTCTCTTATCACTTTACCTTCTTTTCTTTTTCTTTTTTCTTTTTTTTCTTTAAGAGTATGAAGAATCAACCTATTTGTTCTTGTTTGTGGCAAATTTTCTTTATCAATCAAGGCTAATAGGATTTCCTATTTGTTTCGATATGCAGTTGTCTTGAAGTATTCTTTTCCGATGATTTATTAATCTGTGCAGATTTTGTGTTTTTGCTGGAGGGAACCTAATTTCATGGAGAAGAAAAAACATGTAGTGTCTTGATCTAGTGTAAAATTAAATACAATGATATGACTATCAATATGTGAGATAGTATGAATATACCAAGTACTGAGCCTTAACTTGGTTATGGATGAAATTACAAAAGGATGAAATTACAACTGTGATATCAGGCTCCCTTTTATATAGACTTCAATCTTATGTTCCATGAACAATATTACATATATTCTTGTGTTTTATAAACTGGCAAAACTAATTTTCATTTTGTCTGAAAAAAATTCAACAAAAGTTTATGTCTACAAGATATGTCGAAATTGAAGATCAATTAGAGATATTTTCATAAAAACTCTAAACAAACTAATTATTACCGTAACAAGGTGAGCATGATTGACATATATACTCCTTGAGGAGAAAATATAATTTGACATATTAGTAGGATTAACTTTAGGGGTTTTTCTTTACTTGCTTTCCATTTCCTATCTTCTGCAACATGAATAAATACAATACAAGCAATTCTTCCTCACTTCTATGATTTACATTTACAAAACAAAACAAAAATCCTCCTTTCCTCACTCTTAGCTTCCTAGTTTGTTAAGTATGTTTTCCCCTCTAAATCTTTATTCCCTTCAAAATTTAAGCCCCAGCTTATCATAAAACCACAGAACCCCACTTATGAATCTCCAGTAATTCACATTTTTGTTTACTGGACTTGGCATAATTTTTTATTCAGTTCCCAAATCTTTAATTTCATCAAATTACATCATTGGAACTTTTATTATTAATAAAATTAAACTATCTATACTAATTTTACATCTCATCAAGTACATAATTAAAAAAATTAACTAAGCATGCATACAAAGTTTAATTTTTTTCGGCAGATTTTTGTCTTTCTAGCATTGACCTTACAATGACAATATGGAAAAGAAGTACCTAGAATGCTAACTAGACGTGCTATTGTTACGGGATTAGAACTTTAGTCTAGCAAACCGTGCGGCCTTAAGGTGATTTTTTGACTTCGAATTCACGGAAGTCAACCTAACTCTCGAAAAGTGAAAATTCACATAAAATTTCACTAAGGCGCTGAAATAAAGCGAAAGCAACTCGGAAAGACAAAATGACTTGAATCAAACAAAAACGCCACAAGAAAATAATAACACACCAAATGTTCAAGTAAATACTCTCAAAATATTCTTTAACTCAAGAATAAAGTAAAGGGATGAAATTATTACAAATGAGGAGAAAACCCTCTGGTTGAGCTCCCTCAAATCCAACTACATCAATGACTAAGATCAATGCCTATTTACAAGATGAGAATCATAAGGATTTAAATTCTATACAATCTTATCCCTTAGAAGTTACATTAATCATGATAACTTTAATTTTAGTAGAGTGTTTCATTGAGCCACCAAGGCTTCAAATAAATAGACTATTCCATATGTTTCACGAATTGGGCCAGTTCAAGTGAATTGAACAAACCCATTCGATTAGTTGACCTCCATGGCACGATTTATTGCATTCGTCATGACACTATATCAACCTTTCCGTTCAAATTACTTAACAAAGTTATTTAATTTATTATTATACTTTAATGATAACATAAACCAAGAGTAGATTTTAAATTTTAATAACCCAAAATATGAATGACTAACCCCTCTCTCTCTCATATATATATATATTCCTAATCAAAGTTACCTCAGTAGTCTAATGAGTCAAATTAATGTTAAGGTCATTATTTTGTTTAGGGAAACTTTATAAAACAATCACGTTAAGGGTTAGTAAAGCTCTTCAAATCAGGAACAAAGTCAAAATTTAGTTCAGAGGGACCAGATAAAATTCTAAAATTTTGAGGGAGGCGAAGCTAAAAATTTTATTTTAAAAGGACTTAGATTATATAATTAATTTTTAGGAGGGGCCAACATTACAAATTTTTAATTTTTTTGAATGATTCAAGGACTTAAAATGAATGATTAATATTTGACCAGGACTACTAATAATATTTTCCCATTTGACCAAGGCCCAAGGTCCAACCTGCCCCTTGGCTTTATCTTTACTTAGAATTCAGTAATTCCATTGGGGAACTTAGAGAAATAAAGCCGAATTAGTTATTCGGTCAAATGGGGATTCCACAAGCCAAATAGCAGCATTATAGTACCGATAGCCTAGGAATAGAATAGTAATTCTAGTAAATCAAACATGCTGTTAAGGTAACACCACAGAGAAAAATTAGGTGAAAAAAAAAAAATATTGGCAAACGCGAGATAGAAGATGATAGCATATAAAAGGATTTTAAAATTATTCAAGATGATTAAATTATTTGTCAACGGTTAATCTGTTTGACAGCATAATAAAATTGTGTCTACCAAGGATCGAGAAGGGTGTTACCACTCAGGCTACCTTGGCAGTATTTGATGAGAGCTCTTTTCGAAGCCAGAAGTTAGCCAGGAAGGAATCCAAGACAATCTGCAAAACAATATTAATTAAATGTTAAAAATATGGCAGTCACAGCAAGAGAATTGACACATAACTGATAATAACCTGAATTAAATGTGCAGCAACACAGGGTAGAACCAGCAAACCAGATTCACCGAATGCACTACCAAGCTGCTGCACAACAGCCACCATTACAGGTAGAGTTTTCTACAAAGAATAGTACATTTCAAGACAAAAACAATCAGCCAAATGAATAAAGGGAGCTGTAGAAAGTTTAACAAGTAGATGATAGCATCAGGTTTTACAGGATAAAACTGTGTAAAACAATAGCTAGCTCAAGATAGCCACCTGGCTTGCAACAAGCAAAGCTGCCTGGGCATTTTCTTTCTTAGAAAAAATTGATTTATGACCACCAGAGATGGCTGACAGGCTCCTTATAGCAAGTGCATTGAAAGCTAATAGACCGAGGTGTAAAAGCCTGCAAAAATCCATTCCTGAGTAGATGCAACCCCCGCGAAGCGTATAAGATAAATCAATACAGAAATTATGCATAATAAGTCCATCACATCTTTTTTGGTCTTTCTAAACAACTCTAAATAAAATATGCATTACTTGTATGATTGGCTATAACAAATTGGAAAGAGATTGGAATATCAGTTTTGATATAGTGTAATTAGTAAACCCAGGTCAATCTGTCTACCAGTATGATCCAGGTCAATACTAAAATCGCTTGTAATTCATAACCACATGAAGACAGTTCTTGTTAGTGAATGGCCAAGGACCAACTTAATTGAGACTTAGAATGAGGCAATAGCAAGCAAACAATTCAAAACCGACTAGCATCACCTTGCTCACATGCAATAGACTGGTCCCTGTTTGGAACAAGGCCCTGCAGTGACAGTTAAAAGTGGAGCTACTTTCCATACTATTAGGTCTATGACCAATTACTTTTGCACCGGGATTTAAAGTCTTATTTTGATGCATGACAGTTTTAGTAATTTTGTTGTATATTACTTTCACTATTAAATTGAAGTAAGAAAGGAAGATTGAACGCACATTCCCATCCCAATAGCTACAATAAAAGCTGCAGGTTTAACCATCATCAGAAGCGACCTTGACCTGCTCACTTGCATCCATGGCACCTGGCAACCATCATATTTATGAAATATAAGTTAACCAATTCAAAGTTGCTGCATTGTTGCTACAAGGGTCACATATAGAATCAGACACATTTCCATTGAAACAATGAATCTTAAGCTTTTGATAAAAAGAGAACTTGATTTCAAATTAGGGTTTTGTTAATAAGATCCCTCAGGGAACTCTTTAAAGTTAGTTAATATACTATTTTTATTATACAAAAATTGCATTAACTGCAGTAGTTGAAAGCTTATTCATCATTTCCAATATATTGGATGAAGATACTACTACGTATATAGTAACCTTAAAGAGTGCCCTTAGGACACCTCTATGCAAAATCCTCTAAATTAAGGGAAATGAAAACCAAAATTTGAAAAACATCATTGTGTTTCTACTTTGACGTAATATGAAAACAGACCTTAAGTCTGATAATAATATTATCCCATCACGTGTAACAAGAGAAAAGTCTATACACATGCACTTTAGAATCATAACGCTAGCATAAGATTATAGCTTAGTATCCAATAAATCCCACATCCAAACAACGACATGCAAAAATGCCTTTCAAATTATATCTGTTTTTATGATGAATAGTAGGGAATTCCCAACTCCCATAAAATCAGAAATTAAATAGGAAAATATTTTTCTTATTTCAATTGAGAACATTAAAGAATTAGGATAATTAATGATTCTTATTTCCAGAACATTAAAGAATTAGGCTAATTAATGATTCTTATTTCCAGATTTTCTCTCCCTCTCTATCTACTAAATAAGGCTGTGTTCCCAGCTTATGTAGGAAATTAGGAAATAAAAAGCAGATAACATCCTGTCTCATTCTCAACTTTTCTTTCCTCTATTTGTCAGCCTTCCTTTCATCTATTTCTTCATGGTATCAGTGCTTTCTCTGAAGCCAAAAACCTCTGATTTCTCGTAAATTCTTTTATTTTCCAGTAAAGTCCTTATGACAACCAAAAGGAGGACTTCGCCCACTTATTCCGAAGAAACAACAATAGAGGTGACAAGGCATTGGAAGGAAGCATTCCTACAGCTGAGTCCTCAGCATTTAGCAAAGAACAGTTGGAAATATCCACAAATTAATCAGTCAGGCTCAGTTTTCAGCCCCTACTCGTTCCCTTGCATACAGAACCACATCCATGGCTCATAAAGGTAATGATTTGTACGCCTTTAGGGTGTGCTTGGTTGGGTGGAAAAGTGGAGGGATGGGAGGAGAGAGTGGAAAAATGGAAAAAAAATAAATAAATTTTGAGTGTGCTTGGTTGAGAAGAAAAGTGAGAGGCAAGAAAATAGGAGAGCTCATCAATTTCCATCCTAATGCATAAAAACTAATCCTTCCAAATTGGAATGATAAGAGGAGAGAAAAATGAGAGAGATGTGTATATTAGTTCAAAAGTATGCATTTTTCAAATGTTTTATTTTCTTTCTTTTCATTTTTCAACTCTACCAAGTAATGGATGGAAAGAAAATTACTTTCTTCCCATTTTTCCATCTTTCACACCAAGCACACCTATGGAAAGAAAAACTATATTTTCATCTTTCTATTTTTCTATCCCTCCAATTTTCTTTCCACCCTACCAAGCAAAACCTTAATGTCAAGAAAAGGAAGTTAAGTACTTGGATTGAGGCTATGGGAGCAACAAATCATAAGAAAGTGATGAAACCTTATTTGAATCTTTAAAACCATGATATGAGAATCAAACAATAATGATAATCGATGGATCTCTCTAAAATTAGTTGGAACAGTTCTGTAAAAATTTCAAAGGACCTAACCCTTTACTTGATTGTTTTGGTTCAAAATCTAGATTGTAATTGTTAGAATCCCTAAGATTAAGGACAGAATACTTGCCTTAGTCCTAGGAATTAACTTGTATAGTAGGATCTAATATTAATCTCTAATTCTTAGGAAATTACTGATTTCTAGGGATTAATTCCTTATTTGTATTTAGTTCTACCTATAAAAATCTGTAACCTAATTAAAATAAAATAACAATCTTCTCTCTAAAGTTTGTTCATGGTATCAGAAGCCTTTGGAATTTTTTCCAACTTCTCTAATCTCTCGTTCCAAACATCCCCTCTCTTCAATCTCTCTTCTCTATTGTTTTATTCCTTCCCATGAGTGACACTATCGAAACTACATCTGAGATTGAAACCTCACAAATGATACCAAACACCAATCAAGGAACTCCTCAAGGGGAACTTAATTCCTCTCTTATAATCACTAACCATTGGCTAGATGGGAAAAATTTCCTACAGTGGTCCCAATTGGTCATTATGGTGATCTGTGGTCGTGGAAAACTAGGGTATATTAATGGAGACTTCCCACGACCAGCCACAACAGACCCAACTTATGGCACCTGGGAACTCAACAACTCGATTGTAATAGCTTGGTTAATCAATTCAATGGAAGGCCATATTAATCGCACCTACCTCTTCTTCAAAACTGCAAAAGATATGTGGGATAAGAAAATTACTCGGATCTTGGAAATGCCTCCCAAGTATTTGAGATCAAACTGAAATTGAAAGATATCTGACAAGGAACACTTGAAGTAACTCAGTACTACAATAACCTAAAAATTTTGTGGCAGGAACTGGACATGTACTATGAGGCAGACTGGGGAGAAGGCAAGGAACACACCAAGTTTATGGCTCACCTCAACAAGGAACGTCTCTATGAGTTTCTGGCAAGACTGAACCGAGAACTTGATGAGGTCCGTGGTCGAATTCTGGGCAGAACCTCTCTACCAACCATTGGTGAAGCGTTTGCAAAAGTTAGAAGAGAAGAAAAGCGTCAACTTGTCATGTCGGGGGAATTAAAAGAATCTAAACTTGTGACAACTGCTGGTCACCGTCCCACTGAAAACTCAACCTTTATCTCCAGAGGCCCACAACCACAAAAGCCACATGCTGGGAATGATTCAGGCTCAACCAGGCCATGGTGCAACCACTATAACCATGTAAGACATACAAAGGAAAAATGCTTCAAACTACATGGCTATCCGGGAAAAAATCAGAAGGACAATAAGGCTGCACTAGTATCTTCTAACACCTCCACTGCTGCAAATGAAACTATTGATGTTCATCTAACCAAAAATCAACTTGAGGCTCTCCATAAGATACTAGGCACTACCACTGCTCAAGGATCCCTAGCCATTCAAGGTATTACCCTCAACAGTACTTTTGAACCTAACAATCAATCTTCTTGGATACTCGATTCAGGTGCCTCCGATCACATGACAGGTAACTCCACCTTGTTTCACACCTATACACCCTGTCATAATCAGTCCCGAATCCACATTGCTGATGGCTCTTACTCACCTGTGGCTGGTGTTGGAAAAATACAAGTAACAAAAAAATTTTCTCTTAATGAAGTGTTACATATTCCAAACCTATCCTGCAATTTACTTTCAATCAGTAAACTAACTAAGGATGAAAGTGACCTTGCTGAATTTTCTGCAACTGGTTGTGTGGTACAAGAACAGAAATTGCGGAGAATGATTGGCACTGCTAAAGTTGATGATGGTCTCTATATTTGGAATAAAGACAGTGGACAAGAAGGGTTGGCTCTATCTATCTCCAAGGAAGATACAATTATGTTATGGCACCGTAGACTAGGACATCCGAACTTCTTGTACTTGAAGAAACACCTTCCACTGTTATTTAGAAATAAAAATGTTGATTCCTTGAAATGTGAAATCTGCCAATTATCCAAACACACCCGTGTACCATACCCATTGAAACCCTATAACCAGTCCTAACCATTCTCTTTAATTTGTAGTGACTTATAGGGAGCCAACCGAGTAAAAAATATTACAAGGGCTAAGTGGTTCATAACTTTCATTAATGACCACACTAGGATTTGTTGGATTTACCTTCTCAAAGAAAAATCAGAAACACCTAAAGTTTTCCAAAAAACTTTCATTCAATGATTCGAACCCAGTTTAACTCTACCATACATACTCTCCGTACTGACAATGGGAGGGAATATTTTAATTCTGTCCTGAGTCCTTATCTTGCTGAATAAGGCATCATACACCAAAGTTCTTGTCCTGCAACAAAATGGGATTTTTGAGAGAAAAAATCGTCATCTCCTTGCTGTGGCTCGTGCACTAATGTTCACCATGGGGGTCCCAAAATAACTGTGGGGAGAAGCTATACTAACAGCCTGCTATCTCATAAACCGACTACCATCAAAGGTTCTAAATTTCCAAACACCTATAAATATCCTTCAAAAGGCTTTTCCCTTATTTCGCGTTCCCAATCTTCCACCCAAAATCTTCGATTGCACAGCTTTTGTCCATAATCACTAACCAAATCAATCCAAACTTGATCCTCGAGCCCATACTTGTGCTTTCATTGGCTATTCTCCAACACAAAAAGACTATAAGTGTTATTCACCTACCTTTCGTTGACTGTTTATCTCTCGGGATGTCACATTTTTTGAGAATGAACCATACTTTACAACAGCTCATCTTCAGGGGGAGACTCTCAATGAAAATGAGACTCTTAACACCCTCCTCATTATACCTCTTGATCCTACCACTATTACCAAGCCTACAAATCAGGGTGTTATCATAGTTCTAGATTTAGACAGTGGTTCCCCTGTGCAGCAAGAAATAGAAATAGGGTAGCCACCTGATCCAAAGAGGCAACAAGAACAAGCTCCAGAACTACGAGTTTATCCTCAACGACAGCATCCTCCTGAAGCTGAGACAGCAGTGCCAAGTTCATCCTCAACCGAGGACTGTTCCAAAATAGAAGTCTCACTCTATCGCCATCCATCTACCTTCCAATTGCTGTTCAAAAGGGCACAAGAAGTTGCACTCAACACCTTATTTCCTGATTTGTGTCTTGTGGAAACTTATCTAAGCCTTATAGAGCTTTTGTATCTAATGTTGATTCTGTAGAAACACCAAAAAATATAGAAGAGTCTTGAATCTGCTGAGTAGAGGAAAGCTGTGATGGAAGAAATGAGGGCTCTCAAGGCAAATGAAACTTGGGAAGTCTCGGATCTACCTGATGGGAAGAAGACTGTAGGATGCAAATGGATCTTCACCACAAAGTTTAAACCTGATGGCAACAGTGATTGACACAAAACTCGGCTCGTTGCTAAGGGTTTCACCCAAACCTATGGCCTATACTACGACGAGACGTTCGCACCGGTTGCCAAACTAAACACCATTCGAGTTCTTCTATCCTTAGTTGTCAACATGGACTGGTCTTTGACTCAATTGGATGTAAAAAATGCATTCCTCAATGGAGAGTTAAATGAAGAAGTGTACATGGATTTCCCACTCGGGTTTGAAGAAAGCAAGGGCCAAGTATGCAAGTTAAAGAAATCCTTATATGGGCTGAAACAGTCTCCAAGGGCGTGGTTCAGCTGATTTGCCAAGGCTTGATTAGTAGGAGCTACCCCTAGGGGCAGGAAGATCATACCATGTTTTACAAGCATTCGAAAGGTGGGAAATGTTGCATCCTTATTGTTTATGTGGATGATATAATATTAATTGGGGATGATTCAAGCGAAATTGAAAGTCTAAAAGAATTTCTTAGTGCTAAATTCGAACTTAAGGACTTAGGGAACCTTAAGTACTTCCTTGGAATAGAAGTAGCAAGGTCTAAAACAGGGATTTCCATTTCTCAAAGAAAGTATATCCTTGATCTATTATCTGAGGTTGGGATTTTGGGGTCTAAACCAGCCGAAACTCCAATGGAATTCAATCTTAAATTGGGAACTAATAAAGATGGAGAAGAAGTCGACAGGGGGAGATATCAATGACTAGTAGGAAAACTCATCTACCTATCTCACACCCGTCCAGACATAGCCTTTGGTGTAAGTGTTATCAATCAATATATGCATGCTCCAAGAGACAACACCTGGAAGCTATTTATAGAATTTTAAGATATCTAAAGAGGACCCCTGGTAAAGGCCTACACTTCAAGAAAACTGCCAACCGAAGTGTGGAAATTTACATTGATGCAGACTGGGCAGGGTCTGTCAATGACAGACGTTCAAGTAGTTATTGTAGCTATGTGTGGGGCAATCTTGTGACATGGAGAAGCAAAAAACAGCCTTTTGTAGCATGCAGTAGCGCAGAGGCAGGGTATCGAGCACTATCCCATGGCATATGCGAAGGAATCCGAATACAACGAATAATGGGAGAACTAAAAGTGCTCTACACTAGACCTATAAAGATTTATTGTGAAAACCAAGCAACTTTCAGTATAGCTCATAACCTATTCACCACGACCACACCAAACATGTAGAGATAGATCGCCACTTCATCAAGGAAAAAATTGACTCAGGAGAAGTGTGCATCACCTACCTACCTACCAGGCAACAAGTTGCAGACATGCTAACTAAAAGCTTGAACAGGAACATGTTCAAGGAACTCATTAACAAGCTGGGTTTGATAAATATCTACACTCCAGCTTGAGGGGGAGTATTAGAATCCCTAAGATTAATGACAGAATACTTGCCTTAGTCCTAGGAATTACCTTGTATAGTAGAATTAATATTAATCTCTAATTCTTAGGAAATTACTGATTTCTAGGGATTGATTCCTTATTTATACTTAGTTCTACCTATAAAAATCTGTAACCTAATTAAAATAAAATAACAATCTTCTCTCTAAAGTTTGTTCAGTAATATTCAGTCAATAAGCAAACCTACAAAAGAACAAAATTGTGTTACTAATTCTTCTCAAAATTCGTGTGAATTTCAAGACTTGAACTTGGGGAAGACGATTGGTAATGTTGAATTATGTTCAGGTCTTTTTATTCTCTAGATTCTTGATAGCCATAGAATAACGCTAGCCAAACCCAACTGAATTATGAGTCAATCCCAAAATTACTTCGATTATGTTTCTTCCAAAGACAATATCATGTTATGGCTTTATGGACTTAGATATACAAAATTTTTCTCTTCAAAACTTATTTCCTTCTTTGTTTCTTAATAATTAACCAATCAAATTTAAGTGTGAGATTTGTCAACTCTTCAAACATACACACAATATATATCCTGGTCATTCATATAAGTCATCTCAACCTTTCTCAATAATCCATAGTGATATGCAAGGACCAACTAGGATAAGAACGATTATTGGCTCTTGTTGGTTTGTTTCCTTTATGCATGATACACTAGACTTACTAGGCTTTTCCTAATGAAAGAAAAATATGTAGTGGGGAAAATTTTCAAAATCTTCAACGCCATGATCCAAACACTACTTCAAACCATGACATAAGTGCAAAGAACTAATACTGCTCAAGATTTTGTTTTACAAATCAAAACTAGGGGATTACATAACAAGGCATAGTTCACCAAGATCGTTTGTAGACACATCACAGCAGAATGACATTGTTGAAAGAAACAATAGGCCTTTACCTGAGGTCGCAAGGGCCCTCATGTTTCATCTCACACACCAAATATTTACTAAAAGGAAGCCATTCTCACAATCAAATATCTGATAAACAAAATGCCCTCTAGGACTCGAAAATTTCAAACTCTTTGTCAATTGTTACTCAAATCTTTCCGAAATACATCATTTATAGCAATAATTCTTTTCAAGATATTAAGATGTATTGATATTGTTCATATCCACCATCAAGGTAAACTAGATCCTAAAGCCATTAACTGTATTTTTGTCAAGTATTCTCAAATAAAAAGGATATAAGTGCTATTCTCCTACCACATGCAAATATTATAACACAATGGATGCTACATTCTTTGGCATATTACCCAAAATCTGCTATTTCGAGGAAGACTAAACCAACCAAATTTGCTATTCTAAGGGATACTAGAATATCAACTTTCGGATAACCAAATGAGTCACAATGAACCAATAAACAATGCATATTTCAAAGGTTCACACATAGATTTCCAACCTTCCCAACAAGATCTATCTAATTCTAATCCTACAAAAAATCCTGAGTCAGAAATAAGACATGAATATCAAACCTTTGCACTAGAAACACTGGAACCAAATAAAGATCTCATTGCTTATGCTAGGAGGAAAAAAAGACAAAAGGAGATTAAGAAACTAGCACTAATTCAACAAAATCAAGAGTCTGATCTAAGTTTAGATTCTAATAAACACATACCAAGTAACACAAGCTCTAATTCTAATAATTAGATAGCCTTCAATGATTTGTATTGTCCCATTGCTATTAGAAAAGGGGTAAGAACATGTACTCAACACTTAATCTCCAGCTTTATCTCATATGAGTCATTATCAAAATTTCAAGCATAGGTGACAATCTTTTGATAGAATTACAATTCCAAACAATGTCATGAAACTTTAAAAGAACCAAAAATGGAAAAAAGTTGTGAATAAAGAAATTAGAGCCTTAGAAAAGAATGAAACCTATGAGATTAAGGATTTGCCACCAAATAAGAATCCAATAAGAAGTAAACTGGTATTAACAATAAAATATAAATATGGAAGTGTGGACAAGTTCAAGGTCAAACTTGTCGCAAAAGGATTCACTCGGTCTTATAGAATTGACTAAAAGGAACATTTGCTCCTATTGCAAAACTCAATACAATCAAAATCCTCCTTTCTTTGGCAACATTTCAACAAGAATCACGCACACAATGGTAGATTGATACAATATAAACCTCTGGTAAAATGCACCCCTCCCGATAACACAGTGGATAAAGTACATTACATAATCCATTTTAAGGATTGGCAACTTACCCGTTCCGTGACACTGGCACTGGACGTTCCAAAAATGGGTATTATCGGGCCGGGTGAATTCAATAATAGATGCATGGTGGCATTCCAACTTTTCATTCTCCTTTCAGGACCTATCCGAAAGAGAATCCAGTACTTCTCAGTCGTGAATGTCTGAATAGGGTGAACCACCCCGTGGATATCTTTTACTTTGGAACAAAACAAGATGAACAAGGAAATATCGATTCCGAAGATAGAGTCAAATTTTCGAAATTTTTATTCAATATAGTTATAACTAATCCCAACAATCAAACAATTAGAAAAAAAATCTATTGGAATAAAAGAAATAAGTAAAAAAGTTCCTCGATGGTCATACAAATTAATTGACGATTTAGAACAGGAGGGAGAAAACGAGGAAAATGTAACAGCAAAGCATGAAATTCGTTCAAGAAAATCCAAGCCGTAGTGATTTTTACTAATAACCACGCAAACGCCGATACTTATACTAATACCAAGGATGCTAATGATACTGATCAAACAAACGAAGTGGCTTTGATACACTATTCGCAACAATTAGATTTTTGGTGCAACATAATAAAAGGTTCCCTGTGTGCCCAAAGACGGAAAACAATTACTTGGGAGCTGTTTCAAGCAAATGTACATTTCCCTTTTTTTTTTTGAACAAAGTAGACAAACCACTTTTTTTTTTCTTTTGATATTTCTGGACCGCTGAAACGAATAGCTCGAAATTGAATATGTAAAAACAAAGAACCAAAATTTTTTTATTATACAGAATAAAAGGTCGAGAAAAAAGACGAGGACAAAAGAGAAAAATACAAAAGAGAAAAGAAAATGCTCCAGGGAATTGAAAATAAGCAAAGATCCGGAGATTCCCGAATAAATCAACCTTTCGAACTGCTACTGAATCCATGGGTAGACAAGAGACAACCTGGCGAACTGAAACATATTAGTAGCCGGAGGAAAAGAAAGCAAAAGCAATTCCCGTAGTAGCTAGGAGCGAAATAAGAGCAACCTAAATCGTGAAAACGGGGTTGTGGGAGAGCAATAAAAGCGTCATGTTGCTAGGCGAAGCTGTGAAGTGCAGAATCCTAGATGGCGATAGTCCAATAGCCGAAAGCATCACTAGCTTACACTCTGACCCGAGTAGCATGGGGCATGTGGAATCCTGTGTGAATCAACAAGGACCACCTTGGAAGGCTAAATACTCCTGAGCGACCGATAGCAAAGTAGTACCGTGAGGGAGGGTGGAAAGAACCCCCGTCGAGGAGTGAAATAGAACATGAAACCATAAGCTCCCAAGCAGTGGGAGGAGCCCAGGGCTCTAACCGCATGCCTGTTGAAGAATGAGCCAACGACTCATAGGCAGTGGCTTGGTTAAGGGAACCCACCGAAGCCGTAACGAAAGCGCGTCTTCATAGGGCAATTGTCACTGCTTATGGACTGGAACCTGGGTAATCTATCCATGACCAGGATGAAGCTTAGGTGAAACTAAGTAGAGGTCCAAACCGACTGATATTGAAGAACCAACGGATGAGTTGCGGTTAAGGGTGAAATGCCACTCAAACCCAAAGTTAGCTGGTTCTCCCCAAACTGCGTTGAGGCGCAACAGTTTACTGGACATCTAGGGGTAAAGCACTGTTTCGGTGCAGGCAGCGTGAACGGTACCAAATTGAGGCAAACTCTAAATACTAGATATAACCTCAAAATAACAGGGGTCGAGGTCAGCCAGTGAAACGATAGGGGATAAGCTTTATCGGCTCCTAAATAACCGCTCAATGATAAAAGAGGCAGGAGTGCAGAGGCAGCCAAGAGGGTTGCCTAGAAGCAACCACCCTTGAAAGAGTGCGTACTAGCTCACTGATCGAACACTCTTACGCCGAAGATGAACGGGGCTAAGCGATCTGCCGAAGCTATGGGGTGTAAAAATGCATCGATAAGGGATCATTCCGCCTTAAGGGGAAGCACCCGCATGAGCGGGAATAGACGAAGCGAAAACGAAAATCCAATACCCCAAGAACCCAAGGGTTCCTCAGCAAGGTTCATCCATAGAGGGTGAGCCAGGGCCTAAGATCAAACCGAAAAGCGTAGTTGATGGACAAGTGAATATTCCTGTACTACCCATTGTTGGCCCGAAGGACAAAGGCTAGGTTAGTCGAAAGATGGTTATCAGTTCAAGGACCCAAGGTGTTAAGAATACTTTTTTTAATGGAGATCTAGTGGGTGTACATAAATATTCCATTGGTCTTTGAAGCACAGACCACTAAGAACAAGTTGTGCAAACTAACAAGATATCTATATGGGCTCAAGCAATCTTCTTGAGCTTCGTTTGATAATTTTGCCAAAGTTGAGAAAAGACAATGATATTTTCAAAGTTTAGCAAATCATACTTTATTCATCAAACATACAAAAAAAGGAATTTTCCGTCCTTATTGTGTTTGTAGATGATATAATCTTAACAAGTAATGATATCATGGATATGAATAGTCTAAAGGAGCTATTGGAAAAAGAATTCAAGATAATGGTAAATGCACACTCAACTCATCATAAGTTTTCTTGACAAGGATATTTTCTCTCTGAATTTGCAGCACTTTGATATCAATACTAGATGGCAAAAGCATATTCAACTCATCATAAGTTTTCTTAAAGTTCAGAAAATATGCCATGAGGATCTAATATTCTTTCCAATACGATAAAAGGATTAGCATACCTCATAGATACGAAATAAATTCCCTTTGCCAGAACATAAAAATTCCAAATAGTCCATCAATCTTTTACAAATTCACAATGTTGATAAGGCCGATTACCTTGCTAAGGTGTGGTCAGAAGTGCAAACCGACACAGAAGTAAGATGTTAGCATCATGAAACAACCCCATGCTCTCTCACATGTCAATGTGTGAAAGATGAGTGGAAAATTTTCAGCGGCGCGTATGAGTCGTTCATCGAGAGTTTGGTCACCTGATTTGGATGGATGGCCAAAAATTGAGGTGCACTCCTCCCAAGGTGGTTGTAATACCCAAATGTCACGATAGAAAGGATGGAGAGAGTGAAGAGATGAAAAGGAAGTTGTGTATACTGCTTTTAATTATACAAGTATTTATGCAAAGGTAAACTCTATAAACAAGGAAATGAATAATTATAATTAATCCTCTCTTATGCCCCTAATTGCTCTTTATTGATTCTTTCAAATCGCTATAATTACGTTAATAGACAATTAATAGTAGTCAAGGTAAGGGCCATAACAAAGAAACAAGCAGTTTTATCTAAAACCATCAATGGGCCTAGAAACACACGTCTAGTGTAATTGCTAAACTTGAATATTTTGAAGCTAGTCATTATCATAAATTAAAAGATTTAAAGTTCCAAATTTCATTATAGAGAACAAAATGAATATGCAACATAACTTCTGAACTGCCAACATAGAATTCAAAAGAAAACAAAGAAATTATTTCATCACAATAAAAGTCAAAATTACTTGATACTTAATCATTATATGTAAAATAGAACTCAAAGGATGAAATTTCAAGCCTTACTAAGCTGAGGAAGACAGCATTGATCTTCGAAAAAAGTTTACGATTATGGTCAACGAAGTTTGCCAATCCTGTATTACACATTTAATCATGTTTGAGACTATGAGTTGGTAAATAATATGGATAGGGACATCCTAGCACTCGCAGTATGTGAAACAAGAACTCCATGATAGTCTTTGCTGTCAACAACAAAGTTAACGATAGTTCTTGGTGCATAGTAGTACACTACTTTTGACATTTGGAAGAAAATAAAAGAATGCAGAAGGGAAAAATGTGAAACCTAAAGAAAGATAACCTCTTTTCCTTCTCTGAACTAGTCTTATTGATTCTAAAAGTAGTGATGGAATTCCCTTCTCCTAAACTTTTGCATTTCAATTTTTACATTTTGACAAGATGCATATCAAAATTGACATGTACAAGAACTGAAGGTATTAAGAAGTACCAACAATAATCAATAACTTAACAAAAAGACAATCTCATTATTAGCTATATATTCCAATCAGCCATCTATTGTTTCATGCAATTGAAACATTATAACATGAGAGAGCTATCAAATCTATTGCATTAACATCAACATGGATGCAACATAAATGTTATCCAAAACCTGCTTACAAGGAAAAGGGGAAAATAGCCATGACAGAGAGGCTCACCTCTAGAAGATTCTCGTAAAACCTGTAATTACGCAGCAAACATTACAGTTAGAAAACAATAAAAACCTAAAGACAGGTTATTCTAATACAATTTGGAGGATCAATATACTGTTAACTTCTGCATTCTTGAATAAACAACATTTTTTTTGTATTAGAGGTTAAACCATTTTTTATGCTGCTGAAGTTTAAAAACCCAAGAATCATTCTTTCTAAAGTAGTGGTACCAAAAGAAGTTTCTTCTTTCCAAGTAATATTACCTTCCCCAAGATCAAAGGAACCAAAAGTGTGAGAACAAGACTTTTAAGTAGTTGTGCAGTTGGAACATACACGCCAACTCCAACAGCTATGAATTTTGAGATGGAAAATGGAATCTGAAAATGATATAAACCAAAACATCATGCATCATACATACATACATACATACATACATACATACATACATACATACATATCAAGCAAGTACGGCATCTTATTAGCAATTACGTTTTTTGCATCTTACATATCAAACAATATAATGGTTCCATCACCTAAAGTGTGTCTTGCACCTTTGACAATACTGATCTTATTGATATTTTTTTCTCAATAGTTCAGCTCTAATATGAAAGACATCTACAAGCTTACTATCCCATTATAGAAGTTTAATTGACAGTAGATAATAATGCTTCTACAACATTACAAAATTCACTAGAAATATATTTGCTTTGCCATTAGATTTTTCCAAAATATTTCTCCTCAATCAATATTGATTTATAAATACAAAAATAATAATATCAGGGTAATTAATACATTCAAATTATGAACAGAAAGAACACATTGGACAATAATGATTGATATCAATAGAGGAGAACAATAAAATAGCATAGAGACATAGATAACACTAACAATCAGCAAATCAATCATTGGCAAAAAGTCCATCGAGATTTCGAAGGGGAGGAAGATTATATCAAACATCCAAGCAAAGCTAGATTTCATTAGGATCTTAACCATACACCTTTTTTGCGTGCAACTTACAATCAAGATTCCTAGCAAATTAGATAGCACCGTCATTGCAAGAGCGAGTGCTGAGTTCCCCCCAGCAAGCTGCATATGAAAAATGAAGGCCTTCTTTAAACACAAAGCCAAAGACATCAAGGAATTGGTTTAGTCAATAAAGAGAAATCTGCATGCCTGAGTAAGTGCAACAGCGCTTGATAATGTTGTTGGCATACAGCTAAATATTGCTAGTCCTGTAGTTAAAAGGAGAAAAATAAAAGAAAAAAAGAAAAAGGAAATTCATTTATAATTTAACAAGAATTCAAAATATTCTTTTACCACTTTTGTTGGATTGTGCCCTTCTTAGAACAACTCACCTATTTCCATGACTATACAATCAAAGAAGAGCACACAGACATAAAGAGCCTAAGACCTGATATTTGTTTCTTTCCTTTATTGGGTTAAACTAAATCACTAGTTAAACCCTATGATTAGAAATAAAAAGGAAAGGCGTGATCTATTTGCCATTGCTCTTTTCCATATGGTATAAGTATATAACATAGTGCTACTTGTTAAGCTCAATATCTTCCCTCCCTCCCTCCCTCCCTGCCAAGTCCTACCCTTCTTTCTTTCTCTCTTTGTGGATTACTTTAGGTTCAAGTTCAAATATCTTTCTTGTCCTTGATATAATAATCATTGATTTTAGGTATCCAAATTACATACAAAGAATTAGAAGGTTGTTAAGAACAGCAATTTGGATTGTAGATTCCCTGATTTAGAGCCTATTGGTGTCTAAGTCATAGGTTTGCTAAGGTTTTCATATTCAAGTTCAATGTTGATGTTACAGTCCAAAGTTAGACTAGGTTTAGTTGTAGGCAATCTGGCCCAATTGATGGTATTATGGGTCAAGTTGTTTTTAAGTCACGAGTTAGTTATGGCATATAGAAGTGAATATGCAATAGGAAAATATAACAAGAATTGATTTCAAAACTAACTTCTCTCTTCTCATTCTTTTTCTTTAAAACTCTCTTCAGAAACCTTTCTCACACATTTTGCACCCACCAAAGTGGTACCAGAGCCATGGTGCATATAGCGCCCACAAGATTGCAAAAAGAGTTGTTGCATTTGTCATATGGAAATGAAAAACTTTCTCACACACTTTCCACTACTTTTGAATCAATCAACATATATTGTAATGAAAAACTTGACACCCACAAAAAAAATTAAAGGCCCAAAATAATAAATACTCAAAAGATCAAAGAATAACAATAATCGAATAATACCCAATACCACACCTAGGAAACAAAAAACCCAGCACCAAAATAGTGTTGGAGCAATACCATTTTCCACAAAAAAAGAAACACCAAACAGCCTTCAAAATCACCTCTAATCAAACACCAAATCTCTTGGATTGGGTAGGAATGTCAAGGTGACATCGAAGGAAAGTTTCGATAAACAGATTTGTGTGAACTTGTACCTTCATTCATCAAAGAATGCATACACACACTAGAGTTGATCTAAAAAAGGAAAGAGAAGAAAAGAATTAAATAAAATCTAATCACTATAATCTACATAATCCTTATAATTTTGCTATCTACAATTTATGAATAGATATTATCTATTAAGTCTTTTGCAAACTTGCTAGTAGATAAAAACAATAGACATATGGTAAGTAATTAATTTTCACAACTTCATTTTTCTCAAATGATAAAATCAGGAAAGCAATAAATTACCCTTGAAAAGAATAAAACATGAAGGAAGTTTTATTATCAAAATTCAAACCTGTAACAAACTCCTGAGGTTGAAGCGGAATTAGCAATATTATCCTTGAAAAGTACGGTGTAAAAAATAGGATGGAGCACTGCAATAAAAGAACGCAATAAGTATTTAAACAACTAATCTTGCCCTATTTTTTGAAAAATAAAATTAAAAATTAAAAAAAATGGTCTTGCATGTTTAGCTACAAATGCTGCATAATGCCAAACATTGAAATAAAATGTTGGGAGAAGAAAAGAACAAGGTAATAAATGATAAGAAAAAAACAGCCATCTAAAAGTTCCTAGTGTCTCTTCTGTAATTGATGAACAATTACCCCTAGCAAAACAGAAGTGCAACTCTTTAGCCCAATCCTGGAGTCTTGAGGAAGCTCTAAATTAAAGCAATTTTTCTCAAGCTAAAACAGCTTTAAATTGTTATAGTATATAATTTCCTTCTGACTTCCTCCCCTTCATTTTATCACTCTTTGAAACAAAGGAAACTGGTCCCTTGATTCCAAAAGTTCCTCGAAACATAATGTAATAACTCAAAATAAAATTAGATGTTTTGTTTGATCGGTATTATTGGCAGAGATAATTGCACAGGGGAAAAAAAATCTAATGTGCATGAAAGAGAGAATGGCGAAATGCAAAATAAGAAATGAACCTACAAAATGTACAATGGCACATAAGAAATTTGAGGTCATACTAGCCCAAAAAGTCCTACAGGCCATGCTTTCACAGCAGCACCAATTGCATCACTACGCAGAGTCAAACCTGGATCATTGGTGGCTTATGAGAGATGTGCATCACAAAACAAGATCATTACCATGAGAAGAAAGGAACAATGCTAAATTTTTACCTGAGACAACAAATATCCCAAAAGTGCTAAATTTTGACAAATTACATTTATCAGCAAGACAACCAAGGGTAGGATTTACAAGTCCAAATGCTACTCCACTGGTAAGTGCTGCTTGTAACATCACAGATACAACCAAGTCCATATTTTAGAGAATAAAAATAATTATCTCACAAAAAAAAAGGAATAAGAAAAACAAATTTTGATGCCAAGGCAAATTTTTCTAGATTATAAGAAAAGAAAAACTTTAACATATTCACATTTTCCTTTTTGCCTCAGAGTCAAATTTCAATAACATGAATGATATGTCACTACTCATTAGCTGGAACAAGAAGTGCATATGTTTATCCACCTACTATAATCAATACTGACGACATCATAATTAAATCATGAGGATTTCTTTAAGTTTTATTTTAGCCTATATATTGAGCATCTCATGTAGCAAGCATTCCTTTTTTTTTTCGCCCTTTGTTGAATCAATCACAGATGACAACATCCCAACTTTTATCCTTGTAATAAGCACTATTGTATACAAATAAAAATAAATTAATATTGAGCATTTGAGACACAAGCTCTAATGACAAGGATGGGTCAAATAATGGGTAAGACATTGGAGAATTTAAGCACTTGACTAAGAGTTTGTCTAACAAATGTTTACAAAAAATTCCAAGAGAACCAAAAAAACACAAAAGGGCAACATGGACTTCTCCAAGGAGGGCGACAAGACTTCTTAAAATTGGATCAGCCTATGTTCTCATCTTGGGTCAATTTTAGTCTTAATTTAATTGTTTTAAGTCCATTATGTAATTAAATGCCATGAGCTTATCACGTGATTTCATTAATGGCATTTTGATAATTTAATAATTATTCTTAGAGAGTTATTATCCTTGGCCTTTTTTTGTGTTCAAATTGGAGGCTTATATGTAGTTTATTTGGCGATTAAGAAAGTCTTATCTATAGTCCAGCAGGAGGATAAGTGCCAAGGTTAAATTAGGATTAGTTTTAAGAGCTTTTATTTATCCTTGTAATCTAATTTATCAAGGCCAGTTTATCTAAATAGCCTAGGACATTATCTTTGTAATGAAAGAAGAAATCGAGAAGAAAGAAAAAAATATGAGAACTTCTGTTTATTCACATCATAGGTATCCCATTTATACAAGTTACAAAAGTCAATTTAGTGAAAGAACTTAAAGTAAATAAAACCCCTAAAAATTTGTACAAAATAATATCTAAATAATATATCTAAAATTTAGCTAATTTATATCTTATTTACAACACAACCCCTAAAGCAAGAGCATAGATATTAATTATGCTCAAATTGCTACAAATGTAATCAATTTAAGTTCCATTCAAAGCCTTTTTTTTTTTAAATATCTACTAGGTGATCTCTGGTTATAACATAGCTTATAGAGATGAATTTTTGTTGAATTTTTTAATGAATAAAATAACAGTAAACCTTAATATACTCAATTATTTTGTGAAACAATGAATCAGAGGATATATAGACAGCTTGATTGTCACACCAAAACTTTACTAGTAATGCAGTTTTTAAAATCAACTTCACTTAATAATTGATATGCCCATACAATCTCACATAGGTTGTGGCATAGCCCTACATTCTGATTCTGCACTAAATCAAGATACCACATTTTGTTTCTTGCTTTCCCATGAAATCATGTTTCCTCCAATAAAGACAATATGCTAGTCTTCGATTCTGATCGATATCCTAGAGTTGCCTTAAAAAAACCAAAGAATTTGTTCCAAAGCCACCTAATGTTTATCTGTTGAAGAAGACATAAACTGACTCACAACAACAAAGTATTCAATGTTCAGACAAGTTACTGTAAGATAGTTCAATTTCCTAACTAGCCTCCTAAACTTCTCAAGATCTTCAATTAAGTCAATATCATTTTTAATAAGTTGTGAATTGGGAACTATTGACACACTACACAGCTTAGACCCTAACATTCTTGTTTCAGCTAATAAATCAAATTGATATTTTTTTCAGATAAGAAAATACCTTACTCATAACTTCACTGAAAAAAAAAAACCACTTCAATAGCCCCAAATATTTCATCTAAAATTGAGTGCTACGGAAAGCCTTCAGGGTTGAAATGCCATTGCCACACTGCATGGCTTAAACCTTATCTTTCCACTTTCAGCTAATAAATCAAGTGTATTTTCTTTTGGAGAAGGAAATACCTTTCTTGCTGTTCATAACTTCAATACTCAAAAATAATTTCAATTATACCAAATCTTTTGCCTAAAATTAAGTATTAATTTATTGAACTTGGTTTCAAAAGTTGGTGATTCCTCGATATTCTATCTTTGTGTGTATCGAGTTTGTTGCTTCCTATTTTTCACTAATTATATTATCATAAAACATTTTACCGCCTTTGCAAATTCAAGTAAATCTAATACTTATTCTATTTCTTCCTTGTTCAAATGAGTCATTGATGCTAATGCTACAAATCATATAACAAGTAATCCCAACCTTTTCTCCATCTTTTAATTAGATAACTCACCATCTCCTGTGACTATAACTGATAGATCCACCTATAATACTATTGTTTCTGAAAATATCAATACAACTTTGTCTTTTACCTTATCAACAATATAAAATTTGCCTAACTTTGATGTCTCAAACTTACACCTAAATTGTTCCATCACGTTTTTTCTAATCATTGTCATTCACAAGGTCTTGTGATGAAACACACTATTAGTAAAAGACATCTGATGGTCTATATATTATTAACATGTGGTTCCTCGATCCATTGCTTATTCTAGTGTTCCCTCTTAAGTTGAAGCACATTGTCAAAAGGAACATCCTTCTCTATCATTGTTGAAAAAGCTATGTCTACAATTTCGTGATTTGTCTTCTTTGGAATATGAAACATGTCATTTTACTAAGCACCATCAAAGCTACTTGAGACTTAGAGTTGATAAACAAGTTAATTCTACCTTTGAGTTGGTATATTTGGATGTTTGGGGTCGTGTCCAGTAATATATAAGCCTAAAATTAAATATTTTGTTATGTTTGCAAATGATTGTTCTTGCATGACATGATAATTGTTTTATGAAAAATCAATCATTTTTTGCTCAGTTCCATGCCTTTTATGCTAAGATAAAAACTCATTATAGTATGCTCGTCCAAATTCTTCAAAGCAATAAAGCTATCTGACTCTTGTGCTAAGATTCTTCATCAATCCTCATGTGCTGACACACCATCCTAGAATGGAATAGTTGAACAAAAGAACATCTCCTTTAGACAAGAAGAGCTCTTTTTTTTTTTTTTTTGCTCAGCAGTTATAAGTTTATTAAAAACAATGACAATAGAATCACTACCAAAATTGGATCTTTAATACAGATAAGAGCACTTTAGTAGTAAACAGCTCCAACAACCCAAGCCTTAAACAATCTAGATCTCTAAACGCCTTTTTATTTCAAATGAATGTTCTTAAACATTTTTGGTTGATGTTATTTCAAAGACTAACTTTCTAATCAATGCATGTGTTATGATATGCATAATCTTAGATATGATTTTGTTATGATATGCATGAACTTGGCAATTAGATCCACTTTGGCACCTATGCTTTTCTTTGGTCCATTTTTGGGCCTGAACTTGACAACTAGACCAATTTTGATCCTTGAACTTGTATTCCATCAAAATTAGAAAACGTGGCACGATCTTAGAATGCCACATCATCGAACTTTTACTTTTGCCAAGTTTAAGGACCAAAATGGACCTAGTTGTCAAGTTTAAATGCTAAAGTAGACCAAAAATATATACAAATACCAAAGTGGATCTAATTGTCAAGTTCAAGGACTAAAAGTCATATTAACCCTTATCCAAATTGGGCAGCAAGGCGTCTTCAAATTGGATCTTATATTGCCAATTTTAAAGGTCTTAATTCTAATTGTTTTAAGTCCATTATGTAATTAAATGTCACGTGCCAATAATGTGGTTTTGTTAATGGCATTATGGTAATTTAATAATTGATTTAGGTGTTATCTTAGGGAGTTTCTATCCTTAGTCGATTTCTGTGTTCACATTGAAGGTTTATATATAATTTATACGCAAATTAAGAAAGCCTTGTCTACATGGAAGATTGAGGCATAAGTCTTAAGGTTAAAATTAGGATTAGTTTAAGAGTTCTTATTATCCGCTATTCCTAATAGAAGATAGGAATGATTTGGATATATATCATATGTATATCAATCTGTATTTTCTTTTTCTAACTTAAGAATAAGAAAAAAAAATGATAAATCTATCTATTGCAACTGATTTATCTAAAGAGTTTAAGGGTGGGTTCGGATGAACGGTGCATTTACGTAGGGTTAGTATAAAAATAGTGGTGGCAATGAGATTAGATACTGTAGCATGAGACAAAAAGTAAGCTAAACGCACCGCATCCTACCGCCCATCCAAACCCACCCTAAGACTTTATTAATCAGTTGGGGTTCTTATTTTTACTATTTTAAATAAGGATAAACCTTGTAAAATTCGACCACATTAATAAGATACATTCCTTGGCTGAATTCCTTTTAATCCTCGAATTTTTTATTTTACTTAGTATAGTTTAAATTCAAGAATTAAATATTTGAATTTTCCTTAGTTCAATTTAGTTAGAGGCCTTTGCTTTTCACCCTTTAGAGATCTATATAAACCCAAAGGGCCCAGGTATTTGTACTCAAACTTTTTATAATGAAATTTAAACCATGAGGGTTTTTCTTTTAGACTTTGCTTGGAAATGAATGATGGAAAAGAGTGATGATGGAAAATTTATTAATCAAATAATTAAGAATCATAAATACTTTCTTACTTATAGGTTAACTATTAGATTGAAAAACATTTCATCTTCACTTTTTTCCATCCTCCATACAAAGCAAAACCTTAATGTTGAGAGTTTCACCTTTGAAACTTTGGAAATTATCTACATCTCAACTGTCTAGTGTGGTGTTTTCAATTTTATATCTAAACCATCCACGTTTCCAAGTGTGAGTTATGACAGGAAGTGGAAGGAAAATAGTGGAAAGGAATTATTAAAAAAAAAAAACAACAAGTGAACACTTTAGTGCAATAAACAATCCTATTCAAGGACTAAATTTCCCAAATACAAATCTTCAACAATACCCAATTATCAAATGCCGAAAAAGAAAAGCTACTAGTCTATATATACCAAGTACTATTCTAATTGAAAGCTAGGAAAAGAGAGAACGTTGGAGAACGTTCCCACCACCATCACATCAGTCACCCAGTTACTTAACTAGCTCAATCCCCTAGTCATCCTAAATATATGAGCCTAACCGAACTAATGCGTCTTGAGGCCCAAACAAACAAATAAAGCTGAACTGGTACAAATCATCATTTCTATCAAGTGTTCTATTTTTCATTCGTGAATAAACCCATAATGGTGGAGACACATCAAGTTATCTAGAGGTTGGTTAGGAAACAATCATTGTCATTTCTAGTTAGAAGTTGATTAAGGGTTACTTAGGACAAGACCACTTTCTAAAACAAGTCCTTTTTCTTCTAATTTAAAAGGTCTATTGTAACATGCAGATGCATGTAGTTTTGTTGGCATAATTTTTGCCTCATGAGTCTAAGTATTTTAGTTTCATTTTAGTTAAATGTCCCACCAAAGAAGAACGTGTTCTGCTTTATTTTGAGAGGAAATATAGAAGCACAAAAGCAGAGCTTTATTCGGATACTTGATGTTTCTCTTTAAAGAATATCTTTTTTTCCCCTTTTTGCATTCAGAGATGTGCTTCTTAGAAAGTAAGTCCTACTGAAAATCACCTAAAATAAGTTCAGGTTTTCTACTCAAAAGTTTCATCATTTAGGGTTAACCCTAAATGCATTTCAAATGACCCATTCTCATTTTTCTCAAAGAGTGAGAAGAATGGATTCAGTCCTAAACACTAACAGAACATGATAACTAAAATCCATTCAAAATAAACACACCATAAGACACTTAAATTAGAAAATCAACAATCTCCCCATTGCGTTCTTCACCTAAAGGAATCATTTTGACGTAACTTTATAAAAAAATAAAAATACAAGATAAAAAAAATGACAATTGAAACTACAAGGATAGTTTAAAGAAAAATCAAAGCACTATCATTGCCAATGAATAGAAATTTCATTACCTAGGGGAAGAAAATTATTGGAGGCAAAATTCATTAAAGTTTTTGTCCAATTTAATCCATTAGCCAAATCTGAACCATGTATCTGCGATTCAATTCAAACTTCGTAAGCTGCAAAAGGTTAAACGTCAAAAAAAAGTGAAATTAGAAGCTTAATTTCTAAGGGAACCTCATCGGACGGTTTACAGGAAATGATAAGTGTTGAAATGGAACGGCGAGGAGGATTGATTCTGAGGGAACGGCTGAAGAGACAGCAAGTTTTCCGGCAAGGAAACGGGCTGGTGACGATGGACGGAGGCGTCAAAATTAGGGATTGGATAGTTCCCGCCATAGACCTCTCAAACAATATCGGGAAATGATGGTCCTCAACTCTCCAATCCAGCGTCCAGTGGACAACAGTAATTTATCTGAAAATAAATAAGGCATAACTGCATTTCTCACCCTCAACGTTTACGATATTTATCATTTTGGACCTTTTCCTAGCAAACAAACCGTTCAACTTTTTATTTAAATCAAATTGGTCAACATTTGATCAAAAACTTGATATGGTCTTTACAGGCTAAAAGCTATTAAGTCGCACACGCCAATTCAAATTTAGATGATTCAATGTTTCATGCGGTTGAAAAGTATGTTTAAAAGAGAGTTATGAAAAAGTATGAATTGTTAATTTTTAACTCTTTTTTTCATCGAATCGAGGATAAAATGTTTTTTTTAGAAATAATAGTAAAAAGTAAAATATTAATTAAGTTATATGATCTTTAAATAACTTAATACAATTATATGCAAATATAAATTTTAAATACTTTTAAGTAATTAAAATAAGAATTATTATTCCATACATTGCTAGTAGAGTAAAAAATAAATTAATTAACCTTAATATAAATTATTTGTAAAACTAATAATATATGAAATATTTTTTAAAAATTAAATATAATAAATAAGATTTAAATAATTTAATATGATGATATAAAATATAATTTAATTTAGTTTTATATATATTAAATAGTTAATATAACATCCCAATTTTAGGTCTAGTGGTTTCGAAACTACAAATCCAAGGTAGGAGAAATTATTTTTCATATTTTTTTATGTGTCATAACATGATTTTATATATATTTGAAAATTTTGGTGAATTAATTTTAGCAGTTACATGCTTAATTTCGAAAAATGAATTAAATCCCATAAAGAGTGAAAATTATGTTCTACTAGTCAAAAGTGTTATGTAGCTAAAGAAATTAGATGTGGAGGTCCTTATTGAGTAAATAGACCACTAATAATGAGTGTTGGATGTACACGGAGACAAAAAAAAAAATTAAAATGGTAAGTTCGTGGCTTTAGGTGACTTAATAGGTAGAATAATAGTAAAATAAAAAGAAAAGCTATCATCTTTTTACTTCTCTTCTTCTCCACCGATTCTTACCCAAGGAAATGGCCATGGAAGCTTGAAAATTTCAGCAATTTCTAACCCTCACAACTAAGTGATTTTGATGGTCATTTTTTATGATTTTTATATTTTTGGAACCCTTGTAGCTTAATCTAGCTAATGAGGGGACTATTTTGCAAAATGGTTGAAAGTCTAAGATTTTTTCATGAGAATATTCATGTTGTTTGCTGCATTTTTATGGAAGAAAATGAATATTGGTTGTTAAATAAACAACTTTTGTTAAATGATTTTCATGAAAACACCTAAAATGGGTCATTTTGTAAAAGTTGTAAAATAGGTGGTAAATGTGTGAAATAATGGAAAATATGAGCTGCTCTAAGCATGAAAAAGGTTTGGCTATGCATGGGTAGTAAAGAAATTGAACACATTTCATTTTACGAGCCTAGAGGCAAAAGTGTAAATATGATAAAGAATAAGGGTAAAAATGTAATTTTACCAAAAAATGTGAAATTGGGCTAATTTGAGTAGCATGATGAATAAATAAATTAAATGTGTTGTTATAGATCAAGGAAGATGAAATTCAAAATTAGATCGGGGGAAAAGCAAGATAATCGAGTAATTAACTTATTTCGTCGTTTCATACCAAGGTAAGTTCATATGTTAATAAGCATTAAATTTGATATGTTTAAATGCTTAATCGATATCATGTAATTATTTCGTGTGTTATTATTGGATCATGAATAATATAAAAATACGAGATCATATTGAAAGATCAAATTAAAAGAAATGCAGGGTTGAGCATGATCGAATTACGACATGTTATGAATTGACGGTAAAGACCATGGTTGGACCATGGCAATATGTGTAACCGTGTAAGACCATATCTGGGACATGGCATCGGCATGTGATCCCATATAAGACCATGTTTGGGACATGGCATCGGCATCGTTATGTGAGTCAGTGTAAGACAATGTCTGGGACATGGCATCGGCATCGTTATGTGAGCCAGTGTAAGACCATGTCTGAGACATAGCATCGGCATCGTTATGTGAGCTAGTGTAAGACCATGTCTAGGACATCGCATTGACATTGTTATGTGAGCCAATGTAAGACCATGTCTGGGACATGGCATTGGCATCGTTATGTGAGCCAGTGTAAGACCATTTCTGGGACATGTCATCAGCATGAGGCATTGTGTAAGACCATAGCTAGGCTATTGCCATCAATATGAGATTTCCATGTAAGACCATGTCTGGGACATAGCATTGGTACGATATATCATGTACGAGTTTTCCCGAGCATCCTTGGTATCCCAAGAGGTTCAATGGGTAAATCCAAAGATTTTATCAAAGAGATGACAAGGTATGATCATGTTGAAAGGGTACAGGTATGTACGCAAAATTTATGAGTAATGAATTCGATGTATATGGGACATTTGGTAAGAATGTAAATTAGTAAGTCCTACCTATGAAAATGATCTTATGATGACCTTGTGATTATAAGCCTATACTTATGATGTATAAATAGGTGGTAAATTTGATTGATGATCATGTATAAGGCTTTTAGGCCAAATTAAATTGAGACATGATAAGTTTAAGTTCGGTTGTTGATGTATAGGTTAAATTGGCCAATAAATGGCATGTAAATATTTGATAATGATTAGCTATTGGAATGGTTAGTTAAGGATATGCTTTGGTGTTATGTATGATTAAATGGATGTTAATACAAAGAAATCATGAAAGAGTAAAGTTAGTAGTAAAACAGTTCTGGACTGGAGCAATTGTATAATTTTGAAAAATCACCAAAAATTTTGGAAATTGAATTATAGGTTGAAGAAGATATGACATTAAATCTTATTGAGTCTAGTTTCACATAGAAGAAACAGCGTAAGCAAAAGAATTTCATATTATGAGATGTTTGAATTTTTGTGGGACAGGGTCAGGATGAATTTGAAACCCCCTGTTTTAACTTTGGAAAATAATTAAAAATAGTATAAAAATAATTACAAGTTATAATTTATATTTTTTAAATTCTTAATGAATATATTTTCAAAAGAATTAAACTAGAACATCATCTGAGTCCTCTATGAGGAGATAATTAATTTTTTTGTGAAGAAGGGTCGAAACTGTCAGATAGCAGAACAAGGACGACTTTAAAGAATAAACTGTACTTATTGGTTAAACAAAAAATTCTGGAAATTTTATGGTAAAGAGATATGTGAGTCTAAGTTTGGGGAAAATTAGCAGAACTTAATTTGGAGTTCCGTAGCTCAAGATATAAATAATTTAGTGACTATATCTCGTGTAGATAGCTTGATATGAACATAAGTGAATAGTGGAACTTTGTGCAATTATGATTGCATTAACTTGAGAGCGTATTATGAGGATTGTTAAAAGCATGTTAACAAATTGTTTATTATTTACATACCTACTTACTAAGCTATATGCTTACGCTCTCTTCCTTTCCTCTTTCCTATAGTGTCACAGATGCTAGCTCGAGTTGGAGGTCGTCGGAGATCCTATCACACTAACAAGCTATTGATGGGTATCAATGATTTTCTAGCATTTTAAGTGTATGGCATGTATAAGGATTTGGTTATTGTGTACATGATATAATGAGTTGGCCTAGAATATTGGCCTATGCTAATTGAAGGTCATTGTTGTATAAGGCCATTTAGTGTGACCAATATTTGCTATGTTATAAGTCTATGATGAAGCATTACATGGATCTGCATGCTTGTTTGGGTTCGATGAGTGAATGTGTGATAATTATGTGTGGCAAATACTAAATATGAATTGTTGAGTAAGTTACATGTTATAATTAGTTAAGTATGTGTGTGGTTGTGCATGTTGAATGTGATTTATAAATAGTGTATGAATGCCATGGTGTAGTTATTGGGATGCCTAAAAATGTCATGTTGTGTGTTGATAAACTTAGTATGGGTGTGCAAATGTTTTTGGATGGAAAAAGGCTTGGTAAATAGCCTAACTACGGATGACCACACAGCCTAGCAAACGGGCTTGTGACATGGCCGTGTGACCCTAAATGGGTGATGACGTCATAAACAGAAAGTTACAGGGTGGAGGACACGGGCGTGTCCTAACCCACACGGGCGTGTGTGACCACATGGCCTGCCCACACGGGCGTGTGACTCTCCAAAATATGAAAATTTTCTTAGTGTCTGAAAAGTTTCAAAAGTTCTCAGTTTAGTCCCTAACCACCTCCAATATATGTTTTGGGCCTCGTGGGCCCATATAAGGGACTTTAAGATAGAAATTGAAAAGTTTTAAATTTGAAAAAAAATTTATAACCTGGAAATGTTTATATGCATGCATTTGAGTCCGATAACGCCTCGTACCCTATTCCGGCGACGGACGTGGGTAAGGGGTGTTACAGTTAATATAAATAAGGGTATTTTAATCATTTTTACTCTCAAACACAAAAGAAAAAAATCTAAATCTTAGCTTCTTATATATATCTTTTAAATAGTTAATATAAATAAGAGTACAGTGACACTGCATATCTCAAACAATCTTCGGAAGGACGCAACCTTTCATCTAGAATTCTCTGTGTGTTTTAACAAATACTCAACTCTAGTCGGATCATCACTCACTTTTATCGTGAAACTCTTCAGCTTCACATCTTCGAACTTTATCATTAGAAATCTTGTTAATATTTTGTAGTATAGGGCTTTGAGGATGAGGGAGTGGAGGTCATTAAGCCACAGAGTTGGTTTGTATAAATTCTTTGAATCATTGACCCATCAAACCAAAAAAGACATTTTTTACTTCATTTTCAGACATTTGAGGAATCAGTAGACTACGACTTACTTCTTATTCGAAGTCGAAACATTGTTATTTACTTGATCAGTGTTAGCACGATCAGACTCTACCGCATCCTTCAAATCTATAAGAAAAACAGGGGTTAAATTAAATCAAATAACATCACACTATCATAGGTTTATGTGGCATGTAATTTCTAGACTCCATCATGCTACATTCAGTCTAATAATCGACTAAACTGTAGCTTTGATATCACTAAATGTAAAACCCTTAACTCGTCTCTGTCGTCAGATTAGAGTTAGAAGTATTATGAACACATCGAATCAACTATCATCATAAAACTAATCAACTATTAGTTTAAATATCAATATTCAATCCATTCATTAAATAGAGCATATATACAAATTACAAGCCTTATTTTGAGCTTACGGGACCTTAAAAATAGTTTGGAAACAATCAGAGACTAATTTGAAACAAAACAAAAAATATGAAAAAATGTGAAAATTTTGGAAACAAGGTTCACATGGCCGTGTCGCAGACCATGTGTCCGTTCATGTGCAAATCAAAATAGGATCACATGGTCGTGTCTTCAGATCGTGTAACAACCTGTGACCATGTAGGACAAACTTACACCAAAATTAACTATTCCACACAGTCGTGTGATAGCCCGTGTCTCAGGTGTGTGCACTTAAAATAGCTTTCAAAATAAACAAACCAATAGCAATTCTTAGGTACCAAGCCAAACCAAAATCAACCCTTAACATGCCTTCAAAAACATATCCAAACAAGCTTAAAATATACCAAAACATTCAACTTAAGTGTCTAACCAATATGCCATCATTGGCACTATATTTTATAAACCAACCAATTCACATTCAAATACTACATGTTCCTACCTATTTCACATGTCAAACATACCGATTCATCCATACCCTTCACATTTATGAAGCACCAACAAAATAGCCAAATCAATAACAAGCATTTCCATGTCCTGAAAACAAATTCATAAACAAGATAACTCCTATTACAAGACAAGTTCATTACCACATTTCTATTTTCACAACAACCTATAAACAACCACAATAATAACCTTAAACATATAACCAGCACACTAGCATAAACATACCACCTGAAGTAAATACTTATAATATATATAAGATACTCTTATTACATGCTACATATCCCAAAAGAAAACATTTTCAAATTCTATTGAAAGATAATTGGATAGTGTAATTTTCGAGTTGATCTAATCGCCTGATTCTACAAAATGATATCTACAAGGAAATAGAAAAACAACACAAGTAAGCTTCAATAGAGCTTAGTAAGTTTACAGATCGAAACGATAAAACTTACCATATAACCATAGAAAATCATATAATAACATTATTAATAAAAGTTAATCCTGTCAACCACAACCATTCACGGGTGAGTTTCGATTATATACATGAGTTGCATAATATATTCAATCATACAAGATCATTTGAAATCAAGTCACAACAATTTCGAAAAATAATGCAAACATTTGTATAATTCAATAACAAGTCATTTAACCATTAAAAATATGTCCGATGAACAATATAACAGATACGGATATGCAGTTATCCACCCAAAATATGCTAGAAAACTCAAACGAGCCAAACAAACCAAGAAGACACTTAAGCATCAAGTGCCAAGCCCGTAGGCTTTACATTTGCCCTGATAACATGCCAAAATCACTATAAATATGACACGATAGTCTACAAAAAATATTGGACTCCAGTATATTCAGTGGATAGAAACAAGTTAGGAATCATCGTTTTATCAGAAATCAATCTCGCACAGCGCACAATATAATCTATTATCATGCCAATTGTATCCTATCCTATGTTCATCCGGGCTCGATACAAGTAATCGCATAATATTTTACAAATCAATTACATTTCTCACCTTGAATTATCTTTACAATTATAACATTATATAAATATATACAAATATTCAAAAAATCATAATTCACAAGTCAATATAATATTACAAATTATTCTAATTTAGACTGTACAAACTTACCAGGGCTAAACTGTAGAGATGGTAAAAATTCAAGGACTAATTAGTAACTTTCCCTTTTCCTCGATTATTTACTGATTCTTGATCTATAAAGTAGTTTATTTCAATTTATTAGCCTCAGCTTCATGTAGTATTCAACTTAATGCATATGTCTTCCTATTTACAATTTTTCACAATTGCCCCAAACTTTTACACCTTAATCAATTTGGTCCATATGACCAAAACAAGATTGTTTTCACAATTAAACTTTATACCCATTAAACCAAATTTATAACTACTCGAAATTAGTCCTCACAAACTGAAATTTCATAAGAAAAACATGTCATATTTAAATTATTTTCAATTAAATCCCTAAACTTAAAAATTATACAAAATTACTTTACAAAATAATCCTATTTAACAACCAAGCTTAATAATCCACCATTAAACTTCAAACATATCAAACTCATCAATGGCATCTTTAAAAACATTTAAAATTTTTACCAATTAGGCCTTGGATCAGCTAGATTAAGCTACAACGATTACAAAAACATAAAAATCACAAAAAAACGAGTTTGAAACACATACTGTGCAAGGTTGAAATAAGCTTGGCTAAAACTTTTTCTTCTCAACTATGGTGATTCGATTTTTGAAAAAAAAATGGGGAAGATGATGGTGGTTTAGCATTTTGTTTTGTTTAAACTTTTATTTAACGATTAAATTACAAAATTAACCTTTTAAAATTAATCACATTTCCTTATAACTAGACTCCAAAATTGTCCACTATATTTTAGCTAGGCAAAATTACCAATTAAAACCCTTAATTCAAGTGTTTAATCAATTTAATGCAAATAAACCTATAGCGATTAACTTTTGTATCTTTTACGATTTAGTCCTTTTTACTTAATTAACTATCTAATCATTAAAATTTCTGGACCAAATTTCAACATACCTATATAATTACTATGTAAATATTTAATAAAAATATTTACTGCTCGGTTGATAGAAACGAGGTCTCAATAAATCATTTTCCAAAACCACTTGACTTTAGGGACCAACCACTTAAACTTAACTGTTCATTCAAATAATAAAAATTATCAAATCGATATTTAATATAATACTATATTTGACTCGTAAATATTAAATAATAATATTTAAAGACTCATTCGTTGGATTTATGGCCCCGAATACACCACTAAAAAATAGGTTGTTACAGTTTGCCCCTCATCGTTCGGGGTCACTCAGAAACTTCATTCGGTAATAACCTTCCTTTAGTTCTTTTCATATGATGTCATAACCCACCAGTTATGGTCTTATACAATATGGTATCTCCATATGACACTATAGCCCACTAGCTACGATCTTACATGATATGGTACCATGGACTTTTCCTTTTAGAGAATCGTGTTTAAAGTCCTGACAGACTCCTTTAGGGGACTCTACTACGGTGAACGGACTCAGACTCACTTAACCAAAATTCAAGCATTGACCCCGTTTAAGACTTAACATATTTCCTTTCAGTTTATTTTATACATTCTAGAATCATTCATACAACCTTATTTTTTTTATCAGAACATCTATCACATACTCAACTTCAGATACCATACAAGCTGCACATGCAATACTCATTTACTGTTCATACCACAGCATCATCTTCCTATCATACTCTCCTAACTTCATAATCGTAGTGTGACTACTTCCTATAGAAATATCTTGGATATTACTATGCAAACAAGAGTCGGCTTAGGGACTATCCTTGTAACACCCCTAAACCCTTTCTGTCGACAGATTAGGGTCACAGACAGTACTAACAAATCAATAAATTAAAAAATCATAATTAAAATGTAGGCTGTTTCATTCAAATCACAGTAAAAAATTAACCATACATCCCTAAATACGAGTTTACAGGTCACTAAAAATGATTTAAGAACTAATAGAGACTAATTTGAAATAATTTTAGAAGTTTAGGGTGAAATCTCAAAATACCTAGAAATAGGGGATGGAATGCCCCAAATTGTGTGACTTTCGAAGTTGGGACACACGACCGTGTCCCAGCCTATGTAACTCCTTAACTTAGGTCATACGGCCGTGTCGCCGGTCGTCTGCCAGCCTGTGTGGAAACTACAGTTATACAATTATTCTACACGTTCAGGGCACACGCCCGTGTGTGACACATGGCCATGTGCACCTAAATGTACCTTAAAACTCAAGTTTACCAAATTTTGATTACTTGGGCACTAAGCAACCATTTAACCTATTTAAAACACAATTAAACATACTAAATTCATACCAAAACAACCATCTTTAGTGCCTAACCAAAGTATCTCATTGGTACCACATTTTATATCTTCAAAACACATCAACAAGACATCATCCATTCAAGACTTTCATCCATACGAAATTTACCAATATAGAACTAACTTTTAGCTATTTAAGCTATCAAGCTTTAAGCTAAAAAACATACCATCACATTAAACTATGCAACATACCAAAACACAACTTCAAGCACCACCATATATACAATTGACCATCATTTCACTTAAAACCAAAATATTATCAAATATCAACAACATAAAACTAAGGACTTCCTAGGTACATGTCATTACAATTTAAAATATCACCACACTTGAGTCTAGGATTCGTTGTTGGATGCTTAGTTAAAGATTAATTGAGAAATACCTAACCTGTGCACGAAAAACAAAACCGCACGCTGAGTAAAACTCAGTGGTATTCCTATAATTCGAACTATTTAACTTAGTATAAGTAATTGAAATGTAAAAATGCAATAATCAATGTTATGAACATAAGTTTTAAATCAATAATATAAATTTGCTCATTCTCTATTCTCATCCACAATGTTGCACATGTTCAAACACATATCAATGGTTTTCTATATATATAGCATTTGGTAATTCAACTTATGCAATGACATGATTCATCTTTTTAATCAATACTTGAATTCATTTAGAAATTCACATTTCATTTCATAATCCATTTTACATCTTGTTTCCATTCTTATCCATTGACATTTCAATATTAAGAACATCAATTTTATTGTTTATTTTCCCTATTAACACGGGTAGGACTCGGACGGATACACGGATCCAACCAACACACCAGCTTGGCACTCAGTGGCTCATCAGATAAATCTAAAGTAATAACTACACCCAGTGCTAGTGTCTCATCGATTAAACCGAAGCAAATTGGCACCCAATGCCTCATCGACTCAAGGTCGAAGAAATCCCTGAACTCTTCCTATCCTATGGCATGCCTCATCGACTCAAGGTCGAAGAAATCCCTGAACTCTTTCAATACAACCAATGTCTCAATTTCATATATACACCTTATCATATATAGTCAATTCAATATTCATATAATCAACATATTTTATAATATACAAAATCAATCAATTTCAAATCAACTATGAATTCAATTCAACCTCAAAGTACCAAAGTACTCACCTTAATTGCTTACCATATGCAAACAATTAAATATCCAACAATCTACTATTTAATTCGGATTATAGAATTACAAACCGTGAATTTCGAGCTATTCGACGTCGATTTTATCTTTCCCTTTTTTATCGAGGATTCCAGTACGACATTAGCTACAGAATAAAACAATAAAGATACATTAATATTGCACAATTCAATCTTCATATTAATTTTTGAATTTTACACTATATTTGCTTAAACTACAATTTAGTCTCTACATCGAGACTAATTTTAACCTCCACATTTAACTTTATATTTTTGTACTAATTTCACTCTAAGCTAAATTTAACTCTCTATTTTCAATTCTATCCCTAAATTTTAAAATTTTCTCAATTTAGTCCCAGTAGCTCAAAATCAACAATTATCTCCACAATTTAGTCCTTTTCCACTTCTAACTTAAAAATCTACCAATTTAATACTTAAAGATATAGCTAACTAACAAGGGTAACATTCTCAAACTTAAAAAATATCAAAAATTGCAACACGGGTCGAGTAGCGTTAAGTATCAAGATTCCAAAACTATAAAAATTATAGGAAAAGGGACTAAATTGACTAACCAATTGAAGTTGGAAACTTAAAAACCCTTAAGGTGCCATCCAAGCTTCTTCTCCTCTTTCTTTTTAATTTGTTTGAATGTGAAATAAAAGAAATGATTTTAGTTATTTAATACAATTATTATTATTAATTAACTTAATATATATACCATATATACATAAGCATATTTATTAAAACATAGCAGGTCACTATCCAACTATTTGATTAATGGTATAATTGCTACTTTAGTCCTCTTTTACTTGTTTTAGTCTATAATTCAACTTTTGACCCTATCATGATTTAGTCCCTATACCTTAATAACTCCTAATTTCATGCAAATTACTTATCCAAAATTAAATTTACTACAAAACTAACATCGTATATATTTAATAAAAATATTTACGAGCTTGTTTTACAGAAATAAAATCCCGAACCTCACTTTTTGACACCCTTAACTACCAAGTCATTACAATTCTCCCCTAAATAAATTTTGTCCCCAAAATTTACCTTAAAAAAGGTGGAGATATTGATATCTCATTGTGTAATAGCCCGATTATGGGTCTAGACAGAACAGTGGTTTTGGGACCACGTTCAATGCATAAAAACTTATTTTTTATTATATTTTTATGGTCTATAGTTTTATGGAATGATTTTGTGAAAATTTTGTTCAAAAACATTTGGGCACTCAATTTGGTCAAAAGGACTAAATTGTAATAAGTGCAAAACGTGAGCTCTATAGCTTAAAGGTGTCTAATTGTTATGAAATTTTAAATTAGAGGTCCTTAAATGGTAATTAGACCATTGGTTAAGTTGGTGGACAAAAATGGACATGGTTAGGTATGTTTCTAAAGTTTTTCATTAAGGGAATTTTAGTAATTTGGTAATTAAATGATTTAAAAAGCTAAAATAAAGCCAAAATTTGTCCATATTCTTCCTCCCATGGCCAAATATACCAAGAAGCCATAGCTAGGGTTTTGGCTGAGCTTCCAAGCTTGATTCTAAGTCTGCTCTAGCTCCATTTTTAATGATTTTCATGTTTTTGAGATCCTTGTAACCTAATCTAGCATTTCCAAGGACTATTTTGAAGTATTGTCAAAGTTTAAAATTTTAACCATGATAGATATTTGTGTATTTTGATGCCTAATGGTAGAAAATGCATGTTTGGTGTTAGATAAACAACTTTTACTAAGTGATTTTCGGTAAAAATGTAAAAAAAAAGACCTATTTGTAAAAGTTATAAAATAACTAGTAAAAATGTGATTAAGTGGAAACTGTGGGCTTCTATAAGCATGTATAAGGTGCGGCTAGCATGGGTATTGAAGAAATTGAGTACATTTCATTTTACGAGCCTAGGAACTAAAATGTAAAAATGTCAAACTTTAGGGGCAAAATGTATTTTTTGCCATAATGTGATTTTGGGCTGATTTGAATAGTATAAAAAGTTAAATAAGTTAAATGTGAAATTATATATCAAGAAAAACGAGGTTCAAAATTGGAACGGGAGAAAAACAAATATTTGACGGATAGGCCCTTTTCGCTATTTTTTTGCCGAGGGAAATTTGTATGTTAATAATGTAATGTTATATTGTATTTTAAATGCTTTATTATTGCATGAAATGTATGTTTGACTCTATGGACAAGTTCGACAAAGTTTCGATAAGTGAGAAAAAAATCCCGGTTGAACATTAGGAATAGATTAGGATACAAGTGACATGTCACTAGAAAACCATGAGATTATATGATCTATGTGATTCCGGGTGCTAGTCCTGTACGTTCTACCTGTGGCTGAGTATACTGGCATTTGTTACGGATACAACAGCTTGTGTGAGCAGCACCGCCTCGCTACGTCTCGACTGATAGCTTGTGTAAGTAGGCCCGTGGGTAGCTCGAGAGTGAGCCTATATGTGTTATGAGATAAGAGGTAGCATTAGCTACATATGTGGCACTTATGTGCAAGATTTTCCGTGTATCCGATAGTATTCCAAATGTTTCAACGGAAAATTCAACTTGTATGTCAAAGAAAAGAAAGAGTATGTAAGTATTACGAATTGGTACTGGTATGTACGTAAAGTTTATAAGCATTGACTTCATGAAATTGTGAGTTCATGATTTCCACGAGAATGATTTTGTGAAAACCTTGTGATTATTGGTCTATACTTGTGATGTATGAAATTCATGATAAATTCGGTTGAAGATCATGTGGTTGGCTTTCGGGCCAAATTGAGTAATGATATAGCATGTTTTATTCACTTAAATTGTGATTTATAGGATATGAGAAAAAGGAAAGATTGGCATAATTGCCTATTAAAAATGGTTATGAAAGTAAGAGAAGATAAAAGTTTAGGCAATTGAAAGATATTAAGATATATGCTTAGAAATATGAGTACACATAATTAATGTTCATGTTTACTATAAGGTTTGAAATGGTTTGTTAATTGTTGTAATCTGTTACAAAGGAGAGATTACGGTTGTTAGGCTAATGCCAAGATATGTTAAATTATGTTTATAAGTTGATAGAGTAAACATTGTGACTGAATAAAATTATAACTGTGAGATTCATAGCGATTTGTATTATCTTATGTTTAAATTGTTGGACTTGATAAAAGATTGGTAAGAGTTGCTTTTTATAGACTTACTAAGATATGTAGCTTACCCCATTATTTTTCCCATATCTTATAGGGTTATTAAGCTAGCTCACGTTGGAGATCGTCGGAGATCCTATCACACTATCAAGCTATCATTTTGGGTATAAATGAATTCAAGTATTTTGAGTTTATGGCATGTATAGGGACTTGGTCTTCGGCCATATAAGTCGGCTTATAATGGTTCATGGTTCATTTTGTATATAGCCTCGGAAGTTGACTAATGTTGGTTATGAGTATATTTATATTAATGTCATTTGTGAATGTGGAAATTTGTATAAATTGATGTGGAAAGGTTGATGTTTTAAGTATGATTAATAATGGCATGAGAATGACAAATTATGGTCATGGTTGTGATTGTTTGGTTGCTCTTAAATGCTTGAATTTGTGTAAAATGTTGTGTAAATGTGTGCAAGTGAGGGCGGCAAAATGGCTTAGTAAATAACCTTGTTTTTGTCCACACAGGTAGACACACGAGCGTGTGTCTAGTCTGTGTGTGACACACGGTCAACCCCATGGGTGTGTTATTCGGCCGTGTGTCCCCTGCACCTAAATTGTTGTAAAATAGAATGCTCAGTATCGAACACACGGCCTAAGCCCAGGGGCGTGTGTCTTGGCTGTGTGACTTCAATTTGCTCTTAAGTGACAAATAGAGAGTTACACAGGTTAAGGACACGGGCGTGTGTGGCTACACGGCCTGTTCACATGGGCATGCCCTATACTCACATGGGCGTGTGACCCCTGTTTAGTGAAAAATTTTCTAAGTGTTGCAAAATTTTTAAAGGTCTCGATTTAGTCCCAAACCACTTCCAATGCATGTTTTGGGCCTCATAGGCTCGTGTTAGGGACTTTATAATTAAATAAAAATTTTTTTAATTTAGATAAAAATTCATGGCTCGAAAATGTATGTTTGCTTGTGTTTAAGTCTGTTAATGCCTCGTACTCTATTCCAGCGTTGAATATAGGTAAGGGGTGTTACATTTAGTGGTATCAGAGCTACAGTTTAGTAGATTCTCAGACTAACTGTGACAGCCCAAAATTGACCCTAGTCGGGAAGTGGTTTCAGGACCGCTAAACCGAGTCATAAAAATAATTAACCGTCATAATTGATGCTCATTATATGTACATGTGCATGTGTGAAAATTTCGTGTTTGAATTTTGTTTAATTGTAGGTGAATTTTAGTAAATAGGACTTATGTGAGAAAATTTTGAAATGTGATAGGTCAAAGCATAAGGACCTATTAGTGCATGAAATAAAAAGGGGGGACTTGCATGTCAAATTCCCCCCTAAATAGTAGTGGCCGGCCATGACAAGGTGGATAGACAAATTGTGATGGGTAAAACATATTATGAAAAGTTTATGACAACATGTTGTGTTAAGAACAATAAAATATGAGGGGAGTGGGAGGAGAAACCAAAGTTGTTTCATCTTTGCTCCCCCATTTTGCCGAAACTAGAAGAAAAAAAAGGCTTCATCCTCTTTGTTCTTCTTGACCGAAAAATGAAAGGAAGAAGAAAGAGCTCTCTTGCTTTATGTTCGGTTTGGATGAGGATTAAGAAGAGGTAAGTACCTTGAAATTCTTGGAAAATTTTGTATAAAGAAGGTGGTTAGTTCAAGTTCTAATCATTCCATGGCTTAAGTTTTGATTGTTAGGAGGTTTGATAGTTGGCCAAGTAGTTTGAAGCTCTTAGCACATATATTTTTTCTTCTTCTTCTTGAAGGTTGAAATTTGGGTTGTTATTAAGGAGGTGCCGAATGTGGTCCTTGAAGGGCCTTGAGGAACAATATAGGTGGCTTGGGTTATAACATTCGGCCATGGTAGTTTGAGGATTAAGGATTTTATTTCTTGTTAAAATTGGATGAATCTTAGTGTGTGAAGTGTTTGAACTAACTAAGGATCAAATAGATGCATGGGTACAAAGTAGGAAGAATCGGCTACTATGGTTGATACTAATGCCGAATGTAAAAATGTTATATTAAATAATGTATGTGATTTGAGTTAATAATATGAAAAGAATATTTAGATGTATTATAATTGATTAAGTATTAAATCAAAAGTTGCTAAAATTGCCATCTCTTTAGTCGAATATGTGTTTGATCAATGAAGAATTTGTTGAAGAATATAGGTGAACTTGGTAAGAGTATTCGGCTTAGTGTATAAATGATATAAAGATTTTAGAAATTATTTTGGTTAGGTGTATGTATGATTAAGTATATTCGGCAATATACTTAAAGTGAGTACATGATATTATATTATAATTATTGAGCTTAAGTATATGGATATGTGTATATGTGGTCATATAATGACATTTTGGGTTGAAAATTTAATGATATGTGATTGCCGAATGTGATAAATAAATTCATATTATTGGTTTAAATATTGAATACTCCTATTTGTATTCTTTAAGCTCAAGAGCAAAGGGGAACTAAATCCGACAAAGGGAAGGAAAAAGTAATTGAATAGCCATTAAAGTTGTTCGACAACATCCGAGGTAAGTCTTCGAGTAATGACCCTACTTGAATTATATTGAAATGATTAGTCATACTATGACGGATAGCCGAATGTGCATAGAGCCTATGTTATAAAGCCAATTGAAATCATGCTCCTTGTGTGTGGCTATTGAGCCGAAATTGGAAAGGTTAAATAAATGCTTTGTGTTTGAGCCTTAGTAACGAAAATGAAATATGGATGTGTCATGATTGTTGATATATGTGTGCATGAGCATTTGAATGATATCCGGGCTAAGTCCCGAAGGCAATTGTGCTAGTGATTTTATCCGGACTAAGATCCGAAGGCATTTGTGCGAGTTGCTATACCCGGGTTAAGACCCGAAGGCAATTGTGCTAGTGATTTTATCCGGACTAAGATCCGAAGACATTTGTGCGAGTTACTAAATCCGGGCTAAGACCCGAAGGCATTTGTGCTTGTGGTTATATCCGGCTAAATTCCGAAGAAACTTGGGTTCGAAGGTGAGCGTGTTGTGCTGTAATAAATTCAATTAAAACGCTCGAAAAACCCAAATGATAAGGTATGTGTTTGTATGCATCGGAAAAGTCGATTCGTTTTTAATAGTATTCGTTCAATCGACTAACGAACTTTCGACTTTTAGATAGGTTAATACCTTGTGTGTATATGTTGATGAAGTGTGAAGTAAGTATGTGTATGAGAATGTGTATTAATAAAGTGATCCATTTAGCTATGTGAATGTAATACTTTAGTCACAGCCGATTTCATTACTTGAAACTTACTAAGCTTTAAAATGCTTACCCCGTTGCTTTGGCTCTCTGTTTTATAGATTTTGTTTGTCGGATATCGGATTCGGGATCATCGAAGTCAAAGTCATCCACACTATCAAAGCCCTTTTGGTACTCTTTTAGTTGAACTCTAGATATGGCATGTATAGGACTACCCTTTTTGTTGTGGGTCATGGACCCTTTGGACTTGTATAATTTTGGATAGCCATGCGAAAATGGCTTATATATGTTTGAGTATAATGTTATAATCATTTGGTATGGACATGGTTATTGAGAGGTGTGGATATGCTTAACAAGGATTGGCCATGGGAATGGTTAATCACTATCATAATTCGTGCTATTTATGCTAAAAGGGCTAATCGAATCATGGAAACTATGAAATAGGTAAAGTCTACCTTAAAGGCAGATGCTGACAGCAGCAGTGATGTAGATTTGGAAAATCACTAAAAATAGTAGGAAGGGAATTAAATAGTGAATAAATTATGTAAACGAACCTTGATGAATCTATTTTCATAGGAAAGTAACGAAATGGTCATATGGACAGTATGTTAAGAGATATTCAGGTTCTCGTGAGACAGGACCAGAACGGTTTCTGGATTTCCTGTTCCGACTTTGGAAATTCATTATAAATTAACCAGAGACAATTAGGAGTCATGCCATATATGTATAGATTCCTCTCTGAGTCTAGTTTCTATAGAAACAAACGGCATCAGTATTGAAGCCCTGTACAGGGAGATATCCAAGTCGTAGTGCGCAAAGGTCAGTGTAGTCGATCCCTGTAACATGGGAGAATTTGACTAATAAACTGTACTAATTGGCCCAACCAAAAATTCTAGAAAAAAATATGTAGATGGGCATATGAGTCTAGTTTCAGGGAAAATTTATGGAACTGGATTCCGAGTTTCTGAACTCAAGATATGATTTTTAAAGCGACTAGTACGCAGATTGGCAGTGTCTGGGAATTTTTTTTATAAGTGGTTTAAAGTCTGTTAACACCTCGTGTTCGACTCCGGTGACGGTCTTGGGTTCGGGGTGTTACATTTGATTGGTATCAGAGCTACGGTTTAGTCGATTCTAGGACTACCGTAATGCGTTGGGTCTAGCTATACATGCCATTTTATGTGATTATTTGATAGTGTGGTGATTTCTGACAATTGTAAATGTGTTTATTTATAGTAATGGATCCCGATCCCGGCCGAGCGGTAGCTGATGATCTTGAGAGTGTAGCGCCTGCTCCCGCACAAGGGACAGCGCCGGCGGACACTCAACCTAATGCTAGTAACCCGAATGATGAAGCTAGACAAGCTTTCTATAGCGTGATGAATGATTGGTTCAACCAATACATTCGAACTAATACGGCTGTTCCACAACCTCCATTCCCGACTAATACCACCCCCGCACCTACAATACCTCCGGTAACTGACCAAATAAGGTCAAATAAGACCCCAGTTGATAGAATCCGAAAACATGGGGCTACTGAATTTAAAGCTACGGATAGCGACGATGCCCAGCAAGCTGAATTTTGGTTGGACAACACTATCCGGTACTCGATGAGCTATCTTGTACACCCGATGAATGCCTAAAGTGTACTATCTCCTTGCTACGCGATTCTGCCTACTATTGGTGGAGTACTCTGACTTCTGTGGTGCCCCGAGAGCAAGTAACTTGGGAGTTTTTCCAAACTGAGTTTCGGAAAAAGTATATTAGTCAGAGATTTGTTGATAAAAAACGGAAGGAATTTCTTGAGCTTAAGCAAGGTTCTATGTCAGTTACTGATTACGAGCGAAAATTTGTTAGACTTAGTAGGTACGCTCGGGAATGTGTTTCGTCCGAGGCTATCATGTGTAAACGCTTCGAGGATGGGCTGAATGAAGATATAAAAATGTTCGTGGCCATTCTTGAAATACGAGAGTTCGTAGTACTTGTCGAGCGAGCTTGTAAAGCCGAAGAGCTTAGAAAAGAAAAACAAAAAGTTGATGTGAGATCTGGAGAGTTTCGTAAAAGATCCTCGGGAAAGTCTCTTCAACAGGCATCGAAGAAATTTCGAGATGATGTGGGCTGGTCTAGAGGCACTTCGGGCCTTTTTAGACGAGATCGTGATCGACCCCCTGTGGGTACACGAGGCACTTCGGTCGCCAGTGTTGGGAATGAACGTCGAGACAGAACGAAATGTCAATATTGCGGTAAATGGCATTCGGGGAGTTGTAGATTCCCTGACCGCTCCTGTTACAAGTGCGGATCAGTTGACCACTTCATTAAAGATTGCCCGAGGTTGTTTGAACAGAATGTAAATCAAAGTGGGAAACCGGGTGCTACCACTGCTCGAGGTAGACCATCTGGAAATACGGGCAATGCTAGTGGTGACCAGAGAGGATCTAGAGATGCTACGACCAGATCCGAGGCTCGTGCGCCTGCTAGAGCTTATGCTATACGTGCTCGCGAGGATGCTTCTTCGCCTGATGTTATTACTGGTACTTTTATTCTCTTTGATACTAATGTAATTGCTTTGATTGACCCCGGTTCTACTCATTCTTACATATGTGAAACCTTAGCATCCAGTAAGACTTTACCTATTGAGTCTACTGAGTTCGTAATTCGGGTGTCAAATCCCTTGGGTCGTTACGTGCTTGTCGACAAAGTGTGTAAGAAATGTCCCTAGTAATTCGAGGTTCCTATTTTCCGGCGGACTTGATGCTTTTGCCGTTTGATGAATTTGATGTTATTCTCGGGTTGGATTGGTTGACCGTGCATGATGCGGTTGTGAATTGCAAAAGCAAGACTATTGAATTGAGGTGCGCAAATAACAAAGTAATCCGAGTTGAGTCTACGGACTTGGATGGGTTGCCAACTGTAATATCCTCAATGTTGGCCCAGAAATATGTAAGAAAAGGGTGCGAAGCATACCTTGCGTATGTACTTGATGACAAAGAATTAGAAAAGAAACCCGAATCTGTGCCGGTGGTTTGTGAATACCCGGATGTTTTTCCTGAAGAATTACCGGGTTTACCACCTGTTCGGGAGATAGAGTTTGGTATTGAGCTTGTACCTGGGACTACGCCGATTTCGATGGCTCCGTATCGTATGGCACCAACCGAGTTAAAAGAGTTGAAAGCTCAGTTGCAAGAATTGACGGATAGAGGTTTTGCTCGACCAAGTTTCTCACCTTGGGGTGCACCAGTATTGTTCGTGAAAAAGAAGGACGGAACCATGAGGTTGTGCATTGACTATCGTCAGCTGAATAAAGTGACAATAAAGAACAAATATCCGTTACCGCGTATCGATGATTTGTTCGACCAACTGAAGGGAGCCTCAGTGTTCTCAAAAATAGATTTGAGATCGGGCTATTATCAGTTGCGAATTCGAGATTCGGACATACCCAAAACTACCTTCAGAACGAGATATGGTCACTACGAATTCTTAGTGATGCCGTTTGGACTCACTAATGCCCCTGCGGTATTTATGGATTTGATGAATCGGATCTTCAGACCATATTTGGATCGGTTCGTAGTTGTGTTCATTGATGACATCTTGGTCTATTCAAGAGATGAGACCGAACATATATGGCTCAAGAGTGTGCTCTATGAATATTTGCCAAAATGGCACTTTCGAATATGAATTGACGGATTGTTGACATGCATACCTTGAGTATACTACCCGAATATCCATCGAAATTACAATAGTTTAATGGGAATTATCCTTGAAATATGGAAAAGTGAAATGAAATGAAAGTTTATATTTTGATAAGCTCATCCATGTTTGTTTGGCGTTCATATGATGTTATGTGCCTAACTTGTTTGATTAAGTGAATACAATAAGTAAACTTACTCAAAATTTATGGAATGTATGTATAAGTCCACTTGTTTGAATAAGATAATCGGAAAGTTCGTGTAACATAAATATTTATATTAATTTGCTTGAAGTGAATTATATAACTGTGATGATATTATGATGATGAATGTTAAGTCACATGTGTGTATATATGAGAGTCCAGTTAGAGGCTTTACGATCTCACCCCCTTACCAATTCGGTATTTTATAACAAAATTTCACGAGATTTATGTTGAATGAGCTCACAAGTGAGAGACTAAAGAGTTCAGTAGCAAAATAACTAATAATGTGGTTAGAGTTGAGAATAGTTTGGCAAGTGAATACAGTTTTGGAAAAGATGCCAGGTTATTCTAAAGATCATTTGCAATGTCACAGTTAAAGAAAAAGTTAATCTCGGCTAATCGACTCATTCAGGTATGATGTCTAAAGTATGTATTTTCTAGAATTTCTTTCGAATTGATTTTCATTAATGAATGAAATAATATGGGATTAGTGATGGCAGAATTAGTTAGAGAAATGATGTTTGAATCATAAAGATGTCTGAGTGCAACAGTCGTCATTGAATAGATTAGGATGTTCTCCCCTGGGTATTTTATATATTCATTTATCCTCAGAGATATATGTGATTGTTCGTTTCTGATGAAATTCTTATCGTATAAGAATGCTAGCTGATTATAATGTTAGATGAAAGCACTGTTGGTCTAGTTGGTTGATGGTCAACATATCTTATCTCTCTCTTTGGGGTTCTATTCTATTATGTTTGGAATAAAAGCTGATGGTGAAAATTTATGTGATGCTATTCTTCTATTTCTATTGGATGTTGTTTGTTTTATATATATATTTGGAAAATATATTATCTCTGTTACAATTGATTCCAGAGCGTGTAGGCATTGTTTTTCTTCTGGTTTTCTCTGAAAAATCATCAAAATCTTTATTATTTTCTTATGAGTTATGTTCTCAGACTTCTAGTATGGTATCGTATCTTGGATTTCTTTATCTCGATTTTCTTATCATCTTTATTTCGTAAATTATCAATCATGGCTCATCTTTAAAGTGTGTTCTTTGGCTTGTGATAACTATGTCTATTATGGGTGTATTTCTGGTTTGATCATAGGAACATGGTGATTCTGGTATCAGGATTTCTTTAATTTTCGTGAAAGAAATTGACACCGGCAAAGGTATAGCTAGTGGAAGCTCAAGCTCAAATTGTATGATGATTTTCTTTTCTTAGGTAAGTTTGATTAAGGTCAATGAGTTCAATCAGGATATTTTGTTTCCTTGAGCTAATGCAGTTATAAAGATTTTTAATTAGCATGTTAAGTGAATTATAAAAGATTGTATGTTTGAGTTGTTTAACAGCATGAAGAAAGGAGTATTTTGATATGTTATTATTTGATAGTTGAGATTGACTCAGTTTATTTTATCTGAGTGGGTTGGTTAGTTGAAAAGTAATTTGAGTCATATGCATTTGAGTTTATCCTCAGGTAAGAGAATAAAATCTTGTATATTCCTGGGTGAATGACGGACAGTTTGAAGGAAGAATTCATATTCTAGAAAGTATGATACCGAGATATACTTATTAGATTTGTTTTAATCGAATGATGTCGTTATGAGTTAAAGCTATTCCAATTGATAAAGTTATCACATTTGTGAAAGTTGAATAGTCTGTTGCATGTTAGCAAAGCTGAAAACAGTCGAAGGTGTTATTAATCGAAGCACTGGTTTTGGGTTCTGTTTGAATGGAGTAAAGAATTTGCGATTTTTCAGTGATGCACTATAGAACGGATTGGAATGTGTTTTAATACAAGAAGGTAAAATGACAGTTTATTCTTTTGGACGGTTAAAATCTCATTAAAAGAATTGTTCGACTAGTGACTTAGAGTCGGCCGTTAGTATGTCTGTGTTGAGAAATTGATGACACTGTTTGTTCAATGAAAAATGTCACATGCTTCTTGATTCAAGAGTATAAAGTATCTAATGTTACAAAAAAATCTGAAATTAAGACAACGTTGATGGCTTGAACTATTGAAAGATTGTGAATAGTTAACGATTAACCTGGGGAAATGGATATAGTTGCAGATGCTTGAATGGAAAGCTTTGTTCATTTTGTGAGTGTTGGTTACGTAATTAATCTTATTTGATGGAAGTCTGAATCCAGCTAAATTAAAAAGATAAAACGATGTTTTCTTTGCAAGATTGAGAACTTCAAGAATGTGATACTGAGTGGTAAACTAAATGAGTACAGTGTGAGATGACTTTTGTTTCTGATTTCTATTATTATTACTCCGAGATAGAATTCGCGTAATGAATTATCTAGAGCTTATGCAGAAAATGTTGTATAAGATTCAGTAGTAGCTCATTTGTTCATTCAGAGAGTAATTTAGATCTTTGGCGATATGCTTCGACATTGTGTTTCAGAGTTCATAGGTGATTGGAAAGAGATATACGAGGTGGAATTGATTTGTGATTCTAAGGAAAAAGGTGAAAGTGATTCATGAAAGTTGAAAGCAACTTCAGGCTGACATAAGTAGTATACAGATTTGAAAAGTTAAGATATTGGATTCCATATCGATGACAGAGTGCTTTTGGAAGTATTGCCCTCGAAGAGGACTTTTTGATGTGGTAGTGGAAACTACAAGAATGCTACCCTGATCTCTTTTCTGGTAAGATTTTCGGGGACAAAATCCCTAAGGGGGGAGAGTTGTAACAACCCAATTTTGGGTCTAGTTAGAACAGTGGTTTTGGGGCCACAAATTCAACGAAGAAAAACTTATTTTTTATTATATTTTATAGTCTACAGTTTTATGGAATGATTTCGTAAAAATTTCGTTCAAAAATTTTGACGTTTGGGCACTCAATTTGGTCAAAAGGACTAAATTGTAATAAGTGCAAAACGTGAGCTCTATAGGTTAAAGGTGTCTAATTTTTATGAAATTTTAAATTAAAGGTCTTTAAATGGTAATTAGACCATTGGTTAAGTTGGTAGATAAAAATGAACATGGTTAGGTATGTTTCTAAAGTTTTTTATTAAGGGCATTTCAGTAATTTTGGTAATTAAATGGATTAAAAAGCCAAAATAAAGCCAAAATTTGTCCATATTCTTCCTCCCATGCCTGAATATACCAAAAAGCCATAGCTAGGGTTTTGGCTAAGCTTCCAAGCTCGATTGTAAGTCCGTTCTAGCTCCGTTTTTAATGATTTTCATGTTTTTGAGATCCTTGTAACCTAATCTAGCATTTCCAAGGACTATTTTGAAGTATTTTCAAAGTTTAAAATTTTACCCATGATAGATATTTGTGTATTTTGATGCCTAATGGTAGAAAATGCATGTTTGGTGTTAGATAAACAACTTTTACCAAGTGATTTTTGGTAAAAATGTAAAAAAGGACCTATTTGTAAAAGATATAAAATAAGTAGTAAAAGTGTGATTAAGTGGAAAATGTCGGCTTCTATAAGCATATATAAGGTGCGGCAAGGCATGAGTATTAAAGAAATTGAGTACATTTCATTTACGAGCCTAGGGAATAAAATGTAAAAATGTCAAACTTTAGGGGTAAAAATGTATTTTTTGCCATAATGTGATTTTGGGCTGATTTGAATAGTATAAATATTAAATAAGTTAAATGTGATATTATAGATAAAAAAATGAGGTTCAGAATTGGAACGAGGGAAAAATAAATATTTGACAGTTAGGCCCTTTCTGCCATTTTTCGGCCGAGGTAAGTTCGTATGTTAATAATGTAATGTATTGTATTTTAAATTATTTATTATTGCATGAAATGTATGTTTCACCCTATGATGAGTTCGACAAAGTTTCGATAAGCGAGAAAAAAATCTCAGTTGAACCTTAGGAATAGATTAGTATACAAGTGACATGTCACTAGGAAACCATGAGATTATATGATTTATGTGATTCCAGGTGCTGGTCTTGTACGTCTTACCGGTGGCTGGTATACTAGTATTTGTTATGGATACTTGACAACTTGTGTGAGCAACACCGCGTAGCTACGTCTCGACTGACAGCTTGTGTGAGTAGGCCCGTGGATAGCTCGAGAGCGAGCCTATATGTGTTATGAGATATGAGGTAGCATTAGCTACATATGTGGCACTTATGTGCAAGATTTTCCGTGTATCCAATAGTATTCCAAGTGGTTCAACGGGAAATTCAATGCGTATGTCAAAGAAGAGAAAGAGTATGTAAGTATTACGAATTGGTACAGGTATGTACGTAAAGTTTATAAGCATTGACTTCATTAAATTTTGAGTTCATGATTTCCATGAGAATGATTTTGTGAAAACCTTGTAATTATTGGTCTATACTTGTGATGCATGAAATTCATGGTAAATTCGGTTGAAGATCATGTGGTTGACTTTCGGGCCAAATTGAGTTATGATATAGCATGTTTTATTCACTTAAATTGTGATTTATCGGATATGAGAAAAAGGAAAGATTGGCATAATTGCCTATTAAAAATGGTTATGAAAGTAAGGCAAGATAAAATTTTAGGCAATTGAAAGATATTAAGATATATGCTTAGAAATATGAGTACACATAATTAATGTGCATGTTTATTATGAGGTTTGAAATGGTTTGTTAATTGTTGTAATATGTTACAAAGGAGAGATTACGGTTGTTAGGCTAATGCCAATATATGTTAAATTATGTTTATAAGTTGATAGAGTAAACATTGTGACTGAATAAAATTATAACTGTAAGATTCAGAGCAATTTGTATGATCTTATGTTTAAATTGTTGGACTTGATAAAAGATTGGTAAGAGTTGCTTTTTATTTTCGTACGGACTTACTAAGCTATATAGCTTACCCCCCTTATTTTTCCCATATCTTATAGGGTTATTAAGCTAGCTCGGGTTGGAGATCGCCGGAGATCTTAGTACGCTATCAAGCTATCATTTTGGGTATAAATGAATTCAAATATTTTGAGTTTATGGCATGTATAGGGACTTGGTCTTTGGCCATATGAGTCAGCTTATAATGGTTCACAGCTGATTTTGTATATAGCCTTGAAAGTTAACTAATGTTGGTTATGAGTAAATTTATATTAATGTCATTTTTGAATGTGGAAATTTGCATAAATTGATGTGGAAAGGTTGATGTTTTAAGTATGATTAATAATGGTATGAGAATGACAAATTATGGTCATGGTTGTGATTGTTTGGTTGCTCTTACATGCTTGAATTTGTGTCATGTGATGTTGTGTAGATGTGTACAAGTGAGGGCTGTAACAACCTGATTTTGGGCCTAGCCGGAATAGTAGTTTCGGAACCACAATTCCGAGGTTGGAGAAAATTATTTTGATGTTATTTTATGTGATATAGCATGTTTATAAAGGTGCATAAAAGTTTTGGTATATTAATTTTAGCGATTTCTAGTCCAATTTTGAAAAAGGACTAAATCGCGTAAAAGGCAAAGGTTTTGTTTTGATGCCTAAAGGTGTTAAATTGCTTTGTATCTTAAATTGGGGATCTTTAAAGTGAAATTTGGCCATTGAAAGTGTGATGGCCGGCCAAGGGAGACAAATTGGTCAAAAAGCCAAAATTTGTGGCTTTTAGGTGACTAAATTGACTAAAAATAGAATAAAATAAAGAAAAGAAAGATCTCATCTTTTTTTCATCTTCTCTCCATCGAAAATGGCAGCAAAGAAACTCCTATGCTAGTAAGTGATTTTTAATGTCTTTCTTGATGATTTTTACATTTTTAGAACCCCTAAAGCATGAGCTTTCAAATGAATGGACTATTTTGCAAAATGATTAAGAGTCTTGGTTTTTGCCATGAAAGCATATGTGTTGTTTGCTGAGTTTTTATGGAAGAATATGAGCCTTGGTAGTGTTATAAACAACTTTCATGAAAGAAATTTGCATGAAAGCACCTAAATGGGCTATTTTGTAAAGTTTTGTAAAATAAGTGTAAATGTGTGAAATAATTGAATTTGTGAGTTGCTATAGTTATGAAAATGGTTTGTCTAGGCTTAATGTGTAAGAAAATGTGATAAAAATCATTTTTTGAGCCTAGAGGCAATTCTGTAATTTTGGCAAAGCATAGGGGCAAAATAAAAAATGTTGCCAAAATGTGTCATTGGACTAATTTGATTAGTATATTGTTTTAATAAGTTAAATGTGATGTTATAGATATGAAAAACGAGATTCGGGCTTAGAACGAGGAAAAACGAGAAATTGATGTTTAGGCGTCTTTTACCAATTTGGTGTCGAAGGAAGTTGTATGAAAATAATGCAACATGCTGCTATTATTTTATGTATAATGTTCAAATATTGCATGAAATGTATATGTACATGTATTTTTCTTTATGAAATGGATTTATGATGTCTCGATGACAGTCGATAAAGTTTCGCTATGAGATTCCATGTAAGACCATGTCTGGGACATGGCATTGGCATCGATGTGTGTGAACCCATGTAAGACCATATCTGGGATATGGCATTGGCATATTACTATGTGTACGAATTTCCCTGAATACCCTTTTATATTCCAAGTGGTTCAACGAGAAATTCAAAGATTTTAACAAAGCTGTTATAAGGAATGATTATGTTATGAAGTCGTACAGGTAAGTACGCAAAACTCGTGAGAAATGATTTGGTTTATGATGCACCTTTGGTAAGGTTGCAAATAAGTAAGTCATGTTTATGAGAATGATTTTGTAATGACCTTGAGATTATGGGTCCATACTTATGATGCATAGCTAAGTGTTCTTACCATGATCAATGAAATGATGACGTATTAATTTGGTGAACAATAATTGTGGAAGAGTAAGTTAGCCTGGACAGTTTTGGGCTATTGCAGTGGTGTAAATTTGAAAATATACCAAAAATAGTATAAAGTGAATTAGAGGCTGAATAAAATATGTATTTAAAGCTTATTGAGCCTAGTTTCTTATAAAAGAAACCGTGTAAGCAAAAAAATTTCCTATAATGATATATTTGAAGTTGTGTGAGATAGAGTCAGAATGACTTCGAAATCCCCTGTTCTGATTTGAGAAAATCATTATAAATTGTAAAAAAAATTTACGAGTTATAATTTATATGTTTAGAATCCTTAATGGGTCTATTTTCAAGATAAATATATGAGAACATTATTTGAGTCCTGTGCTATGAGATAATTGAACTTTAGTGCAGAAGGGTCGGAATTGTCAGACAGTGAATCAGGGGTAACTTTGAGGAATAAATTGCACTATTTGGCTAAACCAAAAATTCTGGAAATTTTATTGTAGAAAGGTACATGAATCTAGTTTCAAGGAAAATTAACATAACTTGATTTGGAGTTAGCTTTATATATAAATATTTTATTGACTGCTGTACAAGAAGAGAACTTTTCATGAACTTGACAATATGTTGGGAACATTGATAAAACATGTTAATGAGTTGCTTATTGTTTTCATATGAACTTACTAAGCATAAAGCTTACCCCCATTCCTTTCCCTTTAGTGTTGCCAGGTTAGCTCGGGTTGGAGTTCATCGGAGATATTATCACACTGTCAAGCTATCGCTATTGGTGTAAGTGATTTCAAGTACTTTGAGTCTATGGCATGTATACGAGTTTAAATATTTGAGTATGTGATATTGCTTTAGCCAAATGTATTGGCTTATTTTGATTATGGCATTGGTAAACCTATTTGTTTATGAAGAGTCTTTAATGGCTTGGTATGAATGGTATGTGGATGTGATCATGAATGCTTAGTGATGAAAATGAGGTCTGATGACATGTTGATAGCTATAACATTAATGTGGTAAAGATGAAGGTAAAATCTATGATATTGGTTGTATGTGAAATTGCCATGGTCATGACATGTTAGGAATGTTTAAGTGCCTAATTTTGCCATGTTGTATGGTATTGCATAAGTAATCGTGCATGTGTTGTGAGGGTAACAAAATGGCTTGGAAAACAGCCTTGTATTTGTTCGCACGGGTAGACACACGGGCATGTGTCTAGGCGCCCCCATGGGCGTGTTGTCCAGCCGTGTTGTAGCATCTCGAAATAGGGCCTAAATGGAATAGTGGTTGCGAAACCACAAATCTGCGATAGAAAATTTTATTTCAATTAATTTTTATGATTTACCGAGTGATTAGATGCATGTGTTAGAGTATTGATAAGAAATTTTATAGATTGCATGTTTAATTTGCCTATTAGGGCTTATTTGCAGAAGTTGCTGTAACAGCCCAATTTAGGGCCTAAACGGAACGATGGTTTTAGAACCATGAATTCGAAGTCGAAAAATTTATTTCGATTAAGTTTTAAGGTTTATTTATTGATTAAAATATTGTGTAAAAATATCGTTAAGTAATTTTACTGATAAAGTGCTTAATTGGACTTTTAGGACTAAATTGCAAAAGTTGCAAAATATGTGTTCTAATTCATAAGTACTTGATTGAAATGGGGGTTTAAAGAGGAGGTCCTTAAGTGGAATGAGACCATTATATTTCGTTTGGACAAAAATGGGCATGAATAGGGTAAAATTTTAAAGAAAGGCCTTAAGGGCATTTTAGTCATTTGGTAATTAAAAGAAATAAAAGGGAAAATAAAGCCAAAATTGACTCATCGTTTTCATGGATGCCGAAATTAGCATGGGGGAAGCCATGGCTAGGGTTTTCAAGCTTTCAAGCTCAATAGTAAGTCCGTTCTAGCCCCGTTTTTCAAGTTCTTTACGATTTTGGAATCTCGATAACTTGATTAAGCTTATTCTAGCAATAATTTAAGCTAGGGTTCATATTTGGAAAAATACCCATAGATGAAATGTGTTTATTTTGATGTTTTATGGTAGAATATGAAGGCTGAAATTATGTTAAACAACTTTTGCTAAGCGGTTTTAAGCAAAAATGAGTAAAACGGCTTAATCGGTAAAAGTTGTTATTGTTCATAACTATGTGTTAGAGTGAGAATTTGATGTTTCCATAGAAGGGAAAAATGATCAGCATGTCATAAAACATAAGAATAAGGGATGAAGTTTATTTCCCGAGCCTAGGGGCAAAAGTGTAAATATGTAAAAGTTTAGGGGCAAAATTGTAATTTTTCCAAAGTTTGAGTTAAGGACTTTTTTGAATAGTAAATTAATTAAATAAGTAAAATATGATGTTTTAGATCCCAGAAAATGAGATTTGAATCTAGAATGGGAGAAAAATCGAAAATCGGGAAAGTTGGTAAAATGGCCGTTTTAGTATCGAGGTAAGTTCATATGTATAATAAGCATTAATTTATGCATGTTTCAATGTAAAATTGATATATTTACTATGATTTTCGAGGTGTTGAAAGTAAGTATAATTATGATGATTTAAATGTTCAATATTAATTCGACATGGAAATGAGAAAGTATGTAAGTTTGTATGTAAATAATACATTATCTTTATTATGTTTTTGTATTTCAGCATATTTTATGTATTGTAGATGATTTTGAATCATAATTGACTATTGGAAGTATGGAATCAAGTATTAGAAAGAGAGAGAAATCCCGGTTGAACCTTCGAAAAGATTGGATGATGCAGATGGTATGTAGCTAGGTCACATGTATGGTGCTGAGTGCACATCATGTGTACAAGAGAGCTACGAGACATTATGATGTAGCTAGGTCGCATGGGTGATACTATGTGTACACCATGTAGACAAGAGAGCTACGGGATATATGTAGCTAGGTCGCATGCGTGGTTCTAGGGGAAGGACACCATCTAGACAAGAGAGCTACGAGATAAACTGGCTAGGTCACATGAGTGGTACTAAGTGTTCACCATGTGTACAAGAGAGCCAAAATTATGTGTACAATTGAGCTAGGTCACATGAGTGGTGCTAAGTGAAGGCCACTATGTGTACAAGAGAGCTTTGATTTTAAAGGTGGGCTGTGTGCGATACCATCGCGTATCTGTTATTATTCCGAAGCGCTCAACTGGAAAATTGATTAAATGAAATTGTGTATGACTTTGTGATGATAAGTGTAAGTATATACGTGTGTAACTTATGAGCAATATGCTTGATATGTGATTGGAAATTGGAAAGATTGTTATGGGAAAGTGATGAATACGATTGAAGTGTGAAAGATCAAAATTGACAATAAAACTGTTCTGGATAGTTGCAGTGACATGAATCTAAAAATTTACCAAAAATAGTAGAAATTGAATCAGAGACTAAATGAGATATCAAATTAGATCTTAATGAGTCTATTTTCATATAACAGAAACAGGGCAAGTAAAGGATTTCTATATTATTAGATATTTAAGTTTTTGAGAGACTGGTTCAGAATGACTATGTGATCCCTTATTCTAACTTGGAAAAATCATTAAAAATTGTAAAAAAATAATTATGGGATATAATTTATATGATTGAAATAATTAATGAGTCTAGTTTAAAATGAAATAAACGAGAATATCCTTTGAATTCTGTACAAGGAGAAAATTGATTCGTAGTGAAGAGTGGTCAGAACAGTTGAGCAGTGAAATAGGGGTAACTTCAATGAAGAAACTGTACTAATTGGCTATACCAAAAATTCTAAAAATTTTATGGTAAGAATATATGTGAATCTAGTTTCAAGGAAAGTTAACAATTTGTAATTTGGAGTTATGTAGCTCCAGAAATAAATAATTTAGTTTCTAGTACTCTGCTGGATAGCTTATTTTGAACCTGTTTATGATTGTAATAGTGAAAGTATGTGTGTTTGTGATGGTAATATTCCGGGAACATATTGTGAATTTGTTTAAAGTATGATAATGTATTTTTTATTAATATTTACATACTTACTTACTAAGCTATAATGTTTACTCCCTTCCTTTCCTTTTTCCTATAGTGTCGCAAATGTTAGCTCGAGTTGGAGGTCGCCGGAGGTTAAATCACACTATCAAACTATTGATCGATATATAAAGGTTTTAAAGTATTTTAAGTCTTTGGCATGTATGGAGACTCGTTTAATTGTTATTAAGTTGCTAGGAATTGGCTTAAAATACTGACCTATGTTATTTGAAGGTCTCTATTGTATAAAGTCATTTAATGTAGATAGTCTTGATTATGTTATTAATTAAATGATGCAATTTATGAATGTGCATGCTTGCCTATGTGTGTGGTTGAATTAAAGCATGATATGGCATTGTAAGCTCTTTTTAAGGGACAACTTGAATGCGTTTGAAAGTTTTTAAATTAGAGTGAAATTATGAATCGGTTTTTATACGATGATTAGTGATTAAGTCCGGTAATGCCCGTACCCTGTTCCGGGTCAAACACAGGTAAGGGGTGTTACATTTGTGTCCCCTGCACCTAAGTTTTTCAAGTCAGTATGCATGGTAGTATGCACACGGGTAAGAGACACAGCCATGTGTCTCAGCCGTGTGAAGGACACGGTCATAGGACACGGGCGTGTGCCTTGGCCGTGTGGCTTCAATTTGTTCATGACCAAATTGGCAGAATGTCCTGGGTTTTGGACACGGGTTCGAGACACGGGCATGTCCTTAGCACACTGGCATGTGCTCTATACTCACATGGGCGTGTGGAGCCTTAAAGCATGAAATTTTTCCAAGTTTTTCATAAGTTCTCAGTTTAGTCCCGTACCATCTCTAATGCATGTTTTGGGCCTCGTGAGCCCGTTTAAGGGACAAAATGTATGTGAAATGAAAAGTTTTAAATTGATCAAAATTTTACGGCTTAGTTTTATGTAGTTGGTTGAGTTTAAGTTTGGTAACACCTCAAACCCTGTCCTGGCGTTGGATACGGGCGAGGGGTGTTACAAGGGTGGCACAATGGCTTGGTAAATAACCTTGTTTTTTTCCACAGGGTAGACACACGGGCGTGTGGCTAGGCCATCTGTGACATACGGTCAGCCCATGGGCGTGTGATCTGGGCGTGTGATCTAGCCATGTGATCTGGCCATGTGTCCTCTGCACCTAAACTGTTGTAAAACAGAATGCTCAATATCGAGCACATGGCTTAAGCACACTGGCATGTGTCTTGGCCTTGTGACTTCAATTTGCTTTTGGGTGACAAACAGAAAGTTACACGGGTTAGGAACACGAGCGTGTGTGGCTACACGGCCTACCCACATGGGCGTGGCCCATACTCACACGGGCGTGTGACCCCTGTTTAGTGAAAAATTTTCTGAGTATTGCAAAATTTTATAAAGTTCTCGATTTAGTCCTGAACCACTTCCAATGCATGTTTTAGGCCTCGTAGGCTCGTATTAGGGACTTTACAATTAAATACAAAATTTTTTAATTTAGATAAAAATTCATGTCTCGAAAATGTATGTTTGCTTGTGTTTAAGTCCGATAATGCCTCATACCTTGTTCCGGCGTTGAATACGGGTAGGGAGTATTACACATCGTCTCTTCTGGCTCCTAAGTCGCTTCCTCGATGCTATGACAACATGATAGAACTTTCACTAACAGAACATGCATATTATGCAACTCTTTCACCTCATGAGCCAAAATTTTGATCGGTTCTTCTTCATGAGACAAGTCAAATTGAATTTCAATTTCTTCCGTTGAAATAACGTGAGACGGATCCGATCGACACCTTCTAAGCATTGAAACGTGGAAAACGTCAGGCATTTTTTGCAATTCTACAGGTAATGCCAATCAATATGCGACTGGTTCCACTCTTTTAATGGTCTCATATGGTCTAATAAAATAAGGACTCAACTTCCCTTTTCAGCCAAATCTCAAAACTTTCTTCCAGGGTGACACTTTTAAAAACACATTGTCACCAATAGCAAACTCAATTATTAACTATTTTGCTCAGAGAAAAATAGTAAATTGACTTTGGACACACGGAAAAGGTAATTGTAACTCCCCGAATTTGGGCCTAGAAGTATTAGGTCCTTGAGCATAGGAGCAGTTTGGAGGCGGCACATAAATAGTTAGTTGTGCAAGAAAGTGACACAAATGTATGTCTGCTTCAGTGGTTATGTGCTCTGGGAAGAGTCTGAGAACTCTTGGGGTTCAAGCCTTGGCTTATGCAAAAACTTTTCTTTTTAAGGATAAAACCGCTATTTTTGGTCAGTAGGATTATAAGTAAAAATTGTTAGAACATGATAGAATGGGCCTACTGGTCTAGTGGATAGTGGCGCGTGGAGTGTGCTTGGGGTCTGAGGTTCGAATCCATGCTTGCGAAAATGGAGATTATTTTTACTGATGGCCATAGGAGGAGGCAGTGTTTGGCCAAAACACTACTGAGGAGAGTGGAGTTTGAATTGGTCATGGAGGGATTGTGAGAGGGAGTTGAGGGGAGATATGAGAAGAGATTTTAGGAGGAAATCAAGGGGATTTGAAGTGGAGGAGGTGTTGGTGCCGAATTAGGATTGTAGGCACCTAATGATTTCAGTTTTGGAAGAATTCAACTTTGGCTTAGTATCTTTTCTCTCTATATCCTTTTCTGTAGTTTCTTTTGGTTTCTTTTCACTTCTTTGTTTGAGGCCGATTATAGCTTGGACCATTCAAGAATCTTTTTCTTCACTTTATGATTTTGTTCTCCTCTACTCTTCAACCTACTGCGCTCTCGTTTTTGTTTAGCCGAATACCTTCCATTCTTCCTCAATCCATTCAGTTTTTGTGGGTTGATTCTCTTATTCTTCCTCTTCTCCTTTTAACCGATTTCTTTTCTTTGATCTAGTGCTTCTCTTTCTCTAGTGGTGGCTTGGCCGAATATAACTCCTTCATCTACCCTCTCTGTGCCTAATTCTTCTTCTTTTTTTCAATCTCTGTGGTAATTGCTGCTATTCGATTTTCCCACTATTTTCTTATTTGTCGTATTTATAGTCCTCATCTAACACTTTCTTTTACTGTCGACAATTACTAGGGGTGTGGTTGTGCTAGCTCTTGCCTCTGTCGCATAGGGTGATTGTCGTGGAGATAGACCGATTGCTTACCTTTGGTATATAATCGGTTTTACATTTCTGGTAAGTTATTTATGCTTGGTTCAATTCATGTGTGCGAGTAATATAATTAAGGATGATAGGTTTGGGTGAAATGCAGGTGATCTCTAAGGGCCTATAGTTAGCTTCCTGCAACAATTGATGGGTGCAAGCCTAAATCGGTGATTAAGGCAAGTGATAATCCACCCTATTTGGATAAGTATTGAAAAGAGCCGTTAACTCTACTATTAGTTGATTAATGGAGTAGTTTGACCGAATGTAGGTTTTGGTGTTCATGGGTTACGCGTACTTTCGCAAACAGCTGTGTAATCACACTACCATTATCGTAAATTAGCAAAAGCCAGATTAGGTGACAGTCGACACTACACGAGTGTGCGCTCTCTCGTGTGGTAAACTGAGTGCATAAACGTGGGCGTTTAATCGTAGAGGCAGTCATGAGTGATCTCATTGGCTTAGGCTGTTTTGGGCCATGTTAGGCCGAAATGGTGACCGAAATACCCTCATAGGGTAAAATGATCGAAATGCCCTGTAAGGTAAAATGACTTGGGCAATGTTAGGCCGAAATGGTAACTGAAATACCCTCATAGGGTAAAATGACTGAAATACCCTGTAGGGTAAAATGACTTGGGCCATGTTAGGCCGAAATGGTGACCGAAATACCCCCATAGGGCAAAATGACCGAAATACCTTGTAGTGTAAAATGACCAAAATACCCCCATAGGGTAAAATGACTGTATGACCCCCGTAAGGTAAAATGACTGTATTACCCTTGTAAGGTAAAATGACTAATTTGCCTTACGATGTGTATGATTGGATTTGAGCATGCCACGTTATATGTATGTTGCATCCATGTAAGATATTATGATACGATGCATGACATGTTGCATGGGGTTGGGATTGTTATTTTGGAGGAAGTGTACTGTACTGATATGGTCGCACGGGTCTCCTAAAACGACTGTGGACCTAAGGTTGCACGGGTCGCCCAAGATGCCTGTGGACCTACTGATGACTTTAAGCCATTCATATTACTGGCAGCTCTGCTGCAAATACTGTTTTAGTGCCGCGACTGGTGCTACTTGGTGTGTAGGGATGGGATTTTATCCCCACATGGTGTGTAGGGTTGGTACGGAGATGGTGTGTAGAGACTGGATTGGGTAGGATTTTCTGATTGCATACTGTATTGATTTTGTAATGGGCTTAGGCCCCACTGATACTGTTACTAAAATGGGCTCAGGCCCACACTGGTTCTGATTCTGGAATAGGCTAAGGCCCTAACTGAAACTGAAAGGGCTTAGGCCCAAATTGTGTTTACTCTTATTGTTTGCTTATATGGGATTACACACTGAGTTTTCATAAACTCATCCTCTGTTTATTTGTATTGGAAATCCCCAGCCTTAGACGGATCGGTGCTGCAAGGGATTCGGAGGTGGCCACACTACTGCTCTTGCTTTGTATTTGACTTTTATTTACTATTAAATTTCGAATTGGGTATTTATTTATGTAATAAGGCCTCTCTAAGTTTTTAACTTTTAATTTGGGATTTTACTTGCTTTGATATAAACTGCTAATTGTAGGAAGAAGACATGTTTTCAAAAGATAACTATTTTTCAAAAACACCACGTCTTCTTAATATAATTTTAAAGCTTCTGCAACAAACATAGTTTTAAAGGGTAATAGCAATTTAATATTTGTAACAGCCTGATTTAGGGCTTAGTCAGAATAGTGGTCTCGAGGCTACAAATCCGGATTCAACTAAAGTATTTTATCATTATTTTGGAGTCATTGGATGTTTTATATGAGTGCATGAAAATTTTGGTTAAGTAATTTTAGCGTTTGTGAGCTTAATTGAGAAGAAAAAAGTAAATCGCATAAAATGTAAAAGTCCTAAATTGATAGCTAAAAGTGTCAAACAGCTAGAGAACCTAAACTGGGGGTCTTTAAAGGGAAATTAAACCCTATAGAGATTGCTTGGCTGGCCATAGGAGGTAATTTGGTCAAAAAGTCCAAGTTTGGTAGGTTTGGTGGCTAATTTTACTAAAATAGAAATAAAATAAAAGAAAGATGATATCATCCTATTTCTTATTTTCTTCTCCACCGATTTTCAGCCATTTTTGGAGGTTTTGAGCTTCAAAAATTTCAGTAACTTAGGTCTTCACAAGTAAGTGATTTTAATGGCTCTTCTTAAATATTTTTGTACTTTTGAGACCTTTGAAGCATGACCTTTCAAATGAGGGTACTATTTTGCAAAATGGTTGAACGTCTAGGGTTTTGTCATGAGAGCATCTAGGGTGTTTTCTGAAATTTTATGGAAAAAGATGAAGCTTAGTGGTGTGGTAAACAACTTTCGTGAAAGGATTTTCATGAAGATACCTAAAAAGGACTAGTTTGCATAAGTTGTAAAGTAGATGATTAATGTGTCATATTGTGGGAATTTGGAGTTTCTATAAGAGTAAAAAGGTTTCGACTAAGCTTAAGATGCAAAGAAATTTGATAAAAATTGATTTTCGAGTCTAGAGGTAAAATGGCCATTTTGTTAAGGTCGAGGGGTAAAATAGTCATTTTACCAAAGAAGTGAATTTTCGATTGACTAATTTTATTGAGTGATTAAATAAGTGTATTTTTTTATTATAGATCAAGAAATATCGAATCCGAACCTAGACCGAGGGACAGCCAAGCAAATCGACTAAATCGTCTAGTCGTTACATTTTGAAATTCGAGGTAAGTTGTATGTAAATAATACAACTACATTGATAATATATGCATTTGAATTGTATCGAAATTATTATAGCATAATTTGCTTGATTATGGAAATGAGAAAATGTGATGAGAATAGAGATAGTAGAATTCCCATGGGAACCTTAGGAAATAAAATCGGATATTCATGCCATGACGATTGGGTCACTTGTGTAAGCCAGTGTAAGACCATGTTTGCTACAGGGCATCGGCATTGAGATGAGTGCTAGTGTAAGACATGTTTGGGACATGCATCGGCCTCGAGACATAAACTAGTGTAAGACATGTATGGGACATGCGTCGGCTACGAAATGATAGTCAGTGTAAGACCATGTCTGGGACATGACTTCGACTTGAGATGTGAGCCGGTGTAAACCGTGTCTGGGACACGGCATCGGCACCTTACCCCACGTTTGAGGTTATGGAATATCGAATGGCATTCCGAATGGTTCAATGATGAAAGTTTTGATTTCTAGTTAATGAGGAAAGTCTAACCTTGTTGTGAGTGATACAGGTACCTATTGGGTCTATATAAAATGTGAGCCACATTATATGCTATATGATGTGCATTGAATATTGATGAGTCAGTTTTGCTTATGCCCACTTGTGTATTGTGATACTTGTTTATGATTGGCAAGGTATTGCTGTATAATTATTTATATGCAACTTATTAAGCTTTATGTTTGCTTCCTCTCCTTTCCTTCTTCTTGTAGTGCCACCTATCTAGCTCAAGGTTCAACGGAAGTCAGAGATATCGATCACACTATCAATCAAAACATTCAATATAGTTTGATTTATATTTTTGAATATGACATGTATAGGGAACTAGACTTGTGTTTTGTGTTATTATTAATTTGGCCAAATGTGTTGGCTTGGGATAAATTCCCCATTTTGTACTAAGCCTTGAATGATGGCTAATATTCATTTTAATATATTCAAATGGTGTTATGTTTATGGATGAGTAGAAATGCACAAATGAAATGTTGTCTATTGTGGCTAATTTTATTGCATGAAATAGTCTTGTACTAGTTTTGGTTGCTTTTGTGAAGGTTGTGTAAGTAAGGGTGGCAAAGAGGCTTGGTAAGTAGCCTGATTTTGTCCATACGGGTAGACACACAGGTGTGTGTCTAGGCCGTGTGTGACACACAGCTAGCACCATGGGCGTGTTGTTCAGCCGTGTGTCCCTTGCATGTAAAAATTTCAAGTCAGTATGCAAGATAGTCAACACACGGGAATAGGCACAGCTGTGTGTCTCAGCCGTATGAAAGGTACGGTCTAGCACACGGGCGTGTGCCTTAGCTGTGTGACCCTTAAGAAATGCTAATGTTAGAAATAGAATATCTAGGTTTTTGCACACAGGCTAGGACACGGGAGTGTCATGGCCGTGTGAAAGACACGAGCCATGGACACGGGCGTGTGCTAAGCCGTGTAAAAACCCGTGTAGGAGTGCATTTGGAATTAATTCCACACGAGTGTCGGACATGGGCGTGTCCTTGTATTGCCTAGGCTGTGTGAGCCACACAGGCCAACCACACGACCATGTCAAATTGATCACACGGGCGTGTTTCACCTTCCACACGGGCGTGTGCCCCTGTGTCAAGTGTCATTTTTCTAAAGTTGACTAAAGAACCCGAGATGTTTTCTAATTATTTTTGATGGGTATTTCGGGTCTTGTAGGTTCATATTAAGGACGTGTTGATGAATTTGAGAAAGTTTTAAATTTGTCCAAGTCTTGGAGACTCGAAGTTGGTAGTAAGCACGAGTTTAAGTTAGGTAACGGGTAACACCCGTACCCATTTTCTACACCGCGACAGAGTACAAAGCGTTACCTAACTTTAAAATCATATTTTCATACATTTCCAAATTACTGAAACTCTGATCAAATTTGAATCTTTCTTAAACTTATCACCATATCCTTTAGCTGGGTTTACGAGGCCCAAAACACACATCGGAAATCTTTCGGGACCAATTCGGGTCCTCTTGCCATCTAGAGAAAATGTCACTTGACACAGGGGCACACACCCGTGTGAAAGGGCAACATGCTCGTGTGACCTTTTTGACATGGCCTTGTTAATGGCCCTGTGTCTCACACGGCCTAAGCAATATAGGGAGACACTTGTGTCCTCCACCCGTGTGGAATTAATTCTAAATACACACCTACAGTGGTTTTCACATAGCCGGGCACACACCCGTGTCCCTGGTCCATGTCTTTCACGCGGCCATGACACGCCCATATCCTAGCCCGTGTGCAAAAACCTGGACATTCTGTTTCTAACGTCAGCAACCTAAAAATGTCACACAGCCAAGGCACACGCCCGTGTGCTAGGCCGTGTCCCTCACACAGTTGAGACACACGGCCGTGTCTCTGCCTGTGTGTTTACTACCATGCATACTGACTTGGAAATGTTTACGTGCAGGGGACACACGGCCGGACTACACGCTCGTAGGGCAGTCCGTGTATCACACACGACCTAGACACACGCCCGTGTGTCTACCCGTGTGGACAATATAGGCTATTTACCAAGTCTCTTTGCCATGCTAACTTACACAACCTACACAATAACAACCACAACCACTACAAGACTATTTCATGCTATAAAATTAGCCATAATAGACAACATTTCATTTGTGCATTTTACTCATCTATGAACATAACACCATTACATATATCAAAATGAATATTAGCCATCATTCGAGGCTTAATACAAAATAAGGAATTTATCCCAGGCCAACACATTTGGCCAAATTAATATTAACACAAAACATAAGTCTAGTTCCCTATACATGATGGCAGCCAACTCTAGATCATGCGTCGGGTAGTTCTTCTCATGAGGCTTTAGCTTTCTCGAAGTGTAAGCTATAACCTTACCTTCTTGCATAAGTACGCAGCCTAAACTATTCAAGGAGGCATCGTTGTATATTACAAATTCTTTACCCGAATCTGGTTGCACTAGCACTGGGGCTTCAGTCAACAAGGCCTTTAATTTGTCAAAACTCTATTGACACTCTTCTGTCCATTCGAACTTATCATCTTTTTGCAACAGCCTTGTCATCAGCGTAGCTATCATAGAAAATCCATTTGCAAATCATCTATAATATCCGATCCAACCCAAAAAACTTCTAACCTCTGTCACATTCCTTGGCGGTTTCCACTTGATAATAGCTGAGATCTTATTGGGATTGACTCTAATCCCATTGCCTGACACAATGTGCCGTAAAAATCTAACATCTTTAGCCAAAATTCACTCTTACTGAATTTGGTGTAAAGCTGTTTATCTCTCAAAGTTTGTAGAACCATTCTCAAATGCTCTGCATGCTCACCCTCATCCCGCGAGTAAATCAATATGTAGTCGACAAAGACCACAAGGAACTTATCCAAATATGGCCAAAAAATGCGATTCATCAAATCCATAAACACCGTTGGGGCATTAGTCAAACCAAAGGGCATGACGAGGAACTCATAACTGGCAGTATCTGGACCTCAAGTCAATCTTAGAAAGTACAGTGGCTCCTTTTAACTGATCAAACAGGTCATAGATTCTTGGAAAAGGATACTTGTTCTTCATTGTTACTTTATTGAGCTGTCTATAGTCGATACATAACCTCATCGACCCATCTTTCTTTTTCACAAAAACTACTGGAGCACCCCATAGTGAAAAACTCGGTCTTGCAAAGCCCTTATCCGTTAACTTTTGCAACTGTACCTTCAATTCTTTCAATTCCATCGGAGCCATCCGATACAGCGCAATCGAGATGGGTGTCATACCGGGGACCAACTTGATCCTAAACTCAACTTCTCTCACTAGAGGTAATCCGGGTAATTCCTCCGGAAACACGTCTACAAACTCACAAACAATTGGTACTGATTCAATCTTTGACTCAGACACTTGGGTATTCAACACAATAGCTAGGTAAGCCTCATATCTTTTTTTCAAATATTTCTTAGTAGTCAAAGACGATACTATTACAGGAAAATTATCCAATTCGTCTAGTCCAACTTGAAGGATATTCTTGTTTTCACATTTCAGTTCGATAACTTTTCTCCCACAGTCCACTACAACACTATGAGAGGTCAACCAATCTATCTGATTGCATGGTTTCGTGATAGGTTTTAAATATTTATAATTACTCATTCTTGAACTAACTATTATCGCAATGTAGGCAAGTTTACCTATCGAACAGTAGTATAGTTTTAGCAAGACCGGATTGTCAAACCCAAAGGAACTAAAAGTACATCTAACCTAAGAATAAATAGGTTTTGTTTTAATTAACTAATTATCTAAACTAAGAATGCACAGAGAAAAGAATTGGGGAATTGCTTTTGGGAAAAATCGATTGACTTAAGTCAATACCTAAGGAAAAATTCACCTAGACTTTACTTGTTATTCTGGGTCCGAATCGGACGATTTATTCATTCAACTTGTTCCGTAGAGATCCCTAAGTTATGTTATTATCCCTATTCAAGACTAATAACGTCTGATCCCTAGATTGAATAACCGAGACTTTTCTCTAATTAACACTCTAGGGTTGCATTAACTCGATCTATGGATCCTCTTATTGGGTTTCACCCTAATCTGGCAAAATCTTGTTACCCTATGTCTAGGCGCGCAATCAACTCCGCTTAATTATGACAAATGTACTCTTAGACAGGGTCTATTCCTCCTCTGTATAAGAGCATGTCTTGAATCAGTATCTTGGGATATCAAAACAAGAATTAAGAACACATAATTAAGAACAAGTTATATATTTATCATACGATTCAGAAAATAATAACAAGATTTGTCTTAGGTTTCATTCCCCTTAGGTATTTAGGGGTTTTAGTTCATAACTAAATAAGAAAACATCTCAGAAGAATAAAGAATACAAAACATAAAGAAAACCCAAAACTCCTAAAGGGAAATTAAGGAGAGATCTTCAGTCTTGATGATGAATACGGCTCCTGAGATGGATCAGTTGGCTTCCTTGGAGTAATTCCTTACCCCCTATTCTCCATCTCCCTTTTTCCTCATCCGCTAGGGTGTATTTATAGGCTTTGGAATGCCTAAAAGCCCTAAAAATTGGCCTTTTCTGAATTGGACTCAACTTGGGCTCGGCAGGGACACGTCCGTGGCACACGCCCTTGTTCGATTACTTTAGGCCGTGTTTGAGCCTGCCAAATTGACACGACCGTGTGGTATGCCCGTGTGAGGAGGTTTAGGCCGTGTTGATTTCGTACCACGGCCCATTTTCTCTATTTTTGGCCCGTTTCTCGTTCCTTTCGCTCTCCTATGCTCTTCTAAGTATAAAACATGAAATTAAAGAATTAGGCATCAAATTCACCAATTCTAATGGGAAATCATCCATAAAATGCATTAAACATGGGGTAAAAATATGTATAATTTACGGTTTATCAAATACCCCCACACTTAAGCATTTGCTTATCCTCAAGCAAAATTCTCAACTCATAATCAAAATAAATTCTTCTCAACTTATAATTTCTATCGATAATATCTCAGAATAATCCATAGGTAATTATACATTGAGAATTCAACTAAAAGAACATAAAAGTTTCAAACATAAAAGTTTCAAACATTACAAGTTGAATATTTAATCATGCAAACATAGGTGTCTCTCCGCATCTAAGTAATTACTTTTGATTCAGAATATCACAGAGTTTCACATCCTCACTAAAGATTCACTCAAATCACTTGAGGTGTTTAAGGATAATAAATGAAGCACTCAATAGTCAATAATGAAAAGTTATTACCATAGGCTTGTATGAAAATCAAATCTCCACCACTATAATTTAAGATAATACATCAATCAACAGGTCTTTAGAGGGTTGTAATGAGGCTTCGTTAGGGGGTGTGGTCACCAGTTGAAAGAAAGGGTTAGAATCGAGATTGAATTGAAAAATTACATAAATAGAAAAAGAGTTAATCTTCACTTGCGTACAACAGAGCTTCTTCTCAGAATATGAAATTACAGATATGTATACATAGTTTTTTTTAAGAACAAGTTAAATAATCAAACAAGACATAGCTAAGCAATTTCTTCAACTCAAATCTCAACAAAAATAGGAGTCAAATTAATTTAGGGGATTTCAACAATAATGGGTTAAGGAATAATATTGAGGTTAATATAAGAAATGGCTTGTTAGGCTCAAGGGGGTTTACTAGGGGTTAATCGTGGAGGTAAGCTTTTCATGGCATGAGTGGGTTAACCCTAAGTGTCTTAATCATTTTAACATATCAAATCAAATGGTGTGGTCTCGACATGCATAATCAAGCAAGTTCTAGAATAATAGTTCAATACTGACGCACTTAAAGCAATAATAAAAGTGAGCATGAAAGAATTAATAGATGCTCAAAAGGCTCAAAAATCTCACAAAAATTATGGCTTTTTGATGTTTCGACTCATGACTTCCAATTCAAAGTAACACCTAGACTTGGGGAAACAACCTATAATTTTAAATTCTTAAAAATCAACTTATCATTCTTGATTCTCTAATGTCCTAAAGTTTAAACAATCAATGCATAAATCCCTATGTTTTAATTCAAGATATATCAATCAAAATCATAAATTAATTAAAATTTATCCTAAATATGTATGAAAGCTTTTCAAGAGAATAAGGCAATCATTCAGGGATTTTTCTGATAATGAAATAAATATTCCCCCTACATTTAAGACGTACATTGCCCTCAATGGACAAAGATAGATATTAAAGTATAAAAATAAGATAGGGAGAGAAGTGAAACTTCTTGTATGATGAATTCCTCGAACTAGAGTTTTGGAGAGTAATCGGTTCGAGAGTGGAGGAGGATACTCCGGCAGTCATAGAGGTTCATTAGTCCATAAGTCCTGCGTCAAAAGAATATTATATCTAGTGGTAGCTATGGTCGTGGTCGATCAGGACATGGCAGTCATGGAGAACCTTTCCCAGTGGAGTTTTAGTTCCTATGTGACGATGAGCTTAAGAGCTCTAAATAACTGTGATAAAATCAGGAACTTTTTAGGGGATATTAGGGAGAATAATTACCCAAAAAGAAATAACTAAAATTAATAATTAAAAATAAAATTTCTAAAATCTAATAAAAACAAAAAGTAGTTTCAATAAAAATTAAAAACATGAAATAATAAATAAATATTTTTAAACATCTTCATCACTGGATGGTTTGCAAGGTGGGACTGGCGATGAGATGTGAAGGTGCTGACAGATCTGCAATAGAGTAGCATCAATATTGTCAAATCGTTGAAAACACTGCTGCTCGAATCGGGTGAGGCGCTCAGAGATGTCAGCATATGAAGCTGCCACATGAATTGGACGAGACTGTGGTGGTGGCTGAGTCGGTGGGTCCTCGTGCTGTGGGGGGACATCATTAGGAATGTCCTCGTAGGCCTACTCCTCGGTAGATTGGGCGAGGCGATACTGGGGAGGGTAGGTTCCTCAATGCCTCTTGTAGGCTGCGGTGTTGAGGAGCTCGAAGTGTTGCGCCAGTCGAGTCACGTCGGGGCCAATGGAGATGACCCCCTTCTGATGCCGCTCAGTCTGGTGCTGAATTGCAAGGGCGATGAAATAGGCAAGGTCGATGACGTGCCCTTGCGACATGCACCATAAGAAGTAGACGTCGTGGATGTTGACGACGCCAGTGCTCTCTCGCCTCTCTATAATCGTGTGAGCTAAAATAGCGTGTAAGTACCTCAGGGATGGTGGGAGAACTGATGCCTTGGAGCGGCTAGGATTGTAGGAGGCCGTGCTAGGGGCCAAAGTGTGCCAGCACTTCGAGGGAGAGAAATGTATGTGGCGACTGAGAGCATGTAGTTCATTCTCCTTCTTGAACTCCTCCGTATATAAGCTTAGTGCAGCACCAAACTCTGAGACACTTAGCTGGCGGATTAAGGCGAAATTGAACCATATTGGGATCATCGTAGTTCATCATTACGGTCTGAAGATGGAATGTTGAGCATAGTTCCATCAATATCTCAAGGTATGTTGGCTCGATAATCCCAAAGAATAGCTCCCAAGGGTCAGTGGTTAGGAGGGCTCGAATCGAATTAGCCAACTGAACCTGTTCTACAGTAGCCCAGTCGATGTAGCGACCCGTTATTAAAGGTTGGGCCCGAAGTATTTGGAACAGTTCTTCCTCGGGCCCTCAGGGGAACTGTAGGAGTGGGTGACGAATTTCTAAGGTAGGACCTGCGGAAGAGGACGCTCCCTTCCTCTTCTTTGAGGAAGGTATGACAGTTTTCTTTCCTCATGAAGACAACATCAAAAGCCTATAATATAAAGAATAATAATAATAGGTAAACAAATTCGAAAAAAATAAAAGGCATGGATTTAGAACTAACTATTTCAGCCAATACTATTAGTATGAAGCAAACTCAACCAAAATAACAATGAGAATGAGAATAGAAATGTAATGGCTATGAGGTTTTCCTAATCTCAATTTAACACGGAATGTATGATAACTAACCTAAGAATGCAAATTAAATGATAGAAAAATGAAAAATAGTTCAAAAGATATGAAGTTTATGTTGATAATAAGCATTAAAAATAAGTAAAATAGAAGTGAAAGGAGTAAAGAAACGCTAAGGGAAAGATATTGAGCGTTAAAAATGAAGTGGGAAGCGGCGCACAGGCGTGGCAGGGAGGCCGTGTGGAGTTGCAGCGGCTAGGGTTAGGGTTTTTGAATGGGGAAGAAAGTGAATAGTGCTGGGTATTTATAGATTTTGGGCTACACGGCCAGGGCACATGCCCGTGTCCCCCAATTTCAGCCCGTGTGATTTGTGAATTTCAAATTTGGGCACGTCTGACATTTAGTACACGCCCGTGTTGCTCGGGCGTGTCGGTTCACATGGCCGTGTCTAGCTTCGTTCGCTTCTCCCAGGCCAGTGTGTGCAAGCCCCACGCCCGTGTTAATTTAACAGGTTCGACCACGAGTGTTCCACGCGGGCGTGTCGAACGCCCGTGTTGTTTTAACATGTTCGCCCACGGTTCTTCCACACGGGCGTGTCACATGCCCGTGTTGTTTTGGCAGGCTCAACCATGGCCATATTGCATGCCTGTGGCGTTTAATCGTAGCCCGTGTTGGGGAAATCATTTGGCCTATTTTGACACGGCCTTAAGCATGCCCGTGTGCTTGGCCGTGTCTCTGCGGAAACACTTGTATTCAAGATTTCTATTAGTAAGTTAGGAGTTAAATACCAAAATTTAAAGAAATTAATATTGTTAGTGCTCGGGTTGCCTCCCGAAAAGTGCTTATTTATAGTCTAAGCTCAACTTACCTCTCCAGTGAATGGTCATGGTGGTTTGGGGAGTTTATTCTCCTCATTCCTGCTATCAAACTCATCAAAATAAGGTTTTAATCGGGTGTTGTTTACCTTAAAAGTGCCGAACTTGGGATGACTCACCTCCACCGTACCGAATGGAAAAATACTGAGTACCGTAAGAGGGATTTCCTTATTCATTATGGTAGTGATAATGTGGGGATCTGCGGCATCTAATAAGACCTTATCACCAACCTTAAGTTGATTTGGAGAGGTATCGGGTTCATTTTGGCGTAGTTTTGGTTTATCGTGTGTTCTCGGTTCATGTGTTCGCCATTCATCTAGCTCCTCTACTTGCAGCCTTCGTTCTTCATGAATAGAACCTCTACTATTGTTCGAGAGTGACTCATGTACTTTCTTCAGACTTATCTCCTGTAAAGTGGGTTGTATCATGTGGTCAGTTTTAAGAGAACGGTTTAGGCGATCACCTTCACTTTTCGATGTGTTGTCAGAATTGTGAGCTTGAAGGGAAAGTGTTTCATCTCCTACGCGAAGCTTGAGTTCACCTGTGCCAACATCAATAATTATTTTAGCAGTTGCTAAAAAGGGCCTTCCTAGGATTAAAGGAGTATTGTTATCCTCCTCTATGTCTAAAACAATGAAGTCAACAGGAAATATAAATTTATCGATTTTGACTAGTACATCTTCAATAATACCCCTAGGAAATCTTATAGTTTTATCTGCTAATTGAATGCTCATCCTAGTCTGTTTGGGTTTCTTGAGACCTAGTTTCTTGAACATTTTAAAAGGCATGACGTTGATACTAGCCCTTAAATCAGCTAATGCATTATTAACATCTAAACTACCAATTAAGCAAGGAATCATAAAACTCCCTGGCTCTTTTAGTTTGTTCAGTAGCTTATTTTTCAGAATAGCTGAGCACACTGCATTTAGCTCCACATGCGACGCCTTGTCCAACCTTCGCTTATTTGTTAAAAGCTCTTTTAAAAATTTCATTGCATTTGGCATCTACGATAGAGCTTCAATAAACGGTAAGTTAATATGTAATTTTTTTAAGAGTTTAAGGAATTTACCAAATTGTTCATCTGAGCGGTCTTTCCTTGTCGTGTTGGGGTATGGCACACGAGGTTTATATTCGACAGTCACTGGTTTGTTTGTATTTTGATCCACCTTACCTTGACCTTTGCTTACCACAGTTTCTTGCCTCAGTTCTGGTTCAGGCTTAACGAGTCCTTCGTCATACTAAATATTAATTGCGTTGAGTTGGTCCCTTGGGTTAGGTTCGGTATTACTTGGCAAACTACCTTGTGGTCATTTGAAGATTAGTTTGGAAAGCTGGCCTATCTGAGTTTCGAGGCTTTGGATCGACGCTTGTTGATTTTTAAGTGCTGTCTCGGTGTTCTAAAAATGGGTTTCTAAAAATTTTTCGGTCATTTGTTCCCAAGTAGTAATTGACCCTCGTGGTAACGAGTTCAACCACTGTTTAGCTTTGTTCCTCAATGAAAACGGAAACAACCGAAGACGATGGCATCATCAAAAACGCCATTAATCTTAAATGTATCGCATAGTTTTAAGAAGTTGGCTAAATGAGCGTTGGGATCCTCATCCTGCAAACCATCAAACTGAACAAATTGTTGTATCATTTGAACTATGTTAGGTTTTAATTCAAAGGTATTTGCAGCTACAGCAGGTCTAACTATGCTTGATTCAGTTCCTGTTAAAGAAGGTTTAGCATAATCATACATAGTGCGTGGAGTAGGATTTTGATTAACCGCAATTGCAGGAGGTAGCTGATTGCCTTGGTTTTCAGCCATCTCTTCGGTTGGGGGTTGAGTATCGTCTTCTTGCTCGTTCTCCGTGTATCTTAAGCTGCGCCTTATTTCTCTTTGGTTTCTACGAACTATACGATCAATTTCTTCATCAAAAAGTAATGGTCCCGACAGGTTTCTTCTTGTCATAAACAATAAAAACTTGCCAAGAGAAAGAAAGAGTAGGTTAATAAATAATAATAATAAAGTAAAATTAAATTGCAAGAAAAATAAATGGCTAAAGTAATAAAAATTGAGCATTCCTAATATCTTAGTTCCTCGGCAACGGCGCCAAAAACTTGATCGCGTGGTTTTGTGATAGGTTTTAAATATTTATAATTACTCATTCTTGAACTAACTATTATCGCAATGTAGGCAAGTTTACCTATCGAATAGTAGTATAGTTTTAGCAAGACTAGATTGTCGAACCTAAAGGAACTAAAAGTACTAGTAATGTCTGTCTTTTTATTATCTAGCCTAAGAATAAAGAGGTTTTTGTTTTAATTAACTAATTATCTAAACTAAGAATGTACAGATAAAAGAATTGGGGAATTACTTTTAGGAAAAATCGATTGACTTAAGACAATTCCTATGGAAAAATCCACCTAGACTTTACTTGTTACTCTGGTTCCGAATCAGACGATTTATTCATTCAACTTGTTCCGTAGAGATCCCTAAGTTATGTTATTATCCCTATTCAAGACTAATAACGTCTAATACCTAGATTGAATAACTGAGACTTTTCTCTAATTAACACTCTAGGGTTGCATTAACTCGATCTATAGATCCCCTTATTAGGTTTCATCCTAATCCGAAAAAGATCTTGTCACCCTATGTCTAGGTGCGTAATCAACTCCGCTTAATTATGAAAATGTACTCTTAGACAGGGTCTATTCCTCCTCTGAATAAGAGCATATCTTGAATCAGTATCCTGGGATATCAAAACAAGAATTAAGAGCACATAATTAAGAACAAGTTAAATATTATCATACGATTCATAAAATAATAATAAGATTCATCTTAGGTTTCATTCTCCTTGGGTATTTAGGGGTTTTAGTTCATAACTAAATAAGAAAAAATCTCAGAAGAATAAAGAATACAAAACATAAATAAAACCCAAAACTTCTGAAGGGAAATTGAGGAGAGATTTTCAGTCTTGATGATGAATCCGGCTCTTGAGATGGATCAATCAGCTTCCTTGGAGTAATTCCTTACCCCCTATTCTCCGTCTCCCTTTTTTCTCCTCCTCTAAGGTGTATTTATAGGCTTTGGAATGCTAAATGCACTAAAAATTGGCCTTTTTTGAATTGGACTCAACTTGGGCTCGGCAGGGACACGCCTGTGGCACACGCCCGTGTTCGATTACTTCAGGCCGTGTTCGAGCCTGCCAAATTGACACGGCCGTGTGGTATGCCCATGTGAGGAGGTCTAGGCCGTATTGATTTCGTACCTTGGCCCATTTTCTCTGTTTTTGGCCCGTTTCTCATTCCTTTCGCTCTCCTATGCTCTTCTAAGTATAAAACATGAAATTAAAGCATTAGGAGCATCGAATTCACCAATTCTAATGGGAAATCATCCATAAAATACATTAAACATGGGGTAAAATTATGTATAATTTACGATTTATCACCACCCCAAGAATTACATCGAATTCATTAAATGGAAATAACATCAGGTTAGCTGGAAAACAATGACCTTTAATTGTCAAAGGACAATTTCTACTCACTTGATCAACTAGCACGTGTCTGCCTAAAGGGTTGCACACTTTTATCACAAACTCAGTGGACTCGACTAACATATTCATACGAGGTATCAAATCCATACAAATATAAGAGTGGGTAGACCACGGGTCAATTAAAGTAACAATAGATATTCATGGATAGAAAAAGTACCCGTGATCACATCGAAAGACTCTGCCTCTTCTCGGGCATGTATAGCGTAAGTCCTTGCAGGTGCTCTGCCCTCGGACCTTACCGTAATAACTCTTGGCGTGCCCCCACCGCTAGTCCCACTTCTTGGGTTCTTTTGTGGTCTACCCTCGAAAGAGCACTACTTGCCTTCACTTACTTTTTCTCTCCCTCTTCTAAATTAGGACAGTCTCGGATGAAATGGTCCAGTGACCCACATTTAAACATCCTTTTTCTTTACCTCGGCACTTGCTAAAATGGCATCTACCAAATTGTGAACATTTTGGCCTATTTGGCGGAGCACTACTGACACTCGCTACAGACGCAGTCTGGACTCTAGATGTCGTGTTCTGTTTGCTTTTGTTTCTATTTGAGAACCCTATCAAAGCATTCGATCGGGTCGTGAACTCTCTTAGTCTTTTGATGAAGACTGATGTGACTTCCCCATCTATCTTTTCTTTGTATCCCGTGACTTATAAGCTGCTTTCCTCTTTTCTTTAATCTATTCTTCGGTCTTACAGGCTCTTTCAACAAGTGCTACAAATTCCCGCAACTCTAAGATGCCAACAAACACTCGGATATCTTCATTGAGGCCATCCTCAAACCTCTTACACATAGTGTCTTCTGTAGACACGCACTCTTGTGCATACTTACTGAGCCTCACAAATTCATGCTCATATTCCATCACCGACATTCGACGTTACTTTAGCTCTAGAAATTCTTTCCTCTTTTGATCTATGACCCTTTGGCTAATATACTTTTTCCGGAACTCTCCCTGGAAAAATTCCTAAGTTACTCTCTCTTTGGTACCACAGACATGAGAGTGTTCCACCACTGGTAGGCCGAATCTAGCAAAAGAGATATAGCATATTTAACGTATTCCTCAGGCGTGCACGATAGTTCATCAAACACCCTGATGGTATTCTCTAACCAAAACTCTGTTTTCTCTGGGTCGTCATCTAAGTTCGCCTAGAATTCTTTGGCCCTTTGTTTTCAAATCTTGTCTACCGGAGGCTTCTCCCTCTTAAACACGTCCACTCCTTGCGGAGCTACAGGGGCATACTCAGAAATCGGAGGAGGTGGGGAAGGTGTAGTGTTCGGATTCGCACGAACAAACTCCGTGTACCAAGCGTCCATCATTCGGATATAAGCTTCTCTAGTCCTTCCATCTTGTCCCATAGTAACGGGCTCACTTTCAACTGGCGCGGTCCCTTCAGCAGAAGCGGGTACGTTACTCTCTATGTCATCCGCTGTGGCTATATAAGGATCCATTTACTATATAGAAATACAATTTATAATTGTTAGAAGTAGTCACACTATCAATATATAATTATGGCATGTATAGCTAGACTCGTACTCTTGCTAGGTTAGTCCTAGAACTGACTAAACCATGGCTCTGATACCACTAAATGGAACACCTCATACTCTATTTTTACACCGCAATAGAGTATGAGGCGTTACCTAACTTTAAACTCATGCTTCCATACATTTCTGAGTTACTGAAACTCTGATCAAATTTGAATCTTTCTTAAACTTATACCATATCCTTTAGATGGGTTTACGAGGCCCAAAACACACATAAAAAATCATTCCGGACCAATTCGGGTCCTCTTACCATCCAGAGAAAATGTCACTTGACACAAGGGCACACGCCTGTGTGAAAGGGCAACACGCCCGTGTAACCTTTTTAACATGGCCGTGTTAATGGCCCATGTGGCTCACACGGCCTAAGCAATATAGGGATACGCCCGTGTCTTCCACCTGTGTGGAATTAATTCTAAATACACACCTACAGGGGTTTTCACATGGCTGGGCGCACGCCTGTGTCCCTGGTCCATGTCTTTCACACGGCCATTACACGTCCGTTTCCTAGCCCGTGTGCAAAAACCTGGACATTCTGTTTCTGATGTCAGCAACCTCAAAATGTCACACGACCAAGGCACACGCCCGTGTGCTAGGCCGTGTCCCTTACACAGCTGAGACACACGGCCATGTCTCTGCATGTGTGTTTACTACCATGCATACTGACTTGTAAATTTTTACGTGCAGGGGACACACGGTCGGATTACACGCCAGTACATGGCCTAGACATACACCCGTGTGTCTACCTGTGTAGACAATATAGGCTATTTACCAAGCCTCTTTGCCACCCTTACTTACACAACCTACACAATAACAACCACAACCAATACAAGACTACTTCATGCTATAAAATCAGCCACAATAGATAACATTTCATTTGTGCATTTTACTCATCCATGAACATAACACCATTACATATATCAAATTGAATATTAGCCATCATTCGAGGCTTAATACAAAATGAGGAATTTATCCCAAGCCAACACATTTGGCCAAATTAATATTAACACAAAACATAAGTCTAGTTCCCTATATATGCCATATTAAAAAATATAAATCAAACTATACCGAAAGCTTCGATTGATAGTGTGATTGATATCTTTGACTTCCGTTGATCCTTGAGCTAAATAGGTGTCACTATAAGAAAAAGGAAAGGAGAGGGAGTCAGCATAAAGCTTAGTAAGCTACATATAAATAAATATACAACAACAACTTTACCATTCATTAACCTGCTCATAGCATAAAAGTAGGCGCAAGCATAACTTACTCATCATTATCCATATAAAACTCATAGCATATATCGAGCTTATAACTCATACATTTCAAATAGGTACCTGTACCACTCACAACACGGTTATACCATGCTCATTAACTTAAAGTTGCAATACTCACCGTTGAACCATTCATATCACTATCGGATATTCATTAAGCCTCAAACGTGGTAAGGTGCCGATGCCTTGTCCCTGACACGGTCTTACACTAGCGCATATCTCATATCGATGCCATGTCCCAGGCATGGTCTTACACTGACTATCATCTTATAACCGATACATGTCCCAAACATGTGTTACACTAACTTATGTCTCGAGGCCGATGCATGTCCCAGACATGTCTTACACTAGCACTCGTCTCGATGCTGATGCTGTGTCCCAGACATGGTCTTACATTGGCTCTTATAATGTGGCTAATGCATGTCCCAGACATGTCTTACCCTAGCCTATAATAACCCATATGTCATGGCATGAATATTCGATATATTTCCTAGGTTCGAACGGGAACTCTACTATCTCTATTACCATCACGCTTTCTAAATTCCACAATCAAATAATTCATGCTATATTTAATTCAAGTACAATTCAATACATACATTAGCAATGTAGTTGTATTATTTACATACAACTTACCTCAAATTTCAAAATGTAATGACTAGACAGTTTAGTCGATTTGTTTGGCTTTCCCCCAGTCTAGGTTTGGACTTGGTAATTCTTGATCTATAATAGCAAAATATACTTATTTAGTCACTAAATAGGATTAAGCAATGTAAAATTCACATTTTTTGGTAAAATGACCATTTTGCCCCTAGACTTTGACAAAATAACCATTTTACCCCTAGGTTCGAAAATTGATTTTTATCGAATTTCTTGGCATCTTAAGCCTAGCTGAACCCTTTTTACTCTTATAGCAACTCCAAATTCCCATTATATCACACATATATCATCTATTTAATAACTTATGCAAACTAGTCCTTTTTAGGTATTTTCATGAAAATCCTTTCACCAAAGTTGTTTTTCACACCACTAAGCTTCATATTCTTCCATAAAATTTTAGAAAACACCCTAAATGCTTTCATGGAAAAATGCTAGACTTTCAACCATTTTGCAAAATAGTACCCTCATTTGAAAGCTTATGCTTCAATGGTCTTAAAAATGTAAAAATCTTCAACGAAGGATATGAAAATCACTTACTTCTAGAGATGATAAGTTGTTGCAAAATTCAAGCTTCAAAACCCTCCTATGGCTGGTAAAAATTAGTGAAGAAGAAAATAAAGAGATTGTGGCCTTTGTTTTATTTTAATATTAAAACTAGTCAAAATTGGTGACCAAAACTCACCTAATTTTGACAATTTTGTCTCCTCTTGACCCTATGGCCGGCCATGACATCTTCCAAGGGTCTATTTTCCTTTTAAATGCCCCTAATTTTAGTTCTCTAACTATTTAACACCTTTATCTATCAATTCAAGACTTTTACACTTTATGCGATTTAGTCCTTTTTCACAATTGGGCTCACAAACGCTAAAATTTCTTTATCAGATTCTCATGCATTCTTAAAACATGCTATAACATCTAAATAATAATAAAATAATTTCTTTGAATTTAGGTTTGTGGTTCCGAAACCACTATTCTGACTAGGCCCTAAATCGGGCTATTACATAACGTCATGTACTCTGTCTTGACGTAGGATACGGGTATGAGGTGTTACAATATAATTTACAAATTTTCGTTAATGATATAATAAGGTTTTAATATATAACAGGCTTTCCAATAAAATTATGGTTTCAAAAAATATTTCAATGTGACATCGCCTGATTCGACCATAACGTCTAGGCCGAGTTTGGGTTTACATATAGTGGTATCAGAGCCAGGTTGCAAAACTCGGCTATAGATTTTGGTTTCTTCTAAAACTTGAAATTTCTAAAAGAACTATTTCAAATGATTTGAAAGTATTTTGAAATGTTATTTTTACTGAATGTGTGGTACATCGAGTCTCCACACCGATTCTGTAAGTTCTCTCTGAAACCTGTATTTTGATTTTGACTGAAACTGTCATAGGTTGGATTATTGAGACTACTGTAGGTAGTACTGCAAACTCTTAGGTAGTGTATACTGAAACCGTAAAAAAATTGGTAGATACTGCGTTGTGCAGAAATAAAATTCTACACTTCTGATACTGTCTCTATAAAACATCTGTCAATAAACACTAGAACTGTAAATTGATCTGTATAAAAATGTTAATAAAGATAAAATGCAATTTGATAATAAACACTAGAGGTACTTGCGGTAGGGGTACAAGAGGCTGCAGCGGAGGACGGAGAGGTGCTCGAGTTGGGTCTGATGATCGTGCGGCTGAGTATTGGATCGATTCATTATTTCAGTCTATCTATAGACTATGTTGGAATCATTCAGGTTAAATGTGGTAGTGTTTTGGTTCTAGAGTGCGCAGCGGGAGCGTAATGGTGTAGTCTATGTTATGCGACCGTTCTAATAGTTGGAAATTTCGAGGACGAAATTTCTTTAAGGAGGGGTGAATTGTAACGCCCAGAATTTGGGCCTAGAAGTATTAGGTCCTTGAGTATGGGAGCAGTTTGGAGGTGGCACATAACTAGTTAGTTGTGCAAGAAAGTGACACAAATGCATGTCTGCTTCAGTGGTTATATGCTCTGGGAAGAGTCTGAGAAGTCTTGGGTTATAAGTAAAAATTGTTAAAACATGACAGAATGGGCCTGGTGGTCTAGTGGATAGTGGCGTGTAGAGTGTGCTTGGGGTCTGAGGTTCGAATCCATGCTTGCGCAAATAGAGATTATTTTTATTGATGGCCGTAGGAGAAGGTTGTGTTTGATCGAAACACTGCTGAGGGGAGTGGAGTTTGAATTGATGGTGGAGGGATTGTAAGAGGGAGTTGAGGAGATATATGAGAAGAGATTTTAGGAGGAAATCAAGGGGATTTGAAGTAGAGGAGGTGTTGACGAATTAGGATTGTAGACACCTAGTGATTTCAGTTTTGGAAGAATTCAGCTTTGGCTTAGTATCTTTTCTCTCCATATCGTTTTCTGTAGTTTCTTTTGGTTTCTTTTCACTTCTTTGTTTGAGGCTGATTATAGCTTGGACCATTCAGGAATCTTTTTCTTCACTTTACGATTTTGTGTCCTCTACTCTTCAACCTACCGTGCTCTCCGTTTTGTTTAGCCGAATACCTTTCTTTCTCCCTCAATCCATTCAGTTTTTGTGGGTTAATTCTCTTCTTCTTCCTCTTCCCCTTTCAACCGATTTTTTTCTTTGATCTAGTGCTTCTCTTTCTCTGGTGGTGGCTTGGCCGAATATCACTATTTCATCTACCCTCTCCGTGCCTAATTCTTCTTCTTTTTTGTCAATCTCTGTGGTAATTGCTACTATTCAATTTTCCCACTCTTTTCCTCTCTATCGTATTTATAGTCCTCATCTAACACTTTCTTTTACTGTCGACAATTGCTAGGGGTGTGGTTGTGCTAGCCCTTGTCCCTATCACATAAGATGATTGTCGTGGAGATAGACCGATTACTTCCCTTTGGTATATAAGTGGTTTTACATTTCCGGTAAGTTATTTATGCTTGGTTCAATTCATCTGTGCGAGTAATATGATTAAGGATAATAGGTTTGGGTGAAACGCAGGTGATCTCTAAGGGCCTATAGTTAGTTTCCTGCAACGATTGAAGGGTGCAAGCCTAAATAGGTGATTAAGGCAAGTGATAATCCACCCTATTTGGATAAGTATTGAAAAGATCCGTTAACTCTACTATCCGTTAACTCTACTATCCGTTAACTCCACCACTATAATTTAAGATAATACATCAATCAACAGGTCTTTAGAGGGTTGTAATGAGGCTTCGTTAGGGGGTGTGGTCACCAGTTGAAAGAAAGGGTTAGAATCGAGATTGAATTGAAAAATTACATAAATAGAAAAAGAGTTAATCTTCACTTGCGTACAACAGAGCTTCTTCTCAGAATATGAAATTACAGATATGTATACATAGTTTTTTTTAAGAACAAGTTAAATAATCAAACAAGACATAGCTAAGCAATTTCTTCAACTCAAATCTCAACAAAAATAGGAGTCAAATTAATTTAGGGGATTTCAACAATAATGGGTTAAGGAATAATATTGAGGTTAATATAAGAAATGGCTTGTTAGGCTCAAGGGGGTTTACTAGGGGTTAATCGTGGAGGTAAGCTTTTCATGGCATGAGTGGGTTAACCCTAAGTGTCTTAATCATTTTAACATATCAAATCAAATGGTGTGGTCTCGACATGCATAATCAAGCAAGTTCTAGAATAATAGTTCAATACTGACGCACTTAAAGCAATAATAAAAGTGAGCATGAAAGAATTAATAGATGCTCAAAAGGCTCAAAAATCTCACAAAAATTATGGCTTTTTGATGTTTCGACTCATGACTTCCAATTCAAAGTAACACCTAGACTTGGGGAAACAACCTATAATTTTAAATTCTTAAAAATCAACTTATCATTCTTGATTCTCTAATGTCCTAAAGTTTAAACAATCAATGCATAAATCCCTATGTTTTAATTCAAGATATATCAATCAAAATCATAAATTAATTAAAATTTATCCTAAATATGTATGAAAGCTTTTCAAGAGAATAAGGCAATCATTCAGGGATTTTTCTGATAATGAAATAAATATTCCCCCTACATTTAAGACGTACATTGCCCTCAATGGACAAAGATAGATATTAAAGTATAAAAATAAGATAGGGAGAGAAGTGAAACTTCTTGTATGATGAATTCCTCGAACTAGAGTTTTGGAGAGTAATCGGTTCGAGAGTGGAGGAGGATACTCCGGCAGTCATAGAGGTTCATTAGTCCATAAGTCCTGCGTCAAAAGAATATTATATCTAGTGGTAGCTATGGTCGTGGTCGATCAGGACATGGCAGTCATGGAGAACCTTTCCCAGTGGAGTTTTAGTTCCTATGTGACGATGAGCTTAAGAGCTCTAAATAACTGTGATAAAATCAGGAACTTTTTAGGGGATATTAGGGAGAATAATTACCCAAAAAGAAATAACTAAAATTAATAATTAAAAATAAAATTTCTAAAATCTAATAAAAACAAAAAGTAGTTTCAATAAAAATTAAAAACATGAAATAATAAATAAATATTTTTAAACATCTTCATCACTGGATGGTTTGCAAGGTGGGACTGGCGATGAGATGTGAAGGTGCTGACAGATCTGCAATAGAGTAGCATCAATATTGTCAAATCGTTGAAAACACTGCTGCTCGAATCGGGTGAGGCGCTCAGAGATGTCAGCATATGAAGCTGCCACATGAATTGGACGAGACTGTGGTGGTGGCTGAGTCGGTGGGTCCTCGTGCTGTGGGGGGACATCATTAGGAATGTCCTCGTAGGCCTACTCCTCGGTAGATTGGGCGAGACGATACTGGGGAGGGTAGGTTCCTCAATGCCTCTTGTAGGCTGCGGTGTTGAGGAGCTCGAAGTGTTGCGCCAGTCGAGTCACGTCGGGGCCAATGGAGATGACCCCCTTCTGATGCCGCTCAGTCTGGTGCTGAATTGCAAGGGCGATGAAATAGGCAAGGTCGATGACGTGCCCTTGCGACATGCACCATAAGAAGTAGACGTCGTGGATGTTGACGACGCCAGTGCTCTCTCGCCTCTCTATAATCGTGTGAGCTAAAATAGCGTGTAAGTACCTCAGGGATGGTGGGAGAACTGATGCCTTGGAGCGGCTAGGATTGTAGGAGGCCGTGCTAGGGGCCAAAGTGTGCCAGCACTTCGAGGGAGAGAAATGTATGTGGCGACTGAGAGCATGTAGTTCATTCTCCTTCTTGAACTCCTCCGTATATAAGCTTAGTGCAGCACCAAACTCTGAGACACTTAGCTGGCGGATTAAGGCGAAATTGAACCATATTGGGATCATCGTAGTTCATCATTACGGTCTGAAGATGGAATGTTGAGCATAGTTCCATCAATATCTCAAGGTATGTTGGCTCGATAATCCCAAAGAATAGCTCCCAAGGGTCAGTGGTTAGGAGGGCTCGAATCGAATTAGCCAACTGAACCTGTTCTACAGTAGCCCAGTCGATGTAGCGACCCGTTATTAAAGGTTGGGCCCGAAGTATTTGGAACAGTTCTTCCTCGGGCCCTCAGGGGAACTGTAGGAGTGGGTGACGAATTTCTAAGGTAGGACCTGCGGAAGAGGACGCTCCCTTCCTCTTCTTTGAGGAAGGTATGACAGTTTTCTTTCCTCATGAAGACAACATCAAAAGCCTATAATATAAAGAATAATAATAATAGGTAAACAAATTCGAAAAAAATAAAAGGCATGGATTTAGAACTAACTATTTCAGCCAATACTATTAGTATGAAGCAAACTCAACCAAAATAACAATGAGAATGAGAATAGAAATGTAATGGCTATGAGGTTTTCCTAATCTCAATTTAACACGGAATGTATGATAACTAACCTAAGAATGCAAATTAAATGATAGAAAAATGAAAAATAGTTCAAAAGATATGAAGTTTATGTTGATAATAAGCATTAAAAATAAGTAAAATAGAAGTGAAAGGAGTAAAGAAACGCTAAGGGAAAGATATTGAGCGTTAAAAATGAAGTGGGAAGCGGCGCACAGGCGTGGCAGGGAGGCCGTGTGGAGTTGCAGCGGCTAGGGTTAGGGTTTTTGAATGGGGAAGAAAGTGAATAGTGCTGGGTATTTATAGATTTTGGGCTACACGGCCAGGGCACATGCCCGTGTCCCCCAATTTCAGCCCGTGTGATTCGTGAATTTCAAATTTGGGCACGTCTGACATTTAGTACACGCCCGTGTTGCTCGGGCGTGTCGGTTCACATGGCCGTGTCTAGCTTCGTTCGCTTCTCCCAGGCCAGTGTGTGCAAGCCCCACGCCCGTGTTAATTTAACAGGTTCGACCACGAGTGTTCCACGCGGGCGTGTCGAACGCCCGTGTTGTTTTAACATGTTCGCCCACGGTTCTTCCACACGGGCGTGTCACATGCCCGTGTTGTTTTGGCAGGCTCAACCATGGCCATATTGCATGCCTGTGGCGTTTAATCGTAGCCCGTGTTGGGGAAATCATTTGGCCTATTTTGACACGGCCTTAAGCATGCCCGTGTGCTTGGCCGTGTCTCTGCGGAAACACTTGTATTCAAGATTTCTATTAGTAAGTTAGGAGTTAAATACCAAAATTTAAAGAAATTAATATTGTTAGTGCTCGGGTTGCCTCCCGAAAAGTGCTTATTTATAGTCTAAGCTCAACTTACCTCTCCAGTGAATGGTCATGGTGGTTTGGGGAGTTTATTCTCCTCATTCCTGCTATCAAACTCATCAAAATAAGGTTTTAATCGGGTGTTGTTTACCTTAAAAGTGCCGAACTTGGGATGACTCACCTCCACCGTACCGAATGGAAAAATACTGAGTACCGTAAGAGGGATTTCCTTATTCATTATGGTAGTGATAATGTGGGGATCTGCGGCATCTAATAAGACCTTATCACCAACCTTAAGTTGATTTGGAGAGGTATCGGGTTCATTTTGGCGTAGTTTTGGTTTATCGTGTGTTCTCGGTTCATGTGTTCGCCATTCATCTAGCTCCTCTACTTGCAGCCTTCGTTCTTCATGAATAGAACCTCTACTATTGTTCGAGAGTGACTCATGTACTTTCTTCAGACTTATCTCCTGTAAAGTGGGTTGTATCATGTGGTCAGTTTTAAGAGAACGGTTTAGGCGATCACCTTCACTTTTCGATGTGTTGTCAGAATTGTGAGCTTGAAGGGAAAGTGTTTCATCTCCTACGCGAAGCTTGAGTTCACCTGTGCCAACATCAATAATTATTTTAGCAGTTGCTAAAAAGGGCCTTCCTAGGATTAAAGGAGTATTGTTATCCTCCTCTATGTCTAAAACAATGAAGTCAACAGGAAATATAAATTTATCAATTTTGACTAGTACATCTTCAATAATACCCCTAGGAAATCTTATAGTTTTATCTGCTAATTGAATGCTCATCCTAGTCTGTTTGGGTTTCTTGAGACCTAGTTTCTTGAACATTTTAAAAGGCATGACGTTGATACTAGCCCTTAAATCAGCTAATGCATTATTAACATCTAAACTACCAATTAAGCAAGGAATCATAAAACTCCCTGGCTCTTTTAGTTTGTCCAGTAGCTTATTTTTCAGAATAGCTGAGCACACTGCATTTAGCTCCACATGCGACGCCTTGTCCAACCTTCGCTTATTTGTTAAAAGCTCTTTTAAAAATTTCATTGCATTTGGCATCTACGATAGAGCTTCAATAAACGGTAAGTTAATATGTAATTTTTTTAAGAGTTTAAGGAATTTACCAAATTGTTCATCTGAGCGGTCTTTCCTTGTCGTGTTGGGGTATGGCACACGAGGTTTATATTCGACAGTCACTGGTTTGTTTGTATTTTGATCTACCTTACCTTGACCTTTGCTTACCACAGTTTCTTGCCTCGGTTCTGGTTCAGGCTTAACGAGTCCTTCGTCATACTAAATATTAATTGCGTTGAGTTGGTCCCTTGGGTTAGGTTCGGTATTACTTGGCAAACTACCTTGTGGTCATTTGAAGATTAGTTTGGAAAGCTGGCTTATCTGAGTTTCGAGGCTTTGGATCGACGCTTGTTGATTTTTAAGTGCTGTCTCGGTGTTCTAAAAATGGGTTTCTAAAAATTTTTCGGTCATTTGTTCCCAAGTAGTAATTGACCCTCGTGGTAACGAGTTCAACCACTGTTTAGCTTTGTTCCTCAATGAAAACGGAAACAACCGAAGACGATGGCATCATCAAAAACGCCATTAATCTTAAATGTATCGCATAGTTTTAAGAAGTTGGCTAAATGAGCGTTGGGATCCTCATCCTGCAAACCATCAAACTGAACAAATTGTTGTATCATTTGAACTATGTTAGGTTTTAATTCAAAGGTATTTGCAGCTACAGCAGGTCTAACTATGCTTGATTCAGTTCCTGTTAAAGAAGGTTTAGCATAATCATACATAGTGCGTGGAGTAGGATTTTGATTAACCGCAATTGCAGGAGGTAGCTGATTGCCTTGGTTTTCAGCCATCTCTTCGGTTGGGGGTTGAGTATCGTCTTCTTGCTCGTTCTCCGTGTATCTTAAGCTGCGCCTTATTTCTCTTTGGTTTCTACGAACTATACGATCAATTTCTTCATCAAAAAGTAATGGTCCCGACAGGTTTCTTCTTGTCATAAACAATAAAAACCTGCCAAGAGAAAGAAAGAGTAGGTTAATAAATAATAATAATAAAGTAAAATTAAATTGCAAGAAAAATAAATGGCTAAAGTAATAAAAATTGAGCATTCCTAATATCTTAGTTCCTCGGCAACGGCGCCAAAAACTTGATCGCGTGGTTTTGTGATAGGTTTTAAATATTTATAATTACTCATTCTTGAACTAACTATTATCGCAATGTAGGCAAGTTTACCTATCGAATAGTAGTATAGTTTTAGCAAGACTAGATTGTCGAACCTAAAGGAACTAAAAGTACTAGTAATGTCTGTCTTTTTATTATCTAGCCTAAGAATAAAGAGGTTTTTGTTTTAATTAACTAATTATCTAAACTAAGAATGTACAGATAAAAGAATTGGGGAATTACTTTTAGGAAAAATCGATTGACTTAAGACAATTCCTATGGAAAAATCCACCTAGACTTTACTTGTTATTCTGGTTCCGAATCAGACGATTTATTCATTCAACTTGTTCCGTAGAGATCCCTAAGTTATGTTATTATCCCTATTCAAGACTAATAACGTCTAATACCTAGATTGAATAACTGAGACTTTTCTCTAATTAACACTCTAGGGTTGCATTAACTCGATCTATAGATCCCCTTATTAGGTTTCATCCTAATCCGAAAAAGATCTTGTCACCCTATGTCTAGGTGCGTAATCAACTCCGCTTAATTATGAAAAATGTACTCTTAGACAGGGTCTATTCCTCCTCTGAATAAGAGCATATCTTGAATCAGTATCCTGGGATATCAAAACAAGAATTAAGAGCACATAATTAAGAACAAGTTAAATATTTATCATACGATTCATAAAATAATAATAAGATTCATCTTAGGTTTCATTCTCCTTGGGTATTTAGGGGTTTTAGTTCATAACTAAATAAGAAAAAATCTCAGAAGAATAAAGAATACAAAACATAAATAAAACCCAAAACTTCTGAAGGGAAATTGAGGAGAGATTTTCAGTCTTGATGATGAATCCGGCTCTTGAGATGGATCAATCAGCTTCCTTGGAGTAATTCCTTACCCCCTATTCTCCGTCTCCCTTTTTTCTCCTCCTCTAAGGTGTATTTATAGGCTTTGGAATGCTAAATGCACTAAAAATTGGCCTTTTTTGAATTGGACTCAACTTGGGCTCGGCAGGGACACGCCTGTGGCACACGCCCGTGTTCGATTACTTCAGGCCGTGTTCGAGCCTGCCAAATTGACACGGCCGTGTGGTATGCCCATGTGAGGAGGTCTAGGCCGTATTGATTTCGTACCTTGGCCCATTTTCTCTGTTTTTGGCCCGTTTCTCATTCCTTTCGCTCTCCTATGCTCTTCTAAGTATAAAACATGAAATTAAAGCATTAGGAGCATCGAATTCACCAATTCTAATGGGAAATCATCCATAAAATGCATTAAACATGGGGTAAAATTATGTATAATTTACGATTTATCACCACCCCAAGAATTACATCGAATTCATTAAATGGAAATAACATCAGGTTAGCTGGAAAACAATGACCTTTAATTGTCAAAGGACAATTTCTACTCACTTGATCAACTAGCACGTGTCTGCCTAAAGGGTTGGACACTTTTATCACAAACTCAGTGGACTCGACTAACATATTCATACGAGGTATCAAATCCATACAAATATAAGAGTGGGTAGACCACGGGTCAATTAAAGTAACAATAGATATTTCATGGATAGAAAAAGTACCCGTGATCACATCGAAAGACTCTGCCTCTTCTCGGGCATGTATAGCGTAAGTCCTTGCAGGTGCTCTGCCCTCGGACCTTACCGTAATAACTCTTGGCGTGCCCCCACCGCTAGTCCCACTTCTTGGGTTCTTTTGTGGTCTACCCCTCGAAAGAGCACTACTTGCCTTCACTTACTTTTTCTCTCCCTCTTCTAAATTAGGACAGTCTCGGATGAAATGGTCCAGTGACCCACATTTAAAACATCCTTTTTCTTTACCTCGGCACTTGCTAAAATGGCATCTACCAAATTGTGAACATTTTGGCCTATTTGGCGGAGCACTACTGACACTCGCTACAGACGCAGTCTGGACTCTAGATGTCGTGTTCTGTTTGCTTTTGTTTCTATTTGAGAACCCTATCAAAGCATTCGATCGGGTCGTGAACTCTCTTAGTCTTTTTGATGAAGACTGATGTGACTTCCCCATCTATCTTTTCTTTGTATCCCGTGACTTATAAGCTGCTTTCCTCTTTTCTTTAATCTATTCTTCGGTCTTACAGGCTCTTTCAACAAGTGCTACAAATTCCCGCAACTCTAAGATGCCAACAAACACTCGGATATCTTCATTGAGGCCATCCTCAAACCTCTTACACATAGTGTCTTCTGTAGACACGCACTCTTGTGCATACTTACTGAGCCTCACAAATTCATGCTCATATTCCATCACCGACATTCGACGTTACTTTAGCTCTAGAAATTCTTTCCTCTTTTGATCTATGACCCTTTGGCTAATATACTTTTTCCGGAACTCTCCCTGGAAAAATTCCTAAGTTACTCTCTCTTTGGTACCACAGACATGAGAGTGTTCCACCACTGGTAGGCCGAATCTAGCAAAAGAGATATAGCATATTTAACGTATTCCTCAGGCGTGCACGATAGTTCATCAAACACCCTGATGGTATTCTCTAACCAAAACTCTGTTTTCTCTGGGTCGTCATCTAAGTTCGCCTAGAATTCTTTGGCCCTTTGTTTTCAAATCTTGTCTACCGGAGGCTTCTCCCTCTTAAACACGTCCACTCCTTGCGGAGCTACAGGGGCATACTCAGAAATCGGAGGAGGTGGGGAAGGTGTAGTGTTCGGATTCGCACGAACAAACTCCGTGTACCAAGCGTCCATCATTCGGATATAAGCTTCTCTAGTCCTTCCATCTTGTCCCATAGTAACGGGCTCACTTTCAACTGGCGCGGTCCCTTCAGCAGAAGCGGGTACGTTACTCTCTATGTCATCCGCTGTGGCTATATAAGGATCCATTTACTATATAGAAATACAATTTATAATTGTTAGAAGTAGTCACACTATCAATATATAATTATGGCATGTATAGCTAGACTCGTACTCTTGCTAGGTTAGTCCTAGAACTGACTAAACCATGGCTCTGATACCACTAAATGGAACACCTCATACTCTATTTTTACACCGCAATAGAGTATGAGGCGTTACCTAACTTTAAACTCATGCTTCCATACATTTCTGAGTTACTGAAACTCTGATCAAATTTGAATCTTTCTTAAACTTATACCATATCCTTTAGATGGGTTTACGAGGCCCAAAACACACATAAAAAATCATTCCGGACCAATTCGGGTCCTCTTACCATCCAGAGAAAATGTCACTTCACACAAGGGCACACGTCTGTGTGAAAGGGCAACACGCCCGTGTAACCTTTTTAACATGGCCGTGTTAATGGCCCATGTGGCTCACACGGCCTAAGCAATATAGGGATACGCCCGTGTCTTCCACCTGTGTGGAATTAATTCTAAATACACACCTACAGGGGTTTTCACATGGCTGGGCGCACGCCTGTGTCCCTGGTCCATGTCTTTCACACGGCCATTACACGTCCGTTTCCTAGCCCGTGTGCAAAAACCTGGACATTCTGTTTCTGATGTCAGCAACCTCAAAATGTCACACGACCAAGGCACACGCCCGTGTGCTAGGCCGTGTCCCTTACACAGCTGAGACACACGGCCATGTCTCTGCATGTGTGTTTACTACCATGCATACTGACTTGTAAATTTTTACGTGCAGGGGACACACGGTCGGATTACACGCCAGTACATGGCCTAGACATACACCCGTGTGTCTACCTGTGTAGACAATATAGGCTATTTACCAAGCCTCTTTGCCACCCTTACTTACACAACCTACACAATAACAACCACAACCAATACAAGACTACTTCATGCTATAAAATCAGCCACAATAGATAACATTTCATTTGTGCATTTTACTCATCCATGAACATAACACCATTACATATATCAAATTGAATATTAGCCATCATTCGAGGCTTAATACAAAATGAGGAATTTATCCCAAGCCAACACATTTGGCCAAATTAATATTAACACAAAACATAAGTCTAGTTCCCTATATATGCCATATTAAAAAATATAAATCAAACTATACCGAAAGCTTCGATTGATAGTGTGATTGATATCTTTGACTTCCGTTGATCCTTGAGCTAAATAGGTGTCACTATAAGAAAAAGGAAAGGAGAGGGAGTCAGCATAAAGCTTAGTAAGCTACATATAAATAAATATACAACAACAACTTTACCATTCATTAACCTGCTCATAGCATAAAAGTAGGCGCAAGCATAACTTACTCATCATTATCCATATAAAACTCATAGCATATATCGAGCTTATAACTCATACATTTCAAATAGGTACCTGTACCACTCACAACACGGTTATACCATGCTCATTAACTTAAAGTTGCAATACTCACCGTTGAACCATTCATATCACTATCGGATATTCATTAAGCCTCAAACGTGGTAAGGTGCCGATGCCTTGTCCCTGACACGGTCTTACACTAGCGCATATCTCATATCGATGCCATGTCCCAGGCATGGTCTTACACTGACTATCATCTTATAACCGATACATGTCCCAAACATGTGTTACACTAACTTATGTCTCGAGGCCGATGCATGTCCCAGACATGTCTTACACTAGCACTCGTCTCGATGCTGATGCTGTGTCCCAGACATGGTCTTACATTGGCTCTTATAATGTGGCTAATGCATGTCCCAGACATGTCTTACCCTAGCCTATAATAACCCATATGTCATGGCATGAATATTCGATATATTTCCTAGGTTCGAACGGGAACTCTACTATCTCTATTACCATCACGCTTTCTAAATTCCACAATCAAATAATTCATGCTATATTTAATTCAAGTACAATTCAATACATACATTAGCAATGTAGTTGTATTATTTACATACAACTTACCTCAAATTTCAAAATGTAATGACTAGACAGTTTAGTCGATTTGTTTGGCTTTCCCCCAGTCTAGGTTTGGACTTGGTAATTCTTGATCTATAATAGCAAAATATACTTATTTAGTCACTAAATAGGATTAAGCAATGTAAAATTCACATTTTTTGGTAAAATGACCATTTTGCCCCTAGACTTTGACAAAATAACCATTTTACCCCTAGGTTCGAAAATTGATTTTTATCGAATTTCTTGGCATCTTAAGCCTAGCTGAACCCTTTTTACTCTTATAGCAACTCCAAATTCCCATTATATCACACATATATCATCTATTTAATAACTTATGCAAACTAGTCCTTTTTAGGTATTTTCATGAAAATCCTTTCACCAAAGTTGTTTTTCACACCACTAAGCTTCATATTCTTCCATAAAATTTTAGAAAACACCCTAAATGCTTTCATGGAAAAATGCTAGACTTTCAACCATTTTGCAAAATAGTACCCTCATTTGAAAGCTTATGCTTCAATGGTCTTAAAAATGTAAAAATCTTCAACGAAGGATATGAAAATCACTTACTTCTAGAGATGATAAGTTGTTGCAAAATTCAAGCTTCAAAACCCTCCTATGGCTGGTAAAAATTAGTGAAGAAGAAAATAAAGAGATTGTGGCCTTTGTTTTATTTTAATATTAAAACTAGTCAAAATTGGTGACCAAAACTCACCTAATTTTGACAATTTTGTCTCCTCTTGACCCTATGGCCGGCCATGACATCTTCCAAGGGTCTATTTTCCTTTTAAATGCCCCTAATTTTAGTTCTCTAACTATTTAACACCTTTATCTATCAATTCAAGACTTTTACACTTTATGCGATTTAGTCCTTTTTCACAATTGGGCTCACAAACGCTAAAATTTCTTTATCAGATTCTCATGCATTCTTAAAACATGCTATAACATCTAAATAATAATAAAATAATTTCTTTGAATTTAGGTTTGTGGTTCCGAAACCACTATTCTGACTAGGCCCTAAATCGGGCTATTACATAACGTCATGTACTCTGTCTTGACGTAGGATACGGGTATGAGGTGTTACAATATAATTTACAAATTTTCGTTAATGATATAATAAGGTTTTAATATATAACAGGCTTTCCAATAAAATTATGGTTTCAAAAAATATTTCAATGTGACATCGCCTGATTCGACCATAACGTCTAGGCCGAGTTTGGGTTTACATATAGTGGTATCAGAGCCAGGTTGCAAAACTCGGCTATAGATTTTGGTTTCTTCTAAAACTTGAAATTTCTAAAAGAACTATTTCAAATGATTTGAAAGTATTTTGAAATGTTATTTTTACTGAATGTGTGGTACATCGAGTCTCCACACCGATTCTGTAAGTTCTCTCTGAAACCTGTATTTTGATTTTGACTGAAACTGTCATAGGTTGGATTATTGAGACTACTGTAGGTAGTACTGCAAACTCTTAGGTAGTGTATACTGAAACCGTAAAAAAATTGGTAGATACTGCGTTGTGCAGAAATAAAATTCTACACTTCTGATACTGTCTCTATAAAACATCTGTCAATAAACACTAGAACTGTAAATTGATCTGTATAAAAATGTTAATAAAGATAAAATGCAATTTGATAATAAACACTAGAGGTACTTGCGGTAGGGGTACAAGAGGCTGCAGCGGAGGACGGAGAGGTGCTCGAGTTGGGTCTGATGATCGTGCGGCTGAGTATTGGATCGATTCATTATTTCAGTCTATCTATAGACTATGTTGGAATCATTCAGGTTAAATGTGGTAGTGTTTTGGTTCTAGAGTGCGCAGCGGGAGCGTAATGGTGTAGTCTATGTTATGCGACCGTTCTAATAGTTGGAAATTTCGAGGACGAAATTTCTTTAAGGAGGGGTGAATTGTAACGCCCAGAATTTGGGCCTAGAAGTATTAGGTCCTTGAGTATGGGAGCAGTTTGGAGGTGGCACATAACTAGTTAGTTGTGCAAGAAAGTGACACAAATGCATGTCTGCTTCAGTGGTTATATGCTCTGGGAAGAGTCTGAGAAGTCTTGGGTTATAAGTAAAAATTGTTAAAACATGACAGAATGGGCCTGGTGGTCTAGTGGATAGTGGCGTGTAGAGTGTGCTTGGGGTCTGAGGTTCGAATCCATGCTTGCGCAAATAGAGATTATTTTTATTGATGGCCGTAGGAGAAGGTTGTGTTTGATCGAAACACTGCTGAGGGGAGTGGAGTTTGAATTGATGGTGGAGGGATTGTAAGAGGGAGTTGAGGAGATATATGAGAAGAGATTTTAGGAGGAAATCAAGGGGATTTGAAGTAGAGGAGGTGTTGACGAATTAGGATTGTAGACACCTAGTGATTTCAGTTTTGGAAGAATTCAGCTTTGGCTTAGTATCTTTTCTCTCCATATCGTTTTCTGTAGTTTCTTTTGGTTTCTTTTCACTTCTTTGTTTGAGGCTGATTATAGCTTGGACCATTCAGGAATCTTTTTCTTCACTTTACGATTTTGTGTCCTCTACTCTTCAACCTACCGTGCTCTCCGTTTTGTTTAGCCGAATACCTTTCTTTCTCCCTCAATCCATTCAGTTTTTGTGGGTTAATTCTCTTCTTCTTCCTCTTCCCCTTTCAACCGATTTTTTTCTTTGATCTAGTGCTTCTCTTTCTCTGGTGGTGGCTTGGCCGAATATCACTATTTCATCTACCCTCTCCGTGCCTAATTCTTCTTCTTTTTTGTCAATCTCTGTGGTAATTGCTACTATTCAATTTTCCCACTCTTTTCCTCTCTATCGTATTTATAGTCCTCATCTAACACTTTCTTTTACTGTCGACAATTGCTAGGGGTGTGGTTGTGCTAGCCCTTGTCCCTATCACATAAGATGATTGTCGTGGAGATAGACCGATTACTTCCCTTTGGTATATAAGTGGTTTTACATTTCCGGTAAGTTATTTATGCTTGGTTCAATTCATCTGTGCGAGTAATATGATTAAGGATAATAGGTTTGGGTGAAACGCAGGTGATCTCTAAGGGCCTATAGTTAGTTTCCTGCAACGATTGAAGGGTGCAAGCCTAAATAGGTGATTAAGGCAAGTGATAATCCACCCTATTTGGATAAGTATTGAAAAGATCCGTTAACTCTACTATCAGTTGATTAATGGAGTAGTTTGGTCTAATGTAGGTTTTGGTGTTCATGGGTTGCGAGCACTTTCGTAAACAGTTGTGTAATCACACTGCCATTATCGTAAATCGAAAAAAGCCGGATTAGGTGACCGTCAACAGTACACGAGCGTGCGTTCACTGATAAAACATAATTTATACATATTTTTACCTCATGCTTAGCATATTTTTGGATGAATTCTCCTTAGATTTGGTGAATTTGATGCTCCTAATCCTTTAATTTCATGTTTTATACTTAGGTGAGCATAGGAGAGTAAAAAGAGCGAGAAACGGGTCGAAAATGGAGAAAATGGACCAATATAGGAAATTAACATGGCTTGGACTTCCTCACATGAGTAAGCCACACGGTCGTGTCCATTTGGCAGAATTGAAGCACGACTTACACGGGTAGACCACACGTCTGTGCCTATGTAACATCCTTGAACACAGATTGAAGAAATCACACATGGGCGTATCCCCATCGAGCCCAAGTTTAGTTTTATTCGAGAAAAGCCACTCTTGAGGGCTTTTAGGCATTCTAAAGCCTATTTAAACACCTGAGGGGGCAATTAGAAGGGACACACAGAGTAGGAGGCAAGGAATTACTCAAGGAAAGCCGATTGATCCATCTCAGAAGCTGGGTTCATCGTCAAGACCAAAGATCTCCCTTCAATTTCCTTCAGGAGTTTTGGGTTTTCTGTATGTTTCGTTATCTTTATTCTTTTGAGATTTTTTCTTTCATAATTATGAACTAAACCCCCTAAATACTTAAGGGGAGTGAAACCTAAGACGGATCTTGTTATTATTATCTGAATTGTATGTTAAATATTTGACTTGTTCTTAATTATGTGTTCTTAATTCTTTTTTTAATATTCCAGGATATTGATTCAAGTTAATGTGCTTATTCAGAGGAGCAAAAGTCCCTGTCTAAGAGTAAATTTGTTGTAATTAAGCGGAGTTGATTGCACGCCTAAAGATAGGGTGACAAGATTTTGTCGGATTAGGGTGAAACCTAATAAAGGAGTCCATAGATCGAGTTAATGCAACACTAGGGTGTTAATTATAAAGAGATTTCAATTAATCAACCTAGGGTTAGACGTTATTAGTCTTGAAAGAGATAATAGTATAACTTAGGGATTTCTACGGATCAAGTCAAATGAATAAATCGTCTGATTCAGAGTCAAATAACCAGTGAAGTTTAGGTGGATTTTTCCTTGGGTATTCTCTTAATCAAACGAGTTTTCCCAAAAGCTTTTCCCCAATTTTCTCTCTGTGCACCCTTAGTTTAGTTAATTAGTTTAGATAAACAAATCACTTAATTTTTAGGCTAGATAATAAAAAGAAAGTAATTACTAGTACTCTTGGTTCCTTTGGGTTCGACAATCCGATCTTGCTAAAGCTATACTACTGTTCGATAGGTACACTTGCCTTCATCGTGATAATAGTTAGTTTCAAGAACGATTAATTATAAATTTTTTAAAACCTGTTGCGAATATCACGTATCAAGTTTTTGGCGCCGTTGCTGGGGAACTTAAGATATTAGGAACACCCAATTTTTATTACTTTAGCCATTTTACTTTTATTGCAATTTATTTTTTAGTTTAGTTTAATTCCACTTTTCTAACTTTTGTTTTATTTTCTGATAGTTTTTCTACTTTATGACCAAAAGAAACCCGTCAGGACCATTATTTTTTGATAGTAAGATCGATCGCATAGCTCTTAGAAATTGAAGATAAATAAGGCGAAGCTTAAGATACACAGAGGAAGAGCAAGAGGACGATATTTAAACCACAACCGAGGAGATGGCTGAAAATCAGGAAAATCAGCTACCTCCTACGATTGCTGCTAATCCAATAAATCAGAATCCTACTTCACGCACTATGTATGATTATGCTAAACCGAATTTAACAGGAACTAAGTCAAGTATAGTTAGGCTTGCTATTGCTGCAAATAATTTTGAACTAAAACCTAACACGATTCAAATGAATGGTAAACCAAATGCATAAACATGGGCGTTTGATCGTAGAGGCCGCCATGAGAGATCTCATGGGCTTAGGCCATTTTGGGCCATGTTGGGCCGAAATGGTGACCGAAATACCCCCATAGGGTAAAATGACTGAAATTCCCCATAGGGTAAATTGACCAAAATACCCTCATAAGGTAAAATGACCGAAATACCCCGATAGGGTAAAATGATCGTATTACCCCTGTAAGGTAAAATGACTGTATTACCCTTGTAAGGTAAAATGACTTATTTGCCCTACGATGTGTATCACTGTATTTGAGCATGCCACGTTATATGTATGTTGCATCCATGTAAGATATTATGATATGATCCATGACATGTTGCATGAGGTTGGGATTGTTATTTTGGAGGAAGTGTACTGTACTGATATGGTCGCACGATTCGCCCAAGATGACTGTGTACCTAAGGTTGCATAAGTCGCCCAAGACGACTGTGGACCTACTAATGGCTTTAAGTCGTTCATATTACTAGCAGCTCTACTGCAAATACTATTTTAGTGTCGCAACCGGTGCTACTTGGTGTGTAGGGATGGGTGGGTCGATTTTATCCCCACATGGTGTGTAAGGTTGGTACATAGATGGTGTGTAGAGGCTGGATTCGGTAGGATTTTATGATTGCATACTATACTGATTTTGTAATGGGCTTCGGCCCACTGATACTGTTACTGAAATAGGCTCAGGCCCACACTGTTTCTGATTCTGAAATGGGCTAAGGCCCTAACTGAAATTGAAAGGGCTTAGGCCCAAATTGTGTTTACTCTAATTGTTTGCTTATATGGGATTACACACTGAGTTTTCTTAAACTCACTCCTCTATTTATCTGTACAAGAAATCCCTAGCCTTAGACGGATCGATGATACAAGGGATTCAGAGGTGGCCACACTACTGCTCCTGCTTTATATTTGACTTTTATCTACTATTAAATTTTGAATTGGGTATTTATTTATGTAATAGGGCCTCTCTAAGGTTTTAACTTTTAGTTTGGGATTTTACTCGCTTTGATATAAATTGCTAGTTGTAGGAAGAAGACGTGTTTTCAAAAGATAAATGATTTCAAAAACACCACGTCTTCTTAATATAATTTTAATGCTTTTGCAAAAAAATATAGTTTTAAAGTGTAATAGCAATCTAATATGATTTACAAAGTTCTGTTAATGATATAATAAGGTTTTAATATATAATGGGCTTTCCAATGAAATTATAGTTTCGAAAAACACTTCAATGTGACACCGCCAGATTCGGCCGTAACGTCCAGGCTGGGTTTGGGGTGTTACAGTACTGCTTACACAAGTTGACAAAATGACACTAACTGGTACACGATATTGTTCACACAAGCTTCAGAGAATCCGCAACACATACATGATCTCAGGCCATCGGTATGGTATTCATCACTAGTACATAGTACATGCTAAATAACTATCAAAGGATGTCATAGCGTCTTTCAGGTATGGTCTTAGTCCTATTTACCATAATGCTATAACGTCTTTCAGTCATGGTCTTACTCACTTCCGTCATGATGCCATAGCGTCTTTAAGTTATGGTCTTACTCATTTGAATCATGATGTCATAACATCTTTCAACTATGGTCTTACTTGTTTGAATCATGATTAACCTACTCATATACATTTCATATAATATACCATTCAATTTACACATACTCATTTACCATGCTTCACAAATCAATCCTTCATTTCCATTTCATGACTTACCTCAATTAATCATGTTAACTATAATATATATACATAAACACATATATAATTGAATTCAAATCATTATAAACATAATAAACCTAATACAAACTTACCTAAACGCAATAGCTACGAACACTTCAACGATGACTACTCGACGACTTTTCCTTTCCTACATTTATAAATTGACTATTCCATTTCTTGATCTAAATTTATTAATTTATTCAATTAATTGATTCAAATATCATAAAATACCTAAATTCACATATTTGACCTTTTATCAATATTTTATACCTTTACTCGAAACTTTTACCTTTTATATAATTTAGTCTCTTAACTCGAAACTTTCAAATCTAAAACAATTACCCCAATTTCATGCGAGCCAAATTTTCCCTTATACCAAAACAACCCATATTTATTAAAATTTCACAAAGATTTCATGCCCAATTTAATATTTTATCAATTCAATCTTTTAACTTAAAACTAACTGAAATCACTTTACAAAACAATCCTATTTAACTATTCAACTTATAAATTTATCATCAAACTCCAAAAACATCACAATTTCATCAATGACATAACTCAGAACATTTAACAGTTTTACGAATTAGTCCCTGGGTTAACTAGATTAAGATACAACGATCTCAAATATAAAAATCATGAAAAATGGGTTTAAATTCAACTTACATGCAAGGGAAGCAAATGATTGAACCTCCAAGCTCTTTAACAATGGCGTTTCGGTGGAAGAAAGGAAAAATAAAGAAGATGGTTTTCATGTTTCATATTTGAACTTTATTATTTTATTTTAATAATAAAAATAACATATAAAAATTAAAGTAATTTAAGCTCAAACCATCCCACTATTTAAGAATGACTAATTTACCAATTAAAGCCATCCAATCATGTTTTTTTTAATAAATTAACACCTTTAAATTAATAGTGATTGACTTTTTCAACTATTATGATTTAGTTTTTTTCCTTAATTAATAATCTAAACGTTAAAATTTTTGAACCAAACTTTGAAAATGTTTAATAAAAATATTTACTGGCTTGATTCATAGAAATGAGGTTCGGATACCTCATTTTTCAAAACCACTTGACTTTAGGGACAAACCACTTGAACTTAACTATTCATTCAAATAACAAATATTATCAAATTAAAATTTAATATAATACTATAGTTGACCAGTAAATATTAAATAATAATATTTACGAACTCAATCATTGGATTTGTGGCCTCGAAACCACTGTTTCCAACACCACTGAAAAATGAGTTGTTATATCCCTGATCAACTTCAAAGCAAGACAAAAATGGTGTTTTTAAGTAGAAGGAAGAAGATAAATCTCTTTTTTTTTTTGTTTTTCTAAAGCTCATATATATATATATATAGAAAACCCTTACTTCCATAGTGGAATTTAACATGTGTCATCAACCTTCAATACTACCCTTTTAAGGGTTAGTTTACAAGAGTCTATAATCTTTATGTATCTTTGATTTACTTCATATTTCATTCCTGACCATCTCGTAAAAATGTAATTTGCAAAATAACTAAGCAAACTTGGTGTACCTTACCTTTGGTGTTATCTTCGTTACCCAAAGAACCCATAATACTCTTATCATTCCCTTCATTTTCGCATACCCACACCTTTCAGAAAATATTATTTACCTTATACTCTATTACCAATTAAACGCCCTAAGTATATGCCAAATGTGTCAATTGGGTGGACAGGATCGCGCCACTCAGATTCCTTCAGGCTATTCACCCAACTAGAACCCACCAATTCTGGGTGTTACAATTATATTATATTTTAAAATTGTTTTGAAACTTACTGGTATGATATAGTATTGTTTTGATATGTTTTAGAAGTGCTTTGAAGTGATTTTAGGTTCCTTACACCTGGAGTATCAATAGTTGGAGGACATGTATCGAGACATGCATCTTCATTAGCCAAATTGCTAAAGTATCAAGTACATATACTGATGCATAGGGGAGAGCTACCGATACATCTACCTTTGCACCTTAAAATTTGTGTTTTTAGGCCTTGAAACAACCTCAAATGTGGTCTAAATGTTATAGTTTTGTGTAAGGACCTTAGAAATGATTTGAAAAATGTTTTAAGACCTTGAAATATTTGAAAAAAAAATTGAAGTGTAAAAATAATTTAGTTTTTGTGTCTATTAGAATTAAGTGACCCGAATCCTTATTTAAATAAAATACATTGGTAAAATAAAATAACAGAAGAATCCATATAGAATTACACTTCTTTTATTTTATTTTAGAATAAGGTTTTTAAACGTTATTAAACTTGTAGCACCCCAAACCCGGCCCAGACGTTATGACCGGATCCGACATGCCACATCGAAGCGTTCAAAACATTTTATATTGTTGATCTAGAAAAACTTACTTAGTGTTTTAGAAGATCATTTCATTATAGGTTAAAGTGAATGGAAGCTGTGCACCAGGTAGGAAATCGGAAAAGAGGAGGTGAGTCTATCGGACTACTTAAGTACCAAGCTCCCTTCGGATCCAATCCTAGACATGCACACCACCATTGCCACACCTTAACTTCATGTATATTTCTAGGAAACTGATTTGATTAAGTCATTTTTAGGAAAAGTGATTAATTTTGGAAAATACTTTCATTGCGGAAGCTTTGCTTGTTGTCGTGTTATTTTGAAATCAATTGTTGTTTTTTTTTTTGAAAACGTGCCCTAAAGCTATCCAATTTCAACAGTTAAAATAAGTAATACCTATCTTAGTAATACATATTAAAACCATCAAAAATAATTAAGTGGCCTTATTACATTTAAAAACCCAAACCTGAACGTAAATAATAGGATGTCTAGTTCACTAGAAGAAAACCAAACTTTCAGAACGGGTGGCCACTCCGAATTCCCTCACAGCTCCAAGCCCACTATGGTTGGGGATTACCTACGTGGATGAAAATAAAAGGGGTGAGTTTGGGGAAACTCAATGTGTAAATTAACCCAACCATAGCCTATATCAGCTCAAACCACAGAAATAGAATAAGTTGGCCTTAGCCCAGAACAGAATTCAGAATAAAGCCCATAGGCCCATAACATAATAGAACAGATATTACATGTTTATGCAGAAACCCAACCATATCCAACCGTATACACCCCCGTACCAACCTTACACCGTGTGGGGAGACAACTCAACCCACCCAATCGCTACACACCACAGAATTTGCAGCATGGCTGCCAGAACAGACAATGTGATAGAGTCACCAGATACAGATAATCGTGGCAGAGCCACCAGAACAGATATATGTGGCAGAGCTACCAGATCAGATAATCGTGGCAGAGCCACTAGAGCAGATATATGTGGCAGAGCCACCAGATCAGATATTTGTGGCATAGCCACCAGGACGCTTCCTCCATAATATAACCTATGTCCCCATGCAACAGAAATAATATGTCATGGCATACGTATACAGAAACAGAACATCATGCTTTTCAGAAAAAAATAACCCTAGGGGTATAACGGTAATTTTGCATACATAGGGGTGTTCAAGTAATTTCACTATTCTTAAGGTTTTCATACATAACATAGCCATTTACGTACGATCAGAAAAACTTACCGTGTTTTCTTACCAACTTGGGCCCGTTGGCCCATTATCCCATTTTTGGCCCATTAAGCCCAAAAACATCGAAATGCACGGAATCGCGCACTCTGCAGTCTTATCACTTTAATTTACCATATACATCAAACTATTAATCTCATGAGCATTAGCACACTCGCAAGATCTCAAAATACCAGCTTTTTGACTTTTGCCGATCTAGTCTATAACAGGGTGTTAGTTACACACCTGTTTGCGACGATATGCTGACGAGATCCACACACGAACCGCCTACAATTGGATGACTAACACGTTAATCTAACTATTCAAATACAAACTACGTATTAACCCCTTACAATATTCGGCCAACCACACCTACAGATCATAGTAAGCTTATAAGAAATCAATAAGCAACTCATTAACAATTTTTTGTCAATGTTTACCACATAATCATAATTTCACTGCAAGCTGTCTTCCTGAGCAATAGTCACTAAATCATTTATAACTGGAGCTACGAAACTCCAAATCAAGTGCCGTTAATTTTCCCTGAAAATAGACTCATATATCTTCTATCCATAAAAGTTTCAGAATTTTTTATTTGGCCAATCAATACCAGAATTTTCTTAAAGTTTCTCATGTTTCACTGTTTGACTAATCTGACCACTCTTCATTACGAATCAAATTTATCATTGTACATAATTCAAAATATTTTCTCGTTTATTTCATTTGAAACTAGACTCATTAAGATTTAATTACATAATTTATTCACCTTCTAACTCATCTCTCACAATTTATGGTGACTTTCCAAAGTCACGTTACTGCTGCTGTCCCAAGCAGATTTATTACCAAATCACTCTTTCACACATAACTTGCATGCATGTTATTTAAACATGTATATCACCAATCAATCATCACATATCTATGATTTTCCTTAAGTATAATCTCCATTTCATCATTTTAAAGCACAACATGTTAGCCGATTTTTTCCCTTAGCATCTAAGGCACATGCATGCTCATTTGTTTGGCTCAACTTCACCTATCTTCCATTTTTCATCAAAAGAACATGAAACAACAACCATTTCCTTCATTTTAATTCATGACTAAATGCTCACAACACAAATAAAAACCAAAATATGCTTCAAGAGTTAAGGTAGAATCAAGAAGAACTCATGAACATCAAGATAGAAGCAAACTACCATGAACTTACCTTCAATTTTCTTCCCCAAGTGACTGAACATTCAAGAGCTTTCTCCTCTCCTTTCTCTTCTCTAACTTTTGGCTATGATGAACAAAGATGGACAAAACTTTGTTCTTTTCACCCCTTTTTCTTTTAATAAAATTTCATATTTCATCCATTTAATTCTTCAATACAAAAGACATGAAATGCCCATCATGGAACATTTACCTAATCCATTATCATGGAACATTTACCTAACCCATTATCATGGAACATTTACCTAATCCATTATCATGGAACATTTACCTAACCCATTATCAATTTGTACCATGAATTATGGATATCAAGTGCTCATATTGTCTACAACAACATGATGGCTGGCCACTTCATGTAAAATGGGAGGTTTGTCATGCAAATCCTCCTATTTTGCACTCCTATTTATTTGGCCACTGCAATTTAGCCTATAGCATTTTCAAACATTTTCACATAGGTTCTATTTCATAATTTCACCCCCTTTTTCTTATGGAACAAAAATTAACTAAAATTGTCGGGTTCTATCTTAAGCTTGGGCCTTCTAGAGGCCCACTAACATAATTAAACCTATGCGAACATTCACAGAATTCCCGAAAATTAAGGCATTACAACTCTACCCTCCTTAAAGAAATTTCGTCCTCGAAATTTACCTGATCCAACTAGTTGAGGGTATTGTTGACGCATAGTCTCTTCTAATTCCCAAGTAGCTTCTTCCCTTCCATGATTACGACAAAGTACTTTCACTAACGGGATAGATTTCCTTCTGAGAACCTTAACATCTCGAGCCAATATTTGCACAGGCTCCACCTTAAAGGTCAAATCAGTTTGAACTTCAATTTCTGCAACTGGCAGGACATGAGCAGGGTTAGCACGATAACGCCTTAACATAGAGACGTGAAAAACATCGTAAATCCTGTCTAACTCTGGAGGCAATTCAACTGATAAGCCACTGGGCCTACTCGCTTCAAAACCCGATAAGGCCCAATGAACCGCGGACTCAACTTGCCCTTCTTACCGAACCTTAATATCTTCTTCCATGGAGAAACCTTTAAGAAGACCATATCACCTACTGAGTACTCAATCTCCTTACGCTTCAAATATGCATACGACTTTTGCCTATTAGATGCTTCTTTTAACCGGTCCCTAATTATTCTGACCTTATCCTCAGTATCAGCTACCAACTCTGGTCCAAGAATTTGTCGCTCTCCTAGTTCAGTCCAACAACTAGGTGTACGACACCTTCGTCCATACAGTGCTTCATACGGTGCCATTCGAATACTCGCCTGGTAACTGTTATTGTACACAAATTCTGCCAACGGTAAGTAATCCTCCCAACTACCTTGAAAGTCAATCACGCATCCCCTCAACATGTCCTCCAGAATCTGAATAACCCTCTCTGACTGACCATCAGTTTGGGGATGGAAAGCCGTACTAAAGTTCAATCGCGTCCCCAACGCCTCATGCAACTTTTGCCAAAACCGAGATGTAAATCTGGGATCCCGGTCAGAGACAATCGAAACTGGGACTCCATGAAGTCGTACAATCTCCGCCACATATAGCTTGGCTAACTTTTGAAGCCAAAAGTCAGTACGTACAGGTATGAAATGGGCTGATTTGGTCAACCTATCCACAATCACCCACACCGAGTCTTTCTTTGATGGTGTCAAAGGCAACCCACTCACAAAGTCCATGGTTACCCTCTCCCACTTCCAAAGTGGTATCTTCACCGGCTGTAACAGTCCAGAGGGTAATTGATGCTCAGCTTTCACTTGTTGGCATGTCAGACATTTTCCTACAAACTCCGTTACTTCTCGCTTAAGTCCAGGCCACCAGTACAATTCTCGCAAGTCATGATACAACTTATTCCCTCCAGGATGCATGGCACATAGTCCCCCATGAGCTTCCTTCAATATTGTCTGCCTTAAATCAGAGTCCCTCGGAACACAAATTCTTCCTCGGAAACACAGAACTCCATCACCATTTAAACCGAACTCAGAAGTTTCCCCTTCCTTAACTTGTTGAAAACGAGCAACCAAAGACTCATCTTCTAACTATTTTTCCTTAATCTGGTCCACCCAGGTTGGCCTTACTTGCAACTCAGCCAACAGACCTCCATCATCATAGAGACTCAGACGAGCAAACATAGCTCTCAGATCAGATACAGTTCTACGATTTAGAGCATCGGCTACCACATTAGCCTTGCCTGGATGATACTTGATCAAACAATCATAATCCTTAAGCAACTCAATCCATCTCCTTTGCCTAAGGTTCAGCTCCTTCTAAGTCAACAAATACTTAAGACTCTTATGGTCAGTGTATATAAAACACCTTTCTCCGTACAAGTAATGTCTCCAAATCTTAAGTGTGAATATCACTACTGCCAACTCCAAATCATGAGTTGGATAGTTCCCCTCATGAGGCTTAAGCTATCGTGATGCATATGCAACCACCTTACCCTCTTGCATTAACACGCAGCCCAAACCCACGTGTGATGCGTCACTGTACACAGTAAAATCCTTCCCAGACTCTGGCTGAATTAACACAGGTGCTTCAGTCAGAACTTCTTCAACTTCTCAAAAGCTTCCTGTTGCTTCTTAGTCCATACAAACGGTACTCCTTTCCTTATGAGTTTTGTCAAAGGTGCTGCCATCACAGAAAAACCTTCCACAAACCTTCAGTAGTATCATGCTAACCCTAGGAAACTCCATATTTTCGACACCGTCCTAGGTGGCTTCCACTCCAAAATTACTTTAATCTTTCGAGGGTCCACCTTAATCCCTTCGGTAGAGACCACATGTCCTAAGAAGGTTACCTCCCTCAACTAAAATTCACACTTGCTGAACTTCGCAAATAGTTCCTTCTCCCTTAACACTTGCAGTACTATACGGAGATGCTCATCATGTTTCGCTTCAGTTTCAGAATATACCAGGATATCATCAATGAAGACGACTACGAATCGATCCAAGAATGGTTGGAACACCCGATTCATCAGATCCATATATGCTGCAGGAGCGTTCGTCAGTCCAAATGGCATAACCAAAAACTCGTAATGGCCATACCGAGTCTTGAATGCCGTCTTATGGATATCCGCCTCATTGACCCTTAACTGATGATATCCAGATCGGAGGTCGATCTTAGAAAATTTGGTCAAATAAATCATCAATCTTTGGCAGAGGGTATTTGTTCTTTATCGTCAGTTTGTTCAACTAGCGGTAATCGATGCACATGCGCATTGTCCCATCTTTTTTCTTCACAAATAGCACTGGTGTTCCCCATGGAGACACGCTTGGCCTAATGAAGCCCCTATCCAACAACTCTTGAATTTGAGCCTTTAACTCCACTAACTCCTTCAGTGTCATTCTATACGGTGAGATAGACACTGGTGCCGTTCCAGGTAATAAGTCGATTCCAAACTCCACTTCTTGGTTCAGAGGCAATCCTGGAAGCTCCTCCGAAAAAATATCTTGGAACTCCTTTACAATCCTAACCTTATCCACTGTCAGTCCCTTTTCTTCTGACTGACTTACAAATGCCAAATAGACCTCACAACCTTTCCGAATCCACTTTCGGCTCTTAATGCCGACACCACATTGGACAAATAATCCCTTCGCTCACCTATCACCATAACCTCCTCATCTTTTATAGTCCTTAACACCATTCGTTTAGCAGCACAATTCAGAGTCACTTTATTCTTAACAAGCCAGTCCATTCCCAAAATGAGATCAAACTCTCCGAACGGTAACTCCATCAGATCTTCAGGGAAAATCTTACCTTGAGTTTCTAAGGGTACATCCCTATACAGTTTGTCTACCCTAACCGAGTGACCCAAAGGACTTACTACAAATACCCCAGTCACAATCTCCTCAGAGCAGTCCAAGTTGTCCATAATCCGTTCTGTGGCCTCCAACCAATATTCCGCCACATTTGGGGCTATACCAGACACGCCCCTAAAGATCTCCGCTCCGTTAGCCCGAAGTCATTCAGAAATAGATCCCCGAACTCCATTGCCCGTACTTTCCTCGACAACCCTTTCTAGAACACGGAGCATTTCCTGTGACAGGGCATCATCCTCGACACGCGGTCATGAGACTCTACCTCTGTTGCCGGTGGTACCGGTGCATCCACCGCCGGCATATGTCTTGAAGAAGAAGATCTCGCTCGAGCACTTCCTCGGCTCCGTCCACGACCTCTTGTACTGTAACACCCCGTACCCGAGACCATTGCCGGAGACGGACACGAGGGGTTAACAGACTTAATTCACTTATTTGCACAGTCCATTATTAAATTTCTAGACGAGCTGGCCAACTGCATCACTGTCACCTTAAAAATCATATCTCGAGTTACAAAACTCGAAAACCAATTCCGTAAATTTTTCCTGAAACTAGACTCATATGTCCATCTACAAATTTTTTTCTAGAATTTTTGGTCAAGCCAATTAGTATAGTTTATTAGTTAAAGTCTGCCCTGTTTCAGGGTTTGACTACTCCGACCTTCATGCATTACGACTTGGATATTTCCTTGTACAGGGCTTCAATACTTATGCTGTTTGTTTCTATAGAAACTAGGCTCGAAAAGGAATCTATAAATATATGGCATGACTTCTAATTATCTCTGGTTAATCTATAATGAATTTCCAAAGTCGGAACAGGGAATTCAGAAACCATTCTGGCCCTGTATCACGAAAACTTTAATATCTCATAATATACTATTCATATGATCGTTTCGTTACTTTCCTATGAAAATAGATTCATCAAGGTTCGATTACATAATTCATTCACTATTTAATTCCATTCCTACTATTTTTAGTGATTTTTCACATCCACATCACTGCTGCTGTCAGCATCTATTTTTAAGGTAAACTTTACCTATTTTATGATCCTCCATGGATCAACTAGAGTTTGTCATACATAGCACCAAAATGATCATGAATAACCATTCCAATGGCTAATTGTTACCAACATTTCCATACCTCTCAACGAACAACATACAAATGATTATAATGCTATGATCAAAGTATATTTAAGCCATTTTCGCATGGCTATCCAAATTTACACAAAACCAAGGGTACATGACCAACAACAAAAAGGGTAGTCCTATACATGCCATTTTCAGAGTTGAACCAAAAGTGTACCAAGAGGGCTTTGATAGTGTGGACGACTTCGACTTCGAAAATCCCCAGTCCGATAGCTGACGAACCAAAATCTATAAAACAGAGAATCAAAGAAACGGAATAAGCATTTTATGCTTAGTAAGGTTTGAGCAATGAAATTAGGCACAACTGAAGTATAGCATTCATATAACTAAACGGATAATTTCATATACACATATTATCAAAAATCCGTCCTACTTCACATTTCCAACCCTTATGTTCATACATAAGGGATCAACTTAACCAAAGCCCGAAAGCTCTTTAATCGACTGAGCGAATATTATTTAAATGGAATCACTACTCCAATGCATCTAGAAACGTACCTCATCGTTGGGATTTTACGAGCGTATTAATTGAAATTATTACAGCAAGATCGCTCATTCCCAAACCAAGTACCTTTGAGGTTTAGTCGGATATAGCTACTCGCTCAAATGCCTTCGGGACTTAGCCCGATTATAGTAACTCGCACAAATGCCTTCGGGACTTAGCCCGGTTATAGTAACTCGCACAAATGCCTTCGGGACTTTGCCCGGATATGATAACTCGCACAATTGCCTTCGGGCTTAGCCCGGAATTAATCACTAGCACAAATGCCTTCGGGACTTAGCCCGGTTATCATCCGAATATCCATGCACATATCAATAAATCATGACACATCTCTATTTCAATTTCATACTAGAATTCAAACACAAGTCACTCATCAAGCATTGTCATTTCTGCTCAATAGCTACATACAGGAACATGATTTTGATTTACTTAAAACATGATCTAATCGAATCATAATCTAAGCTCCATTACTCAAAGACTTACCTCGGATGTGGTCGAACAATTTCGGCGGCTGTTCGATCACTTTTTCCTTTCCCTTATCCAACTGTGGTCCTCTAAGCTCTTGAGCTAATTCAAACAAATTTAACTTATTAAAGTCTCATTATGCTAGCTTATGGCCGAATATGACAAGGAGTTTGATAGGTCATATGGCCACCTTTAGCTCAAATACAAAATGGTCATACGCATTTTTAATCACATTGAGCAATTTAATACAATTAATCTAACATTTCCTCATGTGCACTTTTATGACCGAATACACACATCATTGACCTAATATCAATTAACTAAGCACTTAACAAATTCTCCTTGAGCCGATTATCTAAGTCAAGATAAAAGCATCAATATGCTTGCCCCTAACCGAATACATGCAACACCAATCTATCTCATGTGGCCGAATATGCATGTCTATGTTGAGGCCAATATATGCTTAATACTTCCTACAAATATGGTTACTTGTATTGACTACATACCATTTTGTTTCAAATTCAAAACTCGGCTCATACACATATATGCATTAGTAATCAAATACTAACATTTGCACTTCACCTTACTACCATTTCTCATCCAAATAACATGAGCAACAACCATTTTTCTCTTCTACTTCCTACCATGGTCGAATGCATCAAGACACCATACCATTTCAATTTTGGTCATGGTTTAAACAAAGAACTTAAGGTCTAACTCAAAAAAAAAAAGAATGCTAAAAAGAAAATCCAAGAGTCATCAATCCACCATCACATGTATCATTACAAAGCTTCACATTTAGCATGCAAATGACATCAACACAAATCCACCTTAGCCGAATCTTAGCTCATCTTCATCACATAGCAAAGATTTAAACCATGGGCTAGGTAGAACTCAAGCTAACAACTAAAAACATGCATGAATCTCATGGAACAACATCAAACATACCTCCTCCTAAAACACCAACCAACCGAACATGAAGCAAGAAGACTCCTTTCTTCTTCCTTTGATTTTTCGGTCAAGAAAACAAGGAGGATGAAGCCTTTTCTTTTTTTTTCTTTTAGGTACGGCACAATGGGGGAACAACCACACACATTTTTTTGTTTCTCCTACTACTAACACTAATATTTTATTGCCCATGTTCTTTATTTTATTATTCCTAACATAAAGCATTAACCCAACATGTTTATGACATGTTTTAGCCATAACATTTTGTCCACCCTCATGCTCATGGCCGGCCACTACTAATTAGGGGGGAAATTGACATGCAAGTCCACCCTTTTGATTTCATGCATTAATTGATCCTTATAGATTAACCTATCACATTTCAAAAGTGTCACACATAAGTCCTATTGACTAAATTCACATGCAATTTACTAAATCAAAGCTTAAAACTTTCACATATTTTAGACAATAAATATCATATTCAAATAATTTGGTGACTCGGTTTAGCGGTCCCGAAACCGCTTTCCGACTAGGGTCACTTTAGGGCTGTCACAACTCTCCCCCACTTAAGAAATTTTTGTCCCCGAAAATCTTACCGATAAATAGGTTTGGGTATCGTTCTTTCATAGAGTTCTCGGTTTCCCAAGTAGCTTCTTCCATTCCATGTTTGAGCCATAATACTTTTACTAAAGGAACCTTTTTGTTTCGTAATTCTTTCACTTCACGAGCTAGGATACGAATCGGTTCTTCTTCATAACTCATATCGGCTTGAATTTCAACCTCGGAGGGACTTATTATGTGCGAAGGATCAGACCTGTAACGTCGAAGCATTGAGACATGAAAAACGTTGTGAATCTTCTCAAGATCAGGGGGTAACATCAATCTATATGCCACCGGACCAACTCGTTCGGATATTTCATACGGCCCTATGAACCTCGGACTCAGTTTGCCCTTACGGCCAAATCTAAGTATCTTTTTCCAAGGTGAAACCTTAAGAAACACTTTGTCTCCCACCTTATACTCAATATTTCTTCGTTTTAAATCCACGTGCGACTTCTGACGATCTGATGCTGCCTTCAGACTCTCACGAATTATTTTTACTTTCTGTTCAGCATCTTTAGTCATATCCACTCCAAAACTTTTACTTTCACCGAGCTCGGTCCAAAACAATGGTGTACGGCATTTACGCCCGTACAAAGCCTCGTAAGGTGCCATCTTAATACTTGATTGAAAACTATTGTTGTAAGCGAATTCAATCAAAGGTAAATACCGCTCCCATGAACCACTAAACTCTAGGATGCAACATCTCAACATATCCTCAAGTATCTGAATTATCCGCTCGGATTGACCATCGATTTGTGGATGAAAAGCGGTGCTAAAATGCAACTTGGTACCCAAAGCTTCTTGCAATTTCTTCCAAAATCGCGAGGTGAATCTCGGATCTCTATCCGACACAATAGAAATGGGTACCCCGTGTAATCTCACAATCTGAGAAACATACAATTCAGCTAGTTTATCCAGTGAATAATCCGTACGTACGGGAATAAAATGAGCCGACTTAGTCAGTCTATCAACAACAACCCAAATCGCATCTTTCTTACTTGTCGACAATGGCAACCCAGACACAAAATCCGTCGTGACTTGATCCCATTTCCATTCAGGTATCATGATCGGCTGAAGTAAACCCGTAGGCACTTGATGTTCCGCCTTCACTTGCTGACATATTAAACGCTTCGAAACAAAATCGGAAATGTCTCGTTTCATACCATGCCACCAAAACTGACGTCTCAGATCATTGTACATTTTTGTACTCCCCAGGTGAATTGACATTCGGCTACAATGAGCTTCGTTCAGAATTATCGAAATAAGTTCTAAATTTTTTGGAACACACAAACGACTTCTGAACCTCAAAAAATCGTCATCATCAATTTGAAACTCTGATTCCATATTCGAAACACATTTAGCCCGTTTTGCAATTAATTCATCATCGACTTTCTGAGCTTCACGAATTTGATGAATCAACAATGGTCAAGCCTTTAATTCCGCTACTAACACATTGTCGGATAGAATAGACAAGTGTACATTCATTGCTCGTAAAGCAAACAGTGATTTACGACTTAAGGCATCCGCAACCACATTAGCCTTTCCCGGGTGATAATCAATGACAAGTTCATAATCTTTCAACAACTTGAGCCAATGCCTTTGTCGCAGATTCAAGTCTCTTTGAGTCATCAAATATTTGAGAATTTTGTGATTCGAATATACATGGCACTTCTCGCCAAATAAGTAGTGTCGCCATATTTTCAAAGCGAATACGATGGCAGCTAGTTCGAGATCATGGGTCGGATAATTTTTCTCATGTGGCTTCAGTTGTCTCGACGCATAAGCTACAACTCGACCCTCTTGCATCAATACGCAACCCAACCCAAGTAGGGATGCATCACTATAAATGACAAACTCCTTGCTTGATTCGGGCTGCACTAGAATTGGAGCTTCAGTCAAATAAGTTTTCAGTTGATCGAAACTTTTCTGACATTTTTCTGTCCATTCGAACTTAACATCTTTTTGAAGTAGCTTCGTCATTGGTGTGGCTATCATCGAGAAACCCTTTACAAACCGTCTGTAGTAGCCGGCTAATCCCAAAAAGCTCCGAACCTCAGTAATATTTCTCGGAGGCTTCCAGTTAAGTATGGCTGAAATTTTGCTCGGATCAACTCGAATACCTGATGCAGATACCACATGACCCAAGAAGCTCACCTCTCTTAACCAGAACTCACACTTACTGAACTTAGCATATAACTGCTTATCCCGTAAAATTTGCAACACTAATCCCAGGTGTTCAGCATGATCGGTTTCATTTCTCGAATAGACCAAAATATCATCGATAAACACAACTACAAACCGATCCAAATACGGTCTAAAGATCCGATTCATCAAATCCATAAATACCGTAGGGGCATTAGTGAGCCCAAACGGCATCACTAAGAACTTGTAGTGACCGTATCTCGTTCTGAAAGTAGTTTTGGGTATATCCGAATCTCGAATTCGCAACTGATAATAACCCGATCTCAAATCTATCTTTGAAAACACTGAGGCTCCCTTTAGTTGATCAAACAAATCGTCAATACGCGGTATTGGATATTTATTCTTTATTGTCACCTTATTCAGCTGACGATAATCGATGCACAACCTCATGGTTCCGTCCTTCTTTTTCACAAACAACACTGGTGCACCCCAATGTGAGAAACTTGGTCGAGCGAAACCTCTATCCGTCAACTCTTGCAACTGAGCTTTCAACTCTTTTAACTCGGTTGGTGCCATACGATACGGAGCTATCGAAATCGGCGTAATCCCAGGTACAAGCTCAATACCAAACTCTACCTCCCGAACAGGTGGTAAACCCGGTAATTCTTCGGGAAAAACATCCGGGTATTCACAAACCACCGGCACAGGTTCAAGTTTCTTTTCTGGCTCTTTATTATCAAGTACGTATGCAAGATACGCTTCACACCCCTTTCTCACATATTTTTGAGCTAACATCGAGGATATTATTGTTGGCAATCCATTCAAGACAGTAGACTCAACTCGGATTATCTCATTATTTGCGCACCTCAAATCAATAGTCTTGCTTTTGCAATTCACAACCGCATCATGCACGGTCAACCAATCCAAACCGAGAATAACATCAAATTCATCAAACGGCAAAAGCATCAGGTCCGCCGGAAAATAGGAACCTCGAATTACTAGGGGACATTTCTTACACACTTTGTCGACAAGCACGTAACGACCCAAGGGATTTGACACCCGGATTACGAACTCAGTAGACTCAATAGGTAAAGTCTTACTGGATGCTAAGGTTTCACATATATAAGAATGAGTAGAACTAGGGTCAATCAAAGCAATCACATTAGTATCAAAGAGAGTAAAAGTACCGGTAATAACATCTGGCGAGGAAGCATCCTCGCGTGCGCGTATAGCGTAAGCTCTAGCAAGAGCGCGAGCCTCAGATCTGTTTGTAGCATCTCTAGATCCTCTCTGACCACCACTAGGATTTCCCGTGTTTCTAGATGGTCTACCTCGAGCAGTGGTAGCACCCGGTTTCCCACTCTGATTTACATTCTGTTCAGACAACCTTGGACAATCTTTAATAAAGTGGTCAACTGATCCGCACTTGTAACAGGAGCGGTCATGGAATCTACAACTCCCCGAATGCCATTTACCACAATATTGGCACTCCGTTCTATCTCGACGATCATTTCCAACACTAGCAACCGAAGTGACTCGTGCACTCACAGGGGGTCGATCGCGATCTCGTCTAGAAAAGCCCGAAGTGTCTCTAGATCGGCCTAGATCATCTCTAAATTTCTTCGATGACTGTTGAAAGGCCTTTCCCGAAGATCTCTTACGAAACTCTTTTGCTCCCACATCAGCTTTCCTTTTCTCCTTATTGAGCTCCTCGGCTTTGCAAGCTCGCTCGACAAGTACCACAAATTCTCAGATTTCTAAAATGCCAACATACAGCTTTATATCATCGTTCAGTCCATCCTCGAAACGTTTACACATCACAGCTTCTGAAGAAATACATTCTCGCACGTACCGGCTAAGCTTTACAAACTTTCGTTCATAGTCAGTAACCGACATGGAACCCTGTTTGAGTTTAAGAAATTCCTTCCTTTTTTGATCCATGAATCTCTGACTGATATACTTTTTTCGAAACTCAGTTTGGAAAAACTCCCAAGTTACTTGCTCTCTGGGCACAACAGAAGTCAACGTATTCCACCAATAGTAGGCAAAATCACGTAGCAAGGAGATAGTACACTTTAGGCACTCATCGGGTGTGCAAGATAGCTCATCGAGTACCCGAATAGTGTTGTCCAACCAAAATTCCGCTTGCTCGGCATCATCGCTGTCCGTAGCTTTAAATTCAGTAGCCCCGTGTTTTCGGTGCGGGGGTTGTATTTGTCGGGAATGGAGGTTGTGGAACAGCCGTATTAGTTCGAATGTATTGGTTGAACCAATCATTCATCACGCTATAAAAAGTTTGTCTAGCTTCATCATTCGGATTACTAGCAATAGGTTGAGAGTCCGCCGGCGCTGTCCCTTGTGCGGGAGCAGGCGCTACACTCTCAAGATCATCAGCTACTGCTCGGTTGGGATCGGGATCCATTACTATAAATAAACACATTTGCAAATGTCAGAAATCACCACACTATCAAATAATCACCAAATGGCATGTATAGCTAGACCCAAATGCATTACGGTAGTCCTAGAATCGACTAAACCGTAGCTCTGATACCAATTTAATTGTAACACCCCGTACCCGAGACCATTGCCGGAGTCGGACACGAGGGGTTAACAGACTTAATTCACTTATTTGCACAGTCCATTTTTAAATTTCCAGACGAGCTGGCTAACTGCGTCACTGTCACCTTAAAAATCATATCTCGAGTTCCAAAACTCGAAAACTAATTCCGTAAATTTTTCCTGAAACTAGACTCATGTGTCCATCTAAAAATTGTTTTCTAGAATTTTTGGTCGAGCCAATTAGTACAGTTTATTAGTTAAAGTCTCCCCTGTTTCAGGGTTTGACTACTCCGACCTTCATGCATTACGACTTGGATATTTCCCTGTACAGGGCTTCAATACTTATACCGTTTATTTCTATAGAAACGAGACTCGAAAAAGAATCTATAAATATATGGAATGACTTCTAATTATCTCAGGTTAATCTATAATGAATTTCCAAAGTCGGAACAGGGAATTCAGAAACCATTCTAGCCCTGTATCACGAAAACTTTAATATCTCATAATATACTATTCATATGATTGTTTCGTTACTTTCTTATGAAAATAGATTCATCAAGGTTCGATTACATAATTCATTCACTATTTAATTCCATTCTTACTATTTTTAGTGATTTTTCACATCCACATCACTGCTGCTGTCGGCATCTATTTTTAAGGTAAACTTTACCTATTTCATGATCCTCCATGGATCAACTAGAGTTTGTCATACATAGCACCAAAATGATCATGAATAACCATTCCAATGGCTAATCGTTACCAACATTTCCATACCTCTCAACGAACAACATACAAACGATTATAATGCTATGATCAAAGTATATTTAAGCCATTTTCGCATGGCTATCCAAATTTACACAAAACCAAGGGTACATGACCAACAACAAAAAGGGTAGTCCTATACATGCCATTTTCAGAGTTCAACCAAAAGTGTACCAAGAGGGCTTTGATAGTGTGGATGACTTCGACTTTGACAATCCCGAGTCCGATAGCTGACGAACCAAAATCTATAAAACAGAGAATCAAAGAAACGGAATAAGCATTTTATGCTTAGTAAGGTTTGAGCAATGAAATTAGGCACAACTGAAGTATAGCATTCATATAACTAAACGGATAATTTCATATACACATATTATCAAAAATCAGTCCTACTTCACATTTCCAACCCTTATGTTCATACATAAGGGATCAACTTAACCAAAGGCCGGAAGCTCTTTAATCGACTGAGCAAATATTATTTAAATGGAATCACTACTCCAATGCATCTACGAAACGTACCTCATCGTTGGGATTTTACGATCGTATTAATTGAAATTATTACAGCAAGATCGCTCATTCTCAAACCAAGTACCTTCGGGGTTTAGCCCGATATAGCTACTCGCTCAAATGCCTTCGGGACTTAGCCCGGTTATAGTAACTCGCACAAATGCCTTCGGGACTTAGCCCGGTTATAGTAACTCGCACAAATGCCTTCGGGACTTAGCCCGGTTATCATCCGAATATCCATGCACATATCAATAAATCATGACACATCTCTATTTCAATTTCAGACTAGAATTCAAACACAAGTCACTCATCAAGCATTGTCATTTCGGCTCAATAGCTACATACAAGAACATTATTTTGATTTACTTAAAACATAATCTAATCGAATCATAATCTAAGCTCCATTACTCGAAGACTTACCTCGGATGTGGTCGAATAATTTCGGCGGCTATTCGATCACTTTTTCCTTTCCCTTATCCAACTGTGGTCCTCTAAGCTCTTGAGCTAATTCAAACAAATTTAACTTATTAAACTCTCATTATGCTAGCTTATGGCCGAATATGACAAGGAGTTTGATAGGTCATATGGCTACCTTTAGCTCAAATACAAAATGGTCATACGCATTTTTAATCACATTGAGCAATTTAATACAATTAATCTAACATTTCCTCATGTGCACTTTTATGACCGAATACACACATCATTGACCTAATATCAATTAACTAAGCACTTAACAAATTCTCCTTGAGCCGATTATCTAAGTCAAGATAAAAGCATCAATATGCTTGCCCCTAACCGAATACATGCAACACCAATCTATCTCATGTGGCCGAATATGCATGTCTATGTTGAGGCCAATATATGCTTAATACTTCCTACAAATATGGTTACTTGTATTGACTACATACCATTTTGTTTCAAATTCAAAACTTGGCTCATACACATATATGCATTAGTAATCAAATACTAACATTTGCACTTCACCTTACTACCATTTCTCATCCAAATAACATGAGCAACAACCATTTTTCTCTTCTACTTCCTACCATGGCCGAATGCATCAAGACACCATACCATTTCAATTTTGGTCATGGTTTAAACAAAGAACTTAAGGTCTAACTCAAAAAAAAAGAATGCTAAAAAGAATATCCAAGAGTCGTCAATCCACCATCACATGTATCATTACAAAGCTTCACATTTAGCATGCAAATGACATCAACACAAATCCACCTTAGCTGAATCTTAGCTCATCTTCATCACATAGCAAAGATTTAAACCATGGGCTAGGTAGAACTCAAGCTAACAACTAAAAACATGCATGAATCTCATGGAACAACATCAAACATACCTCCTCCTAAAACACCAACCAACCGAACATGAAGCAAGAAGACTCCTTTCTTCTTCCTTTGATTTTTCGGTCAAGAAGAACAAGGAGGATGAAGCTTTTTTCTTTTTTTTTCTTTTAGGTACGGCACAATGGGGGAACAACCACACACATTTTTTTTTTGTTTCTCCTACTACTAACACTAATATTTTATTGTCCATGTTCTTTATTTTATTATTCCTAACATAAAGCATTAACCCAACATGTTTATGACATGTTTTAGCCATAACATTTTGTCCACCCTCATGCTCATGGTCGGCCACTACTAATTAGGGGGGAAATTGACATGCAAGTCCACCCTTTTGATTTCATGCACTAATTGATCCTTTTAGATTAACTTATCACATTTCAAAAGTGACACACATAAGTCCTATTGACTAAATTCACATGCAATTTACTAAATCGAAGCTTAAAACTTTCACACATTCATAATCACATATTTTAGACTAAATATCATATTCAAATAATTTGGTGACTCGGTTTAGCGGTCCCGAAACTGCTTTCCGACTAGGGTCACTTTAGGACTGTCACATGTACTCATATCGTATTATCTTGATTTCGAATTTTTATGCATCAATTAATATTCCAGTGTTTATTATAGACGTTTTATGAATCAGACAGTAGTTCAGAGTTTGTTTTCACAGAATCGAAGTCTAGTTGTAGTTTCAGTCTCTTATTAGATTTTCCTATGGTTTTAGTATCATCCTATCTAGAGTATCCTAATAGGGTTTTAGTACAGACAGATAATTCAGGAAAATATTCAGAAAAATTCAGAATACTTACAGACTTGAGCCGGAGATTCGGAATGCCACCTTCTAAAGATCTAAATTTTGAAAATCGAGTTTTTTGCATTCTTTATAAAATTTTCGCTTTCGAAAATCTTTGTTTTTGTAAACCCATTCCACAGCCGAGTTGTTGCAACCTAGGCTCTGATACCACTAAATGTAGTACCCCAAACCCGACCCAGACGTTATGACCGGATCCGACATGCCACATCGAAGCATTCAAAACATTTTATATTGTTGATCCAGAAAAATTTAATTAGTGTTTTAAAAGATAATTTCATTATAGGTTAAAGTGAATGGAAGCTGTGCACTAGGTAGGAAACCAGAAAAGAGGAGGTGAGTCTATCAGACTACTTAAGTACCAAGCTCTCTTCGGATCCAATCCTAGACATGCACACCGCCATTGCCACACCTTAACGTCATGTATATTTCTAGGAAACTGATTTGATTAAGTCAGTTTTAGGAAAAGTGACTAATTTTGGAAAATACTTTCATTGCAGAAGCTTTGCTTGTTGTTATGTTATTTGAAATCAATTGTTGTTTTTTTTTGAAAATGCGCCCTAAAGCTATCCAATTTCAACAGTTAAAATAAGTAATACCTATCTTAGTAATACATATTAAAACCATTAAAAATAATTAAGCGGCCTTATTACATTTAAAAACCCAAACCTCAACGTAAATAATAGGATGTCCAGTTCACCAGAAGAAAACCAAACTTTCAGAACGAGTGGCCACTCCGAATTCCCTCACAGCTCCAAGCCCACTATGGTTGGGGATTACCTGTGTGGATGAAAATAAAAGGGGTGAGTTTGGGGAAACTCAGTGTGTAAATTAACCCAACCATAGCCTATATGAGCTCAAACCACAGAAATAGAATAAGTTGGCCTTAGCCCAGAACAGAATTAAGTATAAAGCCCAGAGGCCCATAACAGAATAGAACAGATATTACATGTTTATGCAGAAACCCAACCATATTCAACCGTATACACTCCCGTACCAACCTTACACCGTGTGGGGAGACAACTCGACCCACCCAACCGCTACACACCACAGAATTTGCAGCATGGCTGCCAGAACAGATAATGTAACAGAGTCACCAGATACAGATAATCGTGGCAGAGCCACCAGAACAGATATATGTGGCAGAGCCACCAGATCAGATAATCGTGGCAGAGCCACCAGAGCAGATATATGTGGCAGAGCCACCAGATCAGATATTTATGGCATAGCCACCAGGACGCTTCCTCCATAATATAACCCATGTCCCCATGCAACGGAAATAATATGTCATGGCATACGTATACAGAAACAGAACATCATGCTTTTCAGAAAAAAATAACCCTAGGGGTATAACGATAATTTTGCATACATAGGGGTGTTCAAGTAATTTCACTAGTCTTAAGGTTTTCATACATAACGTAGCCATTTACGTACGATCAGAAACACTTACCGCATTTTCTTACCAACTTGGGCCCATTGGCCCATTATCCCATTTTTGGCCCATTAAGCCCCAAAACATCAAAATGCACGGAATCGCGCACTCTGCAGTCTTATCACTTTAATTTACCATATACATCAAACTATTAATCTCATGAGCAATAGCACACTCGCAAGATCTCAAAATACTGGCTTTTCGGCTTTTGCCGATCTAGTCTATAACAGGGTGTTAGTTACACACCTGTTTGCGACGATATGCTGACGAGATCCACACACGAACCGCCTACAATTGGATTATTAACACGTTAATCTAACTATTCAAATACAAACTACGTATTAACCCCTTACAATATTCGGCCAACCACACCTACAGATCATAGTAAGCTTATAAGAAATCAATAAGCAACTCATTAACAAATTTTTGTCAATGTTTACCACATAATCATAATTTCATTGCAAGGTGTCTTCTTGAGCAACAGTCACTAAATCATTTATAACTGGAGATACGAAACTCCAAATCAAGTTCCGTTAATTTTCCCTTAAAATAGACTCATATATATTCTATCCATAAAAGTTTCAGAATTTTTGGTTTGGCCAATCAATACCAGATTTTTCTTAAAGTTTCTCATGTTTCACTGTTTGACGAATCTGACCACTCTTCATTATGAATCAAATTTCTCATTGTACATAATTCAAAATATGTTCTCGTTTATTTCATTTGAAACTAGACTAATTAAGATTTAATTAGATAATTTATTCACCTTCTAACTCATATCTCACAATTTATGGTGATTTTCCAAAGTCACGTTATTGCTGCTGTCCCAAGCAGATTTATTACCAAATCACTCTTTCACACATAACTTGCATGCATGTTATTTAAACTTGTATATCACTAATCAATCATCACATATCTATGATTTTACTTAAGTATAATCTCCATTTCATCATTTTAAAGCACAACATGTTAGCCGAGTTTTCCCCTTAGCATCTAAGGCACATGCATGCTCATTTGTTTGGCTCAACTTCACCTATCTTCCATTTTTCATGAAAAGAACATGAAACAACAACCATTTCCTTCATTTTAATTCATGACTAAATGCTCACAACACAACTAAAAACCAAAATATGCTTCAAGAGTTAAGGTAGAATCAAGAAGAACTCATGAACATCAAGATAGAAGCAAACTACCATGAACTTACCTTCAATTTTCTCCCTCAAGTGACCGAACATTCAAGAGCTTTCTCCTCTCCTTTCTCTTATCTAACTTTCGGCTATGATGAACAAAGATGGACAAAAATTTGTTCTTTTCACCCCTTTTTCTTTTAATAAAATTTCATATTTCATCCATTTAATTCTTTAATACAAAAGATATGAAATGTCCATCATGGAACATTTACCTAACCCATTATCATGGAACATTTACCTAACTCATTATCATGGAATATTTACCTAATCCATTATCATGGAACATTTACCTAACCCATTATTAATTTGTACCATGAATTATGGACATCAAGTGCTCATATTGTCTACAACAACATGATGGCTGGCCACTTCATGTAAAATGGGAGGTTTGTCATGCAAATCCTCCTATTTTGCACTCCTATTTATTTGACCACTTCAATTTAGCCTATAGCATTTTCAAACAGTTTCGCATAGGTTCTATTTCATAATTTCACCCCTTTTTTCTTATGGAACAAAAATTAACTAAAATTGCTGGGTTCTATCTTAAACTTGGGCCTTCTAGAGGCCCACTAACATAATTAAACCTATGCCAACATTCACAGAATTCCCGAAAATTGGGGCGTTACAAAACTCCATCTATTTTATATTGATTAGAATAAGGAGTTTCAGTCTTACTAGAATATGGCTTTACAAGCCTATAAATAGACATAGTCTATTCCTCTTGTAATAATTCGAATTTGACATAGTGAATTTTCTTCTGTTTTGTCCGTGGTTTTTTCCCGAAAGGGTTTTCACATAAAAATCTATGTGTTCTTTATTTTATTTTATTTTATTTTATTTTTTACAAATTGGTATCAAAGCTTCCAAGTTGTTCATCTCAATCACGGTAATGTCGTCTTTGAAGTATGAAATTCCGCTGTTGGATCGCAACACTAGATTTGCATTGTGGCAGATTAAGATGCAAGTAGTTCTTACGCAGATGGATCTGGAGGATGCTCTGCTAGGGATAGATAAGATGCATTCAACATTAACAGATGAAGAGAAGAAGCGTAAGGATCAAAAGGTGTTAACACAATTACATCTGCATTTGTCCAACAGAATTTTACAGGATGTAATGAAAGAGAAGACCGTCGTTGCATTATGGAAGAGGCTAGAACAAATATGTATGTCGAAAACTCTAACAAGCAAGTTGCATATGAAGCATCGTCTTTATGCTCATCGTTTAGAGGAAGGTGTGTTTGTACACGAACACTTAACAGTGTTTAAAGAAATTATTTCAAACTTGGAGGCCATAAAGGTTCAGTATGATAAGGAAGATCTAGGGTCGATTCTACTTTGTTTGTTGCCCCCGTCTTATTCAACCTTTAGAGACACGATTTTATATAGCCATGAGTCTTTCACAGTTGATGAGGTTTATGATTCTTTGACCTCGTATGATAAGATGAAGCATCTTGTGGTTAAACTCGACTCTCAGGGAGAGGGTTTTATTGTTCGTGGAAGACAAGATCGGAATGCTGATGATGATCGTGGAAGGACACAAGAATGGAATCCTCACGGTAAATCTAAGGGTAGATCAAAGTATTCAAACAAAGGTAAAACTTGCAACTTCTGCAAGAAGAAAGGGCACATTAAATCTGAGTGCTATAATCTACAAAATAAGATTAAAAGGGAGGCTGTGAATCAAAAGGGAAAACAACCAGAAAATTTCGGTGAAGCTGATGTTGTAGAAGACTACAGTGATGGTGAACTTCTAATTGCTTCTGTCAATGATTCTAAAGTAAGCGAGGAGTGGATACTTGATTCAGGCTGCACCTTCCACATGAGTCCCAATCAGGATTGGTTTACAACTTATGAAATAGTGTCTGAAGGTGTTGTTTTGATGGGAAATAATGCTTCGTGTAAAATCGCAGGTGTTGGAACAATTAAAGTTAAGATGTTTGATGGAGTTATCAGAACACTTAGTGACGTACGACATGTTCCAGAATTGAAAAGAAATTTAATTTCGTTGAGTACTCTTGATTCAAAAGGGTACTGATTGCCAAAGGTTTCCAAAGGTTCCCTTGTTGTGATGAAAGAGTAGAGAAAGATTGCCAAGTTATATGTTTTGCAGGGTTCTACTGTTACTAGTGATGCAGCTGTCGCTTCCTCTTCCTTGTCAGATGATGATATTACTAAACTTTGGCATATGCGCCTAGGGCGTATGAGTGAGAATGGCTTGGCAGAATTGAGCAAAAGAGGAGTTCTTGATGGGAAATGAATTTGCAAACTGAATTTTTTTGAGCACTGTGTTTTTGGGAAGCAAAAGAGAGTTCAATTCACCAAAGGAATCCATAACACAAAGGGAACATTGGAGTATATTCATTCTAATTTGTGGGGGCCATCTAGAGTGCCTTCGAGAGATGGAGCTAATTATATGCTAACCTTTATTGATGATTTTTCTAGAAAAGTTTGGGCATTCTTCTTGAAGCAGAAAAGTGATTTGTTTTCTATATTTAAGTCTTGGAAAATTATGATTGAAAAATAGATGGGAAAACAAATAAAATACCTTTGCACAAACAATGGCTTAGAGTTCTATTCTCATAAGTTTAATAGATTGTACAAGTCAGAAGGGATCGTGAGACACTTGACAGTTCGCCATACTCCACAGCAAAATGGCATTGCAGAACGAATGAATAGAATGATAATGGAGAAGGTTTGATGTATGTTTTCAAATGCCAACTTACCAAAGTCGTTTTGGGCCGAAGCAACCTCTACTGCATATTTTTTGATCAACCGATCCCCATCCATTGCCATTGAGAAAAAGAATCCACAAGAGGTATGGTCTGGTAATCCTACTAATTATTCTAATTTAAAGATTTTTGGGTGTCCTGTGTGTGCTCATGTTGATAATGGAAAATTGGAACCGAGATCTATTAAATGTAGTTTTCTTGGTTATAAAGCTGGTGTAAAAGGGTATAAGTTATGATGTCTTGAAAATAGAAAAGTTGTGATTAGCAGAGATGTTTTTGATGAAACTGCTATGCTACCTAACTTATCCCTAAAAGTCTCTTCCAATAAAGAAAATCAAAAGCAGGTAGAGCATCATATTAATACAGAGTCGACTCCTCAAGCCAGTACAAAAATTGATAATAGAGTTACTTCTTCACCGCAATACTTTATAGCCAAAAACAGAACTAGAAGAGAAATAAAACCTCTAAAGAAGTATGCTGAGGCTGATCTAGTTGCTTATGCTTTAAATGTAGCTGAAGATATACATGCGAATCAAGAGCCATCTAATTATTCTGAGGCAGTTAGTTATGAAGACTCAAAAAAATGGATGTTTGCTACGCAAGAGGAGATGGAATCACTCCACAAAAACAAAACATGGGATCTTATGAAACTTCCTAAAGGTAAGAAGACTGTTCGTTGTAAATAAGTGTTTAAAAATAAAGAAGGGACTCTAGGAGTTGAAGAACCCAGATATAAGGCAAGACTTGTTGCAAAAGGGTTACAGTCAAATTCCAAGAGTGGACTTCACAGATGTGTTCCCCAGTTGTTAAGAATAGTTCGATTCGAGTTTTGCTTGATATTGTGGCCATGCATGATTTGGAGCTTGAGCAGTTAAATGTAAAAACTACATTTTTGCATGGAGAACTTGAGGAGGATCTTTACATGCAACAACCAGAGGGTTTTACAGTCTCAGAAAAAGAGGACTATGTTTGCTTGCTGAAAAAGTCCCTTTACAATTTGAAATAGTCATCAAGACAGTAGTACAAGAGGTTTGATTCCTTTATGACTTCTCATGATTACAAAAGAAGTAGTTTTGACAGTTGTGTTTACTTTAAGAAAAATAGTGATGGTTCTTTTATGTATCTACTTATTTATTTTGATGACATATTGATAGCAACAAAAGATAAATGGGAGATAAGAAAGGTCAAAGCCTAACTAAGTGAAGAATTTGAGATAAAAGATTTGGGACCAGCAAAGAAGATACTTGGTATAGAGATTCTCAGAGATAGAAAAACAAGTAAATTGTACCTAAGTCAGAAGGAGTACATTGAGAAAGTTCTTTGCAGGTTCAATATGCAGAGTGCTAAGCCTGTTAGTACTCCTTTAGCAGCCCATTTTAGACTTTCATTTGCTTTGTCTCCACAATCAGGATGAGATTGAGTACATGTCACATGTTCCACACTCTAGTGCAGTGGGATCTCTCATGTATGCTATGGTTTGTTCACGTCCAGATTTATCATATGCAGTTGTGTAGTTAGCAGATATATGGCGAATCCCGGTAAAGAACATTAGAAAGCAGTTCAGTGGATTTTAAGATACTTACGAGGTACTACTGATGTTAGCTTACAGTTTGGAAGAACTAGAGATGGAGTCATTGGGTATATTGATGTTGATTTTGCTGGAGACCTTGATAGAAGAAGATCTCTTATAAGTTATGTCTTTACAATCGGAGGTTGTGCAATCAATTGGAAAGCCACTTTGCAAACTACAGTCACTTTTTCTACCACTGAAGCTGAGTACATGGCGATTACTGAGGCTTGTAAAGAAGCTATTTGGTTGAAGGGACTCTTTAGTGAACTCAATGAAGACATTTAAATCAGCACAGTATTTTGTGACAATCAGTGTGCCATCTTTCTTACAAAAGATCAAATGTTTCATGAGAGAACAAAACACATTGATGTTCGGTATCATTTTGTTCGTGATATTATTGCTCGTGGTGATATAGTTGTGAGCAAAATTAGTACTCATGAAAATCCTGTAGATATGATGACTAAGTCACTTCCTATAACCAAGTTTGAACATTGCTTAGACTTGGTTGGTGTTCATTGTTGAAGTTAAACCCTTAAGGGGTTTTATGGAAGAGGTGGAGAACTTGTTCGTTGAGAGTTCGCGATGAAGAACTTATTCATTGAGAATTCGTGCCAAGGTGGAGATTGTTAGAATTAAGTAACCCGAATCCTTATTTAAATAAAATACAATTGTAAAATAAAATAAAAGAAGAATCCATATAGAATTACACTTCTTTTATTTTATTTTAGAATAAGGTTTTTAAACCTTATTAAACTCCGTCTATTTTATATTGATTAGAATAAGGAGTTTCAGTCTTACTAGAATATGGCTTTACAAGCCTATAAATAGACATAGTCTATTCCTCTTGTGATAATTTAAATTCCACATAGTGAATTTTCTTCTCCTCTGCCCATAATTTTTCCCGAAAGGGTTTCCACATAAAAATCTGTGTGTTCTTTATTTTATTTTATTTTATTTTTCATAGTGTCTAACCTTATTTCTTCAATATTCTGAAAAATCACATTTCAAGCTTAAAGAGATTCATAAACTCATTTTACGTATTAGACATGTCCATATGACTTTTAAATGATCTGAAATAATTCTAACATGAATAACCTTTATAATATTACCAATTGTTTAAATAATTTTTACTAAGGTGTGAAATGAGTGTTTTTTTATTAAAAAGAAAAAAAAATGTATGAGTTATGAAAATGTCAATTTGACATTACTTATCCACGTCGATTGTCAAACCGCGTAGAGGATGTTATAGAAATGCTTGAGCTGAATTTAAAAAGATTGAAATTCACATTGATTGTAATTTTAATAAGCTAACATAATTCTATCTAACAAAGGCTTGTTGAAAGTTTTTATGAGATCACTTATCTTGTTCATTGTGAATAACTTATTTTAGTATAGCTTTGTTGTAAACAAATTGTTCTTCCTGTTTCATTTGTAACTAAGTTTTCTAGGGAAAAGTTATAGTGGAAAGAGTGATCTGTTAATATATAGGAGTGATGTTGTAATTTAGTGAGTGAATTAAACTTAAACTAGATCTTGTAAGAGACTAATGCCCACAAACATAAAAAGTTTTTCAAATTGTATAACTAACTTTTGTGTCCATCTTTAGTTTTTTACTCATTCAGGATATGTAATATTTTAATTAAAAAATTCATGAACTTTTTAATATTTTAACTAAAAAATTATTTAAAAAAATTTAAAATATGCCATAGGTTCTTGTACTATTCTCAAATTTGGAATTTAGTCCATGTTCTTTTATTTTTAGGAAGTCAATCCTTCTACTTTTCAGATTTCAAAATTCATATCCAACTATTAACACTATTAAGATTATTCTGATAAATCTAAATTTAAGAGTATTAACAATTGGAAATAAATTCTGAAATCTGAAAAGTAGAAGGACTAAATTTCAGGATATAAAAGTATAGAAACTAAAATCTAAATTTGAGAAGAGTACAAGGACCGATGAGATATTTAACACAAAAAAAAACAAACAAATACAGCCATAGTCAATGCTCAAATTCTAATTTGCAAAGGCAATCGTTCTAGGGAGCAAATAGAAAGTTGAAATTATTTGTCTTCTATATCTTGTAGCTCATAACTTTATTATTCAAATAAACAATTTCCCCTTCTTTTTTCTTCCTTAAAGAAGAAAGATAGAAAAACAAAAGGTTCCGTAGCTAAACATAAATGCCATGAATGTCAATTGGTTTCTCCAATTATGATTTAGGGTTTATGTGGTTGATTGTAGTTGGGGTTTGAAGTAGAGCAAAGATAGGGGCCTTGGTCTGGATTGGAACGTCCTTTTTTGGCTAGCTTTTGCCTCAGCTCAGACAACAGAGCCTGGTTCTCTTGGTTCAGCTGTTGAGCCTTTTTCCTCAACCTTTCATTCTTTTTGATTATGCAGTAGTTATGCCAATATAGCTGTGAGTTGAGTTTATCCATCTTGGACCCTGTTTGCCTTACACCTGGAACAATTTACTAGGAGAATACATACAGAGAACATGGTAAAATAAGAAATCGAAAATTGGTAAAATGATCTGTTGTATTAATTAAGGATCAAGGCTTGAAAGGTTTAGTTGAAATTGATCGTATATTAACTTTAAATCTATGTTGTTCCCACTCTTGAAATTTTTGAAGTATTCTACCCGTGTTAACACTCATGTCTGGCACAAAAGCTTCGAAAAAAAAACTACACCTATGACGGACACGTACACATCCAGCACTCGCACATTAACTTTAGATAAATAAATAGTAAGGATTTTCTACCATGAATTATAAAAACGCTGGAAGATAAAATAGCAAAAAGCCTAGAAATGAAGAACAAAGAGTGATGAGATTAGAAACATGTGAAGCATACCTTGAATCCTTCAAGTAAGAGCATTATGGTAGAGAGAGGATAGTTGAGGGTTTTGGTATTGGTTTTAAATACAAAGTTGAGTGAAATAAGAACACAAATTTCCAAACGTAAAATGTGTTACTCAAAAACAACAAAGCCCCCATGTCTGCCTTTTTTTCTCCTGTAGATCTTTGATTATGCTACTACTTTAACGGTACAAAATGCACGAGAGATTGGGTTGGATATGGAAAGAAGGAATAAAGTTGATTAAGTTGTTAGAAGAGTGCATAAGTGAAAAGCACAAAAAGAGATGCTTATGGGACAAGAAGATGAGGCATCAATACCTGTGTTGTTCTGATTCTTCTTTTCTCCTGCAACTTTATACTTTAATATCTAATACATATTTAAACACGAACAAAAACAATTAACTCTCCAAAAATTCAGTAAAATAAATTAATGTAAACAACATGCCCATATTGAACATATGCCCTTATTCCACTTAAGAAAGAGTGATATAAATGATCATCCCTCGCATATATGCTTCTTCTTATTGTTCTTTTTATTTTTTGAATAATGCTAAATACTCCAATATAATTCTCCTAAATTAAATGTCATTGAAGAGCCAAAATTGAAGGGGTTAGTTTGCAAGAATAGGAAGTTAGTATTTGGGCAAGTGCAATAGTTGAAGCCAAGTTACATTCAATTGAGGCACGATGATCGTTGTATCAAGAAAAAATAAAATCCATCATTACAATATTATGAAACTTTTGGGGGATAATTCATAACTTATCGCAATCCAAGCCCTATTGACTCACAGAATCGGCAACCCCATTAGCAGTTCTTCTAACATGATGAAAATCTAAAAACATTAAATAAACTAAATAATAAACAAAATCGAAGTGCCATGTCTCTCGCAAGCTTGAGCTTCCGCCCAAACCATCAACCGCCTTGCCATCCCATCTTCATCACTTACGACTCACCCAAGCCCCGCCGTACTAGTCCTACGTCTCGTGGCGCATCAATTGAGCAATGCATTTTGGTTATTGGACTCTTTTTTTATTTATTTCGACACTATCAAATATCAAGTTAAAATTTTATTAGAAAACACTTTTTTTTTTGCATTTAAACTTAGGGTCCATTTGTTTATATGTAAAATGTTTTACGTAAAATGTTTTCTATATTTTCCTGTGTTTGTTTCACAGAAAATAACTTGGTCAACGTAAAATAAGCCCTTTTTCCTGTAAAATTGCTTTGTTGAGTAATTTGTCTTGTGTGTTATTAATGGAAGTGTTCGGGTATTTATACATGCTATTATAGCTCACAATATGACCCCACTATTTTGTCCTGACTCCGCCGTTCCTAGCATTGGCATTCCGTGCGGGCTCCAGGCCCGCTCGAAAAGTGTTTCACTCTAGGTTGCTTGTGGAGCACATAGTTCTTTCTGTTCCTAGTACTAACATTCGATACGGGCTTCAGGCTTACTGGACACATGTTTCACTCTGGGTTGCCTGTGGAGCATGCGGTCCCCCTTCGTGAGCTTCTTGGACGTATACGAGCTGAGATCGTGGCCTTCCCTTGGTTTGTGTGAGTTAGATACGCAAGCTTTCCTTGGGAGATAGGTCTATGAACTCCCATTGTTGTCCTCTCGCGATTCACCTCTTACTCAATCATCTGGTAGGATCTATCCGGGTCATGGGTAGGTGACTCGGATCCTATGTAGGACTCGGGTTAGTGGTCGCTGATGTATAAAAATAGTCCCCCCTTAGTGGGTTTAAGGTGGGTTACAAAGTTGCTCTTCTTATATCCATCACCTCATGTTTAAACGTAGCTTGTTGGGTATACTGCGAGCTATTAAAACCTGAAATCTACCTCTCCACATGTATGGGTAGATCTTGCTGCATGGATTTGACCGTTGAGATTTTTTCGTTATTGGAATCGTCATATCGAGAGGAAAAATTTTTCTTTAAGAAGGGGATCCTTTAAAACCCTAAAATTCATTCTTAACGCTTTCAAAATCAGAACCAGTCTAAGATTTCTCTCAAGGTAAAAATCTTTCTTTGTTTGTTTCTTTTCTTTTCTTCATCGAACATGTTGAGAATGAGGGGAGTCGGTAACTGAATCATCCCAAGCCATCTGCTACAAGAATGATCATCAAGAGTTCCAGTGGCGGACAACTTCTACACCTACACTGTGAAAACAGAGGAAATGCGACGAGTTTTGGCCATGTGAGGGATAAAGATTCATCATTTTGCCTACAAGTTTTCCATCCTAGAGGGTTTCAATAGGTTGGGCGTAGTCACTGAGGATAGCTTGCTGTTCCCCCTCCACGCACTTGAGGCTGGGTTCCATTTACCGGTGCACACTTTACTCCTGGTCAACTTTTGGGTTTACTTCATCGATTGCTGTAAGCATAATGTGGCTCCTTTCCTCTCTATTTTCCAGCACTTGTATCAGTTGAAGAGCCACAATTAGGAGAACTCATTGGGGTTCTACTATTTCACCCATCGCAAGAAGATGAGGAGCAATATTGTAAACTAGTGTTCCAATCTTTACCTGAATTAGGGAAGTACATCCAAGTCCGCAATAAACTCGGTAATGGATTTGGGTTTCCTATCCAGTAGTTTTCATCGAGCCAAGACATGTGCTTGTTTCAACGAACCTTCCTTACACCCGAAGCCTTAACTTAATTTCAGAGGCTTCACATTGGACATTTGCTAGTTTTAGAGATATTATAACAACGAGGAACGTGTTTTGCTATTGTTTAGAAGGTTTCAGCTGCAACGAGTGGAGGCGTGGTGACAATAGGGAGGTCACCCAGTCTGTTGGTGCACAGCTTGAAAGTAATACATGGCCTCATAATTCTACGGACGAGTTAGGTTTAATACTGTGGGGTTACAAGGAAGAACTAATGAATTTCTTTTATCATTTCTGTGAGATAAAGCTTCATCCCTAGGCTTTTACAACGTTTTTGCGAGAGGAAGGTGGTAGGCAGAATGTTAATTTGCTAATCGCTCTCACTAATCTTAGATTTGTTGCTGATGTAAGCATCAATCGCAACCCCGAGAACAATTCAAGCGAGATTAACAATATTTCTTGTGAAATCAATGAGGCCATGGACATTGATGTTTTGATAAGGGGCACGTGTAGGAAGCATAAGACTACAACAGGGGCTATAAATGTTGCTTCCACCAATGAGGAAGAGGGGAACAGTGGTCATTTGGAATAGCACCGTAAGATGTGTTAGAAATCATTTAATACTTGTCCATTTTTGTCCACTGAAACTAATAATGGTATAATTACAAGATAAGGACATTAAATTTAAAGTTCTATAGCTATTAAATACTTTTAGCTAATAGAACTCCACTTTTACACTTTACGCGATTTAGTCCTTTTTCTCAAATTGACTAATCAAAGGATAAAATTGCTTAACGAAATTTTCACACCAACATAATATCATACTGTAAGCATTAGAATAATAATAAAATAAATATTTTGACCTCAGATTTGTGGTTTCAAAACCACTATTCCAATTTGACTAAAAAAGGGCTGTTACAACTCTCCCTCCTTAGGGATTTTCGTCCCCAAAAGCTTACCAGTGAAAAGGTTAGGGTACTGTTTCCTCATAGCTTCCATAGGTAACCACATAGCCTCTTCAATACTATGTCGTTGCTGCAAAACCTTTACAAGAGTTTTGCTTTTATTTCTTAATTGTTTAATGTTCACGACCTAGAATTCTAATCGATTCTTCATTGTAAGTCATATCAGATTGAATTTCAATCTCTGACGAAGATATCACATGTGATGGATCAGATCTATAACGACGTAACATCGACACCTGAAATACATTATGAATCTCTTCTAACTCGGATGGTAAAGCTAGTCGATATGCCACTAGCCCTATTTGTTCGATAATCTTGTACGGCCCGATGAAACACGGACTTAATTTACCTTTACAACCAAATCAAAGGATTTTCTTCCACGGAGACACATTCAGAAATACTTTACCACCTATTTGAAATTTAATGTCTTTTCTTTCTAAATCTGCGAACGATTGCTAACGATCTAAAACTACTTTTAAACAATCGCGAATTACTTTTACTTTCTTTTTTGTTTCTCTAACCAAATCAACCCCATGAATTTGTTTCTCACTAATTTCAATCTAGTATAATGGAGTTCGGCATTTGCGACCATATAAAGCTTCATATGGTGCCATCTTTATGCTCAATTGAAAGCTTTTATTATAAGCGAATTCAACCAATGGTAAATAGTTCTCCCAATTGCCTTCGAAATCTAAAACACAACATTTGAGCATATCTTTGAGAATCTGAATTACTCTCGATGACTGACCTCCGGTTTGCGGATGAAAAGCTGTAATAAAATTCAACTTTTGTACCTAGAGCTTCTTGTAATTTCTTCCAAAATCGTGATGTGAACCTCGGATCTCTATCCGAAATAATCAAAACTGGCACCCCATGCAATCTAACAATTTCAGAAATATACAACTCAGCCAATTTATCAATTGAAAAGTTAGTATGTACCGGGATGAAATGTGCAGATTTCGTTAGTCGATCAACGACAACCAAAATTGCATCTTTCTTTTTCGGAGACAGGGGTAATCCCAATACAAAATCTATAGTCACTCTATCCCATTTCCACTCCAGTATCATCACAGGCTGAAGCAAACCCGAACGCACTTGATGCTCGGCTTTCACTTGCTGACAAATCAAACACTTTGATACAAACTTAGAAATGTCTCGTTTCATACCCGACTACCAATACGATTTCTTCAAATCATTGTACATTTTGGTACTCCCAGGATGAATGGATAAACAACCACTATTTGCCTCGTGTAAAATTTTTTGAATCAACTCTAGATTTTTTGGTACGCAGATTCTATCTCGGAACATCAAACAATCATCGAATCTGATTTGGTACTCTGAATCACTAGTTGACTCGCATAGCACTCTTTTAGCTTGTAATTCATTGTCACTTTTCTGAGCTTCAGAAATTTGTTGAAGAAAAACTGGTTTAGTGTAATAGCTCGATTTAGACGTAGTTGGAATAGTGGTTTCAGGACCACAAATCTGGGTCAAAAATATTTTAATAGTATTTTTCGTGCTTAAAGTATTTGAATTGATATCTGTGAAATTTTCGTATGAAAATTTAATTGTTTGTGTGCTTAATTTGATAAAATAACCTAATAGCATAAAATGTAAAAGTTGTCTGTTGTTTGTTAAAATACTTAATTGATTTGTGTTATTAAAGGAGAGGTCCTTATGATGCAATTAGACCATTAAAAGCATGGACAATTATGACCTTAATATAATGGTTTATTAAATGGTTTAATAAAAGGGCAAAATTGGTATTTAGTATATTATGATAATTAAATAAAACCAAAAACATGAATTTGATGATATATTCATCATCTTTGCAGATTTCATCAAAGAAAAAGAAAGAAAATTAAGCTTAGGATTTCGGCAATTGTTTTGCTTGATTAAGGTATGATTTTTGTTCCGTTTTTGATAATTTCTACGTCTTCGTGATTGTTGCTTAGTGTTCTATCAAGCCCATGCCTAAATTTTTTATTTTGATGATGATTTTGAAATATGCCATTGATGAAATTATGAGCTTTGTGATGTTAGTTGTTGGAAAATAAAACATATGTGTTGGGCTGATATATTTTGTCTTTGAATTTTTGACGAATTTGAGTAAAATGGGCTAAATTGTGAGATTTGTAAATTGAGGGCCTAAAATGTGAAATAAATGAAATAAATGGGTTGCTAAGGACCTTAATAAAATTTGGGTAAGCATGGTTGTGGTCAAATTTTGAATATTTTGTGTTTTGTGAAATAGGGACTAAATTATGAAAAATGTAAAATATTAGGGGCTAAAGTGCAAATTGCCCATTTATGTGTTTGTGGATGAATTTGAGTAAATATGTGATCAAATAAGTTAAATTTGTATTAAATTAGATCATGAAATGAGGAAATCGGATTTGGATCGGGGAAAGTCAAAAATTATCGAATAGTCATTCCGGTCCGTTCGTGTTAGTACGAGGTAAGTTCATAAGTAAATAAATGTTATTAAATTGAAATGTATGTGCATTATATGTGCTGAATTAAGTTGTAAAGGAATAAGATTGTGAAGGTTAAGTATATAAAATGTGAATTGAATTTGGGGCACTAAGTGTGCGATACCGATATAAGTTTGGTTTAATATAATGGCACTAAGTGTGAGATATAATTATAGCTTCGGCTAATTAATTGGCACTAACTGTATGAGTTCGTTGAAAGTTGAAGGATGATCGAATGAATTAGTGCTTCAAGCATTGAAGTGATAAATATGATAGATAAGAACGTAATGGTACATGTATGTACGAAACCTATGTGGTTGATGATGTTAAGTATGAAGTAGATGAAAAATTATGTAAATGAATGGTGAAATGAGCTAGATTGAATAGCATTATTAATGCTATTTATAAGATTAAAGATGTAAAATGAAAGTATGATACAGTTTTGAATAAGGATGAGTAATATGATGTGTTATATATACTCGTTATATGAAATTGAAGTCTTATGTTTCGAATATGAGATTTATGAAACATGAAACATGGCTTTGATGTTTGATTGCTTGGTTCAAAAATTTGAAAAGATAATGAAATTAAAATGGTTGAGTTGGCTATATGATTCATGTATGCGAATTTGGTTTATGTGAATAAGGAAATTATAGATGTTCGAGTTTAAAAGTGTTTATAAAGAAGTTGATATAGATGTTCGAGTTCTATTAAGTAACCATGGTTTGGTTGGTGATGAAATGAATATGTGTGAGCTTGATTTATATGAATGAGTATACGGTTGTTAATCGAATTTGAAAGCATGGTTATACATTCATTGATAAATAAGTTAAGTGAATTATTTAATGTGGCTACATGAATTTACGAGTATAATGAAGGTATATGTAATTGAGATTTGTTAATTTTAGTTTAATGATATTGGTTTATAAATATTATTGAAATGATTTATTTGCTTATGGCTTACTAAGCTTTAGAAGCTTAGTCTGTGTGTTTTTCTATGTCCATAGAGTTTCAGAGACTTGGTCGGGTTGGAAGTTGTAGGAGACGTCATCAAACTATCCGGTTATTGCTTCGGTAAATAAAAGCTTTAAGATTTGGTAGTGTGGCTTGTATAGGCTAGTGTTGAGATCGTTCATTATGATATGTGTATATAAATATAGCCATACAAAAATGGCTTAGTCATGAAGCTAATATTGTGTATATTCGGTTATGTATTAAGCTTATTTTTGTAATGTTTGACATATGATTTTGGCATATTTTCGTATAGAGAATGAACATGAAATTGGTTGATGATATTATGGATTGATTGATACATGTTTGGAGTTGAATTTGGCTAAAAATGTTGCATATATGATGCTTGATTTTGGAATTGTAGGGAGGACCTAAATGGATGGCATATTGGCCTTGTAAATGGTCTATTTTTGCCCACACGTGTCTCTGCCATGTTGCTCAAGGGCCATTTCAAAATGAGCCTGGGCAGACCACACGGTCGTACACACATGGACATGTGTGCCAGGCTGTGTGGCCAAGTCAGTTTCGACCATGGGCTTGACACATGGGTGTGTCTTGTGGCCGTGTGGATAAGTCAGTATGTATACTCTGTTTCGTAACGGACTAGACACATGGGCGTGTCTAATTCCGTGTGAGCCACACGGTCTACTCACACGGGCGTGTGACCTTTGAAACTTAGAAAAATTATTAAGTTTCGAAAAAATTTTGTATGTTTTAGGTATAGTCCCGACCTATTTCTAATGCATGTTTATGGTCTCATTGACCTAAGAGAGGGACTTAATGTTGATGTTTGACTATGATATGACGATGCATGATTTTTTTTTCTTGTGAAATGATTGCGAAATGTTCTAATATGTCTGGTAATGCCTCTTAACCTTAGTCCGACAACGGATACGGGTTAGGGGTGTTCCATTTGGTTTGTATCAGAGCTATGGTTTAGTCGGTTCTAGAACTATCATAGCGTATGTGAGTCTAGCTATACATGCCACATTTAACCTGTGATAGTGTGATATCTCTTGACTCTGACGAAAATTGTTTTAATGAGACAGAATGTGAATTTAGTAATGCACTGGCTATTTGTGATAGTATGTGTTATGTGCATTTATGTGTAAGTTAAATTTGAGGCTTTACTACCATCACCCCACTTATCAGTGAAATGTTAAAATGAAATCTGTAAGATTTGGTTGAATAAGTTCACGAGTGTGGAGTTACAGAAGTCTGTGTTCAGAAGATTAATAATGTGGTCAAATAAGTGAATGAAACAGCAAATGAAGATAGTGTTAAAGAAGATATTGAAAAGTTCTGAAGACTATTCAAATTATGCAAAGTCATTGTTAACAAAGAAGTTGAATTCGATGAAATAAAAGTATTCAGGTATGATATCAAAAGAAAGGTATTAACTGAAAGTCCTTTTAAATTGATTTCTGTTATTGATGGGATAATATGGACTTAATGATGACAGAATTGGATAGTTGAATAATGTTTGAATTATATTGATGGCTAAGTGCAGTCGTTATAGTCACGTAGTTACTATGGCTTCTTTTGGACATTCTATGTATACATTTATCCTCAAAAGTATATGTGACTGTTTAATTTTAGAGTGAAATTCTTATTGTTTGAGAACATTAGCTAAACATGCTAATAAAGAAAAGTATCGTTGGTCTGTTTGAGTTATGTTCGACATTGCTATGTTTTTCTCTAATATTTATTCCATTGTGTAGATATAAAAGTCGACGGTAAAATTTTTATGATGTTAATACTCTGTTTCTGCTGGCTATTGTTCTGTTGAAAATATGTGAAGATTATATCACTTCTGTTACTATCAATTCCAGTATTTATGAGTGATAATGTTCTTTTTAAACATTTTCTAGGATATCATCGGAGTTATCATTCTATAGAGGTTGTAGTTTTCTGATATTCTGTGTAGCTACAGATGTTGAAATTTTCGTTATTATGGTTTTCTTATGATTCTATGTGATTATCTATAAGAGATATCTATTTGATGGAAATGGCTATATCTGTTATAAGCATAATTTTGGCTCTGAAATTTGGGAAGTACTACTGTACTATTATCAGAGTTATAAAAGTTGTGTTTCTATATTGGTTGTTGTTCAAATCATATTTGATTTTCTTCTGGTTTCAATTGCTTATTTAACAGTTGGGATATTATCTATTGTTACAGGTGAGACATCGGTCTTATTATGACATTATGATTTCTATCTGAAAAAGGCAACTTCAGAATAATTTAGTACTTCGATGATTAATATATGAGACAGGTTATTGTAAACTCTTTTCTAGTTCTTGTGAAAGGTTCGACATTGTAACAACCCAAATCATAAATAATTATTTTGTTTGGTTGTGACACAAGGGTGTATCTTCTTCAGTGGTTAAGTGTTCTGGGAAATGTCTAAGAAGTCTTGGGTTCAGGCCTTGACTTGTGCAAAAATTTTGTTTCTTACTTGAATTAACCCTGTCTCTAGTCAGTAGGCTTCTTAAATAAAAATGGGTATTTTATGACATAAAGAGCTTGCTGGTCTAGGGGGTAAGTGGTGTGTTACCTATGCCAGAGGATTGAGGTTCGAATTCTGGTAGGGGTAGTGGAGTGTTTTATTTTCTTGTAAGTGCTGTGGAAGTGTCCTTAGTTGACCGAAACACTAAAGTGGTTGAGGGGAATTCAAATTGAGTAGTTGAGGGAGGTGTGATCGGTTTGAGGGATTTGAGGAGGAATTTTAGGAGAAAATCAAGGAAAGTTGTGGTGAGAGGGAGTAGTGTGTCGATTTTGAACAGTAGGCACTCAGGAATTTAGGGTTTGGTGAACATTTTGGTTCTTTTCTTTTGTTCTCTAGAGGCCGAATAGCGCTAGGAAATTTGGTAATACCTTTTTCCTTTGTTGATTTCGGATTTTCACTCCTCTTCAGGTCCCTCAATTGTCATCTTTTCATGTTCTATTCTCCTCCCTCTGAAACAATTCTCTCTTTGGCCGAATACCTATTCTCCTTCCTCTCTCTCAAACTCTTCCGGTTTTTAGGCTTAGGGTTTTGGTCGATTCTATCTTTCTTCTTCCTTCCTCAATTGATTTCCCCTTGTCCGAGTACATCTTCTCCTCTCTTTCAATTCTATTGTGCTAACAAATTCCCTCTCTTTTCATCTGATTACTTTGGCCAAATTCTTCATATCTCTCTATTGTTTTTTCGACTAGGCAAGTGTTCTTTGATCAATCTACACTGTTCTTTCTCTTTGTCTCTCTTTCTCTGTTGTAATTTTCTTTCATCTAACAACTTCTTTTCTCTGTTAATTATTGATAGGGGTACGATTGTTCCATCTCGTGCTTTGGCTTAAGGGTGTGATTTTGGGTGTTGGACGAATACTTCTGTCTCTCATTCTTAGTTCTACGCCTTCGGTAAGTTCTTTTACACTTGGTTCAACTATTTACGGGTATGGTAATAGAGAACAAGTCTCTGTTGGAATACATGTAATCTTTAGGGGGTCGCAACCAATCTCTTGCGCAAGCCTCAATCAATCGATCAAGGTAAGGGATACATAATCTTTTGAATAAGTGTTTGGTTAGGGTTCACTTCAACTCGATTGTTAGGCAATTAACAGAAGTTTCTGTTTGTTATAGGTTGGAGTGCTCATGGGTTAGTTGCGCACTTTCTCAATCAGGTGTGTAACAACACTGCCATAATCGTAAATCGACAAAAGCCAAAATAGGTGACCGTTGACGCTACACGAGCGTGCGCTCACTTGTGTGGTAATCTGAATGCCTAAATGTGGGCGTAAGATCATTAAGGCCGGCCATGAGCGATCTCCTGGCCTAAGGCCGAGTTGGGCCTTGGTGGGCCAAAACGGGAACGCCTAAACGTGGGCGTAAGATCATTACGGCCGGCCATGAGCGATCTCCTAGCCTAAGGCCGAATTGGGCCATGGTGGGCCAAAACGAGCTGTGTGGGCCCCATGGGCATGTGGGCTCTACACGGGTAAACCACACGGACGTATGGAGAATGTTGGGCCAAGTTGTGTAATCCACACGGCCAAGGCCATTTCTGGGCTATGTGGGCCACACGGGCGTCTGGGCCCACATAGGCCCGCATTATGGGCTTTGTTATTTTCACTGTTTGACTGTTGAGGGTGCACAGGTCGCCCTAGATGACTGTGGACCTACTGTTGGGTCAGTAAGTATACCTAGACCCCCAAAATTGATAAAATGACAATTATGCCCTTACATGCTAAAATGACTATTATGCCCTTATGAGATGTATGACTGATTGAGCATGCCATTCTATATATTGCATATATGTATGATATTATGATATGTTGCATGGTGATGGGTTTATTATGATTAGAGGAAGTGTACTGTACTGGCAGCTCTGTTGCAAATACTGTTTAGTGCCACAACTGGTGCTATTTTAGAGTGTAGTGATGGGTGGGTTGATTTTATCATCACATGAAATGTAGGGCTGGATGGAGTGGAGTGTAGAGGCTGGTTGGGTCGGATTTACGATTGCATATCTATACTGTTATCGACACTGTAATGGGCTAAGGTCCACACTGATACTGATATTGTAATGGGCTAAGGCCCTAACTGAAACTGAACTGTTACTGATACGGGCTTAGGCCCAAACTGTATTTGCTTGCTGCGTGACTGACTATTTATTTATTAAGGGATTACACACTGAGTTTTCGTAAACTCACCATTCTGTTTGTCTGCACAGGTAATCCCCAATCTTAGACGGATCTGTGCTGCAAGGGACTCGGAGATGGCCACACAACCGCACATGCCGCCGTATTCGACCTTTAATTAATAAGTAATTTAATTTGGGTATTTTGATGTAATAAGACCTCTTTGATTTTTCATCTTTCATTTGGGATTTTATTTATTTTGATTTATATCTGCTAGCAATAGGAGGCGGGTTTTCAAAAAGATAAATGTTTTACAAAACACCACGTTTACGTAACATATTTTAAAAGCTTCCGCAACAAACAATGTTTTAAAAATTAATAGCAATTTAGTATGATTAACATTTTATTAAACGACTTGAATTTTAACAAGGGACAAGACATTTTAAAATCTTCATTAAGATCATAAAGAGGTTAAATATAGAATGGGTTTTTCTTTCAACGATACTATATCTTACGAAAAACACTTCAATGTGACATCGCTAGATTCAGCCATAACGTCTGGGTCGGGTTTGGGGTGTTACATTTAGTTTTATCAAAGCTAGGTTGCAAAACTCGGCTGTGGATTTGGTTTTCTTTTAAAACATGAAATTTTAAGAAGAACTATTTCAAATGATTTGAAAGTATTTTAAAATGTTTTTACTAAATGTGTGGTACACCTAGTCTCCGGCGCCAATTCTGTAAATCTTCTAAAAACTATTGCTTGTTTAAAACTGAAATACTGAGACTACTGTAGGTAGTAGATTGTACTGAAATACTCTATATAGGGTAAACTGTAGTAAGACTGTGATCTACGAAAACGAACTCTTAAATACTGTACTGCTTTTCATAAAATAGTCATTAATAAACATTGGAACTGTAAATTGATGCATAAGATTGTTAATACAGATAAAATACAAATCAATAATGAGCACCAGAGGTACTCGTGGAAGGGGTACAAGAGGCCGCGACAAAGGCCGTGGAGGTGTTCGAGCTGGGTCTTCGTCATCTGGTCACATGCCTAATGTTAAAGCTAAAGAGGCACCAGCTTCACCTGTGACTGAGACTGGGTCTCATGATCTCACAGCTAGGGACGACGCATTGTCCCAAGCCATGTTAAGAATTCTGGAGAGGGTCGTTGGGCCCAATACTGGTACTGTGGGCTGTGGGTCGATTACGGAATGACTCCGGTCTAATAGGGTTGACGTTTTTAAAGGTATCGCTGGAGTTGCCCCTAATGTGGCAGAATATTAGATTGAGACCACAGCGAGGATCATGGACAACATCGGTTGCACCCCCGAGTAGAAACTAAAAGGTGCAGTGTCACTGCTGCGAGATGAAGCCTATCAGCGGTGGCTTACAGTTAAAGAGGGAACTCAGCCCAATCGGTGGACCTGGGAATTTTTCAAGACTATTTTCCAGAGAAAATATGTGGGCGCTAGTTATGTGGATGCTTGGAGGAGAGAGTTTCTGAATTTGACTTAGGAGGATAAATCAGTAGCTGAATATGAGGCTGAATTTTTGCGATTAAGCCACTATGCACGTGGGATGGTGGCAACTGATTATGAGCACTATGTTTGTTTCGAAGACGGCCTCAGAGATAGTCTACAGGTTTTGATAGCTCCACAAAGGGAGCGAGATTTTGCTGCGTTAGTGGATAAGGCAAAGATCGCTGAAGAAGTGAAGCGTGCAAAATGACAAAACAATGAGAAGGACAGGGGTAGGAACAATAGGGATTCGGAGCCCTCAAGCTCATTTCTGAGGCCTAAGAAAAATGCCAGAGTTGATGGACCAGTCAGAGTTGGGGCCCTTATTGCTGCTACGGGACTGCAGCCCTGTACGAATTGTGGCAGATGCCATCAAGGCGAGTGCTGGAAAAGGATTGGGGCATGTTTGAGATGCGGATCATTGGAACACCGTATTAGAGATTATCCGCGAAGGCCAGAGTAGATACAAGCTACAGATTTGATAATGTACAGTCGCTGAGGGGCGGTCAGCCGCTACCGAGAGGCCGTGGTCGGGCTAGAGGTGGCAATGGATTAGGCCGTGGTCAGAGGCACCGGGCAGAGGTGCTGGTCATACTGAAGTGAGACAGCCAGCCCTGGTTCATGCTGCACGTCGCCAGGAGGATGGAGATGCCCTAGATGTTATTACGGGTACGCTTTTTATCCATAATGTAGCTTATACTGCACTGATTGATGTTGGATCTACTCATTCCTATATGGCATGCACTGTGTTTGAGACTTTGGGTATAATGGTTAAAAGCACCATGAGTGAGGTTACTGTGTAGAGTCCACTAAGGCAGTCAAATAGGGTAAATAAATTGTACAGAGATGTACCTTTGGAGGTTCAAGGAGTGATCTTTTTGGAAGATTTAATGGAACTTCCTTTTGGAGGGAATGGATTGGCTGGTGAAACATCAGGCAAACTTGGACTATGCTACTAAACAAATGTAATATTTGCATTAAGGGCCAAAAAATTGGTTCGTAAGGGTTGTGAGGCGTATCTAGCCTACGTCGGTGTTTTAGATTCTGAGATTTTTTCTGTTAGGGATATCATAACAGTTAAAGACATTCCAAACATTTTTCCTAATGAGCTATCTGGGTTACCTCTAAATCGTGAAGTTGAGTTTGGGATTGAGCTCCTGCTTGGTATAGCTCTGGTGTCCATGACCCCTTATAGAATGGCACAAAAAGAGCTTGTGGAGGTTAAGCTCATATTCAAGAATTATTAGATCGAGGGTTCATCCGACCTAGTGTGTCTCTATGGGGAACACTAGTTTTGCTTTTAAAAAAGAAGGATGGATCCATGCATATGTGCATTGATTACCGGCAATTGAATAAATTGAATGTTAAGAATAAGCACCCCCTACTGAGAATTGATGATCAATTTGATCAGTTTCATAGAGCTTTGATTTTCTCTAAAATTGATCTCCGATTGGGGTACCATCAATTGAAGGTTAAAGAGATTGATGTGTATAAGACGATGTTTAGGACTCGTTATTGTCATTACGAGTTCCTAGTGATGCCATTTGGATTGACGAATGCACTAGCGACTTTCATGGATTTGATGTACTGAGTGTTCCATTCTTATTTGGATCGGTTTGTAGTAGTTTTTATAAATGACATTCTTGTGTATTCGAGAACTAAAGATGAACATGATGCACATCTCCGAGTGGTTCTGTAGATTTTGAGGGAGAAACAAATGTACGCCAAGTTCAGTAAATGTGAATTTTAGTTGCGAGAGGTAACATTTCTGGATCATGTGGTGTCCGTCGAAGGGATTAAGGTTGATCTTTAGAAAATCGAAGCTGTTCTGGATTGGAAGCCGCCTAAGACGGTATCTGATATTCGTAGTTTTTGGGACAGACAGGGTATTATAGACAATTTGTTGAGGGGTTTTCATTGATTGTTGCACCTCTGACTAAGTTGTTGCGTAAGGGTGTGCCGTTTAACTAGACTGATGCACAGCAAGAGAGCTTTGAAAAGCTCAAGAAAGTTCTGACTGAGGCCTCTGTCTTGATACAGCCAAAGTCTAGGAAAAAGTTCACAGTTTATAGCGATGCATCACATGTTGGGTTGGGATGTGAGTTGATACAGGAGGGAAGGTGGTTGCATATGCGTCTCGTCAGCTTAAGGCTCATGAGGTGAATTATCCGACGCATGATTTAGAGTTGGTTGCAGTGGTATTTGCACTAAAAATTTGGAGGCATTACCTATACGGTGAGAAGTGTATCATTTATACGGATCACAAGAGCCTCAAATATCTCCTCACTCAGAAGGGGCTAAATCTTAGGCAGCGTAGATGGATTGAGCTACTAAAACACTATGACTGTACGATCGAATACCATCCTGGTATGGCCAATGTTGTGGCTAACGCACTGAGCCGTAGGGCAATGACTGATCTGAGGGTGATGTTTGCTCGCCTCAGTTTATTTGATGATGGTAGCTTGTTGGATGAGCTCCAAGTTAAATCGAGGTGGATTGAACAGATTAGGGGTAAATAGTTGGAGGATGAGTCACTGGGTTCTCGATTCCGACAGATTGAAAGTGGTATCACATCAGATTTTGGACTGAATAGCGAAGGGGTACTCTACTTCCGTGGGAGAATATGTGTACCAAAGGATACTAATTTGAGGCAATCTATATTGTGAGAGGTGCATAGTAGCCCTTATGCTATGCATCTTGGTGGAAATAAGATGTACCGAGACCTTCGTGAGTTATATTGGTGGCTGCGTCTTAAGCGTGAGGTTACCGACTTTATGAGTAAATGTCTAACCTGTCAGTAGGTTAAAGCTGAACATTAGTTACCTTCAGGGTTGCTTCAACCAGTTAAGATTCCACTTTGGAAGTGGGAGAGAGTGACTATGGACTTTGTTAGTGGGCTACCCCTAACGCCTTCTAAAAAGGATTCAGTATGGGTCATTGTGGGTCGATTGACCAAATCTTCTCATTTCATACCAGTTCGTACCAATTACTCGTTGCAGAAGCTAGCTAAGCTGTATGTGTCTGAGATTGTGAGACTGCATGGGGTACCCATTTCCATAATATCTGATAGAGATCTTTGCTTTGCGTCTCAATTCTGGAATAAGTTACACGAGGCTTTGGGTACAAGGTTAGACTTTAGTACTGCGTTCCATCCTCAGACAGATGGTCTGTTAGAAAGGGTGATTCAGATACTAGAGGACATGTTAAGGATTTGTGTAATAGACTTCCGAGGCAGATGGGAGGATTACTTGCCACTAGCGGAGTTTGCTTATAACAATAGCTACCAATCTAGAATATAGATGGCACTTTACGAGGCATTGTATGCCGTAGGTGTCATACTCTATCATGTTGGACTGAGTTGGGCGAGCAGCGTGTTCTGGGCCTTGAATTGGTTTTTGATACCGAGGATAAAGTTAGACTAATTCAGGATCGACTGAAGGTGGCATCAGACAAATAGAAGTCATATGTGGATCTAAAACATAAAGAGATTCAGTATTCTGAAGGGGATTTTGTTTTCCTCAAGGTCTCGCCATGAAAGAAGGTGTTGAGATTTGGACGGAAAGGAAAGTTGAGCCTTAGGTTTCTTGGGCATTACCGCATCCTGAAACGTGTGAGACCGGTTGCCTATCAACTTGAGCTACCTCCAGAATTAGACTGGATTCATGATGTGTTCCACGTCTCTATGTTGAGGCACTACCGCTCTGATCCTGTACAAGTTATATCGACTGAGAAGGTTAAGGTTACGCCGAATCTAACTTTTAAGGAGGAGCCGGTTCAGATTTTAGACGGTGCTGTGAAAGTTTTGAGGAAAAAATCTATCCCACTGGTTAAGGTACTTTTGCGCAATCACAGCACAGAGGAGGCTACGTGGGAACCTGATGAGGCGATGCGACAACAATACCCTCATCTATTTTGAACTGGCAAATTTTGAGGCCAAAATTTTCTTTTAGAGGGTAAAGTTGTAATGCCCCAAATCTTAAATAATTATTTTTGTATGGTTGTGACACAAGTGTGTATCTCCTTTAGTGGTTAAGTGTTTTGGGAAATGTTTGAGAAGTCTTGGGTTCAAGCCATGACTTGTGCAAAAAATTTGTTTTTTACTTGAATTAACCTTGTCTCTAGTCAGTTAAATAAATATGGGTATTTTATGATATAAAGAACCTACTGGTCTAGGGGGTAAGTGGTGTGTTACCTATGCCAAAGGATTGAGGTACGAATCCTAGTGAGGGCAGTTGAGTGTTTTATTTTGCTACAAGTGTTGTAGAAGTGTCCTTGGCTGACCGAAACACTAAAGTAGTTAAGGGGGATTGAGTAGTTGAGGGAGGTGATCGGTTTAACAGATTTGAGAAGGGATTTTAGGAGAAAATCAAGGAAAGTTGTGGTGAGAGGGAGTAGTGTGTCGATTTTGAACAGTAGGCACTCAGGAATTTCAGGTTTGGTGAACATTTTGGTTCTTTTCTTTTGTTCTCTAGAGGCCGAATAGTGTTAGGAAAATTTGGTAGTACCTTTTGCCTTTGCTGATTTTGAATTTTCATTCCTCTTTAAGTCCCTCAATTGTCATCTTTGCCTCTTCTACTCTCCTCCCTCTCAAACAATTCTCTCTATGGCCGAATACCTATTTTCCTTCCACTCTCTCAAACTCTTTTGATTTTTAGCCTTGTGGTTTTGGTCTATTCTATCTTTCTTCTTCCTTCCTCAATTGATATCCTCTTGACCGAGTACATCTTCTCCACTCTTTTAATTCTTTTGTGCTAATGGATTCCCTCTCTTCTCATTTGATTACTTTGGTCGAATTCTTTATATCTCTCTATTGTTGTTTCGACTAGGCAAGTGTTCTTTGATCAATCTGCATAGTTCTTTTTCTTTGTCTCCCTCTCTCTGTTATAATTGTCTTTCATCTAACAACTTCTTTTCTCTGTCGATTATTGATAGGGGTATGATTGTTCCATCTCATGCCTGGGTTTAAGGGTGTGCTTTTAGGTGTTGGCCAAATACTTCTGTCTCTCATTCTTAGTTCTACGCCTTCGGTAAGTTATTTTACACTTGGTTCAACTATTTGTAGGTATGGTAATAGATAACAAGTCTCTGTTGGAATATAGGTAATCTTTAGGGGGTTGCAACCAATCTCTTGCGCAAGCCTCAATCGATCGATCAAGGCGAGGGATAGGTAATCTTTCATATAAGTGTTTGGTTAGGGTTCGTTTCAACTCGGTTGTTAGACAATTAACCGAAGCTTTTGTTTGTGATAGGTTGGAGTGCTCGTGGGCTAGTTTCCCACTTCCGCAATCAAGTGTGTAACATCACTGCCATAATTGTAAATTGACAAAGGCCGAAATAGGTGACCATTGACGCTACACGAGCGTGCGCTCTCTTGTGTGGCAATCTGAATGCCTAAATGTGGGTGTAAGATCGTAAAGGCCGGTCGTGGGCGATCTATGGCCTGAGACCGAATTGGACCATGTGTGCAGAAATGGGCCGTGTGGGCCCCACGATTATGTGAGCCCCACGGGTATGTGAGCCCCACATAGGTAAACCACATGGACGTGTGTAGAACGTTGGGCTGGGTTGTGTAATCCACACGGCCAAGGCCATTTCTAGGCTATGTGGGCCCACATGGGCCTGTATTATGGGCTTTGGGCCAATTTTCAATGTTTGATTGTTATGGTCGCACGGGTCGCCCTAGACGACTATGGTCCTACTATTGGGTCGGTAAGTATACCTAGACCCCCAAAATTGATAAAATGGTAGTTATGCCCTTATATGCTACAATGACTATTATGCCCTTATGAGATGTATGACTGATTGAGCATGCCATTATTTATATTGCTTACATATATAATATTATGATATGTTGCATGGGGATGGGTTTATTATGATTGGAGGAAGTGTACTGTACTGGCAGCTTTGTTGCAAAGACTATTTAGTGTCGCAACCGATGCTATTTTGGAGTGTAGGGATTGGTGGGTTGATTTTATCACCACATGGAGTGGAGGGCTGGACGGAGTGGAGTGTAAAGGCTGGTTGGGTATGATTTTTGATTGTATATCTATACTGTTACCTACACTGAAATGGGCTAAGGCCCACATTGATACTGATACTGCAATGGGCTAAGGACCTAACTGAAACTAAACTGTTACTGTACGCGCTTAGGCCAAGACTATATTTGCTTACTGCATGACTAACTGTTTGTTTATTAAGGGGTTACACGCTTAGTTTTTGTAAAATCACCCTTCTGTTTGTCTGCACAGGTAATCCCCAATCTTAAACGGGTCGACGCTGCGCGGGACTCGGAGGTGGCCACACAACCGCACATGCCTCCATATTTGACCTTTAATTGATAAGTAATTTAATTTGGGTATTTTGATGTAATAATGCCTCTTTAAAATTTTAATCTTTAATTTGGGATTTTATTTATTTTGATTTATAACTGTTAGCAGTAGGAGGCGGGTTTTCAAAAAGATAAATATTTTTCAAAACACCACGTTTATGCAACAAATTTAAAAAGCTTCCGCAACAAACAATATTTTAAAAATTAATAACAATTTAATATGATTAACATTTTGTTAAACGACTTGAATTTTCACAAGGGACGAGACATTATAAAATCTTTGTTAAGACCATAAAGAGGTTAAATATAGAATGGGTTTTCTTTCAACGATATTATATCTTGCGAAAAACACTTAAATGTGACATCGCCAGATTCGACCATAACATCTGGGCCGGGTTTGGGGTGTTACAGACATCAAAAAAAGTGAAAATGATAGAAGGTCAAGATCAAATCTGTAAAATGATATGTTTGGGGCTATCCTTTTAATGAGAAGAAAAGATTTATTCGAAAAGACTAATTCAGTAGTTTAGCCTGGTTTGAATTATTTGATTTAAAAGATAATTGGGTTATATGTGTTTGAATCTATCCACCGGGCTAGAAATGAACTTTGAACCTACATGTGTGAACTGAAGGATAGTCTAGAAGAAGATTTCATATTTTTGAAGATATGATACAAATTTATATCTATTGGAACGATTCTATCTGAGAAATGTTGTGGTAAATTAAAGTTAGTTCGATTGTTGAAGTTTTCCTTTTGCATGGAGATATTGTCAACCGAAACATCAATACTTGTGTCAATAAACGATTCGAAGTGTGTTCTAATAATAGAGTATACAGAGATATTATGTGATTCCATACGGCTAGAGCTGCATGAAAAGAGTTATGTGACATAGTTAATGATTACAAGAGTTTAAAATGTTTGACGTCGCAAAGCGAGACCCGAACCTGGCACAACAAAGCTAGCTCAAATTGTCGAAAAAATTTGGACTCTATAAGTAAATATTATTATTCGAGGGAAATGATTATGTTTCGAATGATCTGAATAAGTAACTTTTGTGAACTTTACGAGCAATGAATACATGATTGATCTTATCAGATGATGAACAGTTGTTAGTTGAGTTAGAAGCTAAATAAATGTTTATTTAGTAAAGTCGTGAAGCTCTGAAATGTGTCAAAAAATTATAGGTTAAAAAGGGGTCCAACATAAATTGAATTATGATTCAGAATTTTAGATGTGGAATCGATGATTGGTTGTTGTTTTAAAAAAAAATTGTTGATAGATTTTGTATCAAGACTATTCTTAATATCGAAAAAGATAGATATTATCTAAATTATTAAAAAGAAGTCTCTCTGTATGTATGGATTTCTTTCTTATTAGACTAGCTGAGTTATTATTTTCAAAGATTGCCAGTTTCCACTAAGTTTCAGTTTTCATTGTTTTGGATAAAAATCTAAAATTTATGTTGTGATTCTGAAAGAAATTTCAGTAAGATGTGAGTATGAGGCTGTATTGAAATCGAGTAAAGCAATTCAAAATTTTTGAAATATTTATTTGTCACTGTGTCTTAGAGTTTCAAAGCAACTAAGCGATTGTTGCTGTTTGATAAATTATCAGGTGAGTATAAAAGTGACATTGTATGAGGTACTGTATGTGGTAGTTACCAAACTCCGTTGTTTCAGGACCAGGCTTTGTGAGAAAATGATTCACGGGATTAATGCCATCAAAAAAATTGAGCAAAAGATAAAAGTAATTCAATGGAGTTAGAAGCAGTTTCAACTTGATATGACGAATAGTGAAAGATAGATCAGAATTTTAGTTGAGAAATAAAATAGATATGAAAATTGAAGTCATGTGTGGATTTGAACTGTACTGTGTGGAATTAAATCTTTAATCTAATTTTCGGTAAGATTTTCGGGGACGAAAATCCTTAAAGGGGAAGACTTGTAACAACCCAATTTAGACCCTAGTCAGAATAGTGGTTTCGGGACCACAAATCTGTGTCAAAAAAATATTTTAATAGTATTTTTCGTGCTTAAAGTATGTGAATTGATATGTGTAAAATTTTCGTTTGAAAATTTAATCGTTTGTGTGCTTAATTTGATAAAAGGACCTAATCACATAAAATGTAAAAGTTGCCTGCTATCTATTAAAGTGCTTAATTGATTTGTCTTATTAAAGGAGAGGTCTTTATGATGCAATTAGACCATTTATAGTATGATAATTAGATAAAACCAAAAACATGAATTTGATGATATATTCATCATCTTTGCCGATTTCATCAAAGAAAAGGAAAGAAAATTAAGCTGAGGGTTTCGGCTATGGTTTTGCTTGATTAAGGTATGATTTTTGTTTCGTTTTTGATAATTTCTACGTTTTTGTGATCGTTTCTTAGTGTTCTATCAAGCCCATGCTTAAATGTCTGATTTTGATGATGATTTTGAAAATGCCATTGATGAAATTATGAGCTTTATGATGTTAGTTGTTGAAAAATAAAAGATATGTGTTGGGTTGATATATTTTGTATTTGAATTTTTGATGTATTTGAGTAAAATGGGATAAACTGTGAGATTTGTATATTGAGGGACTGAAAATGGGCTGCTAGGGGCCTTAATGAAATTTGGGTAAGCATGGCTGTCGTCAAACTTTGAATATTTTGTGTTTGGTGAAATACAGACTAAATTGTGAAAAATGTAAAATGTTAGGGGCTAAAGTGCAAATTGCCCATTTATGTGTTTTTGGATGAATTTGAGTAAATATGTGATTAAGTAAGTTAAATTTGTATTAAATTAGATCATGAGATGAGGAAATCGGATTTGGATCGGGGAAAGTCGAAAATTGTCGAATAGTCGTTTCGGTCCGTTCGTGTTAGTACGAGGTAAGTTCAAAAGTAAATAAATGTTGTTAAATTGAAATGTAGGTGCATTATCTGTGCTGAATTAAGCTGTAAAGGAAAAACATTGTGTAGTTGAATTATATAAAATCTGAATTGAATTTGAAGCACTAAGTGTGCGATAAATGAAATAGCTACAGCTGTTAAAATGGCACTGAGTGTGCAAGATTATAACGTCATTGGCTGAGTAAATGACACCATGTGTGTGATACCAATATAGGTTCGGATTAATGTAATGGCACTAAATGTGCGATATAATTATAGCTTCGGCTAATTAATTGGCACTAACTGTACGAGTTCGTTGAATGGTCAAAGATGATCGAATGAATTAGTACTTCGAGAATTGAAGTGATAAGTGTGATAGATAAGAACGTAATGGTACAGGTATGTACAGAATGTATGTGGTTGATGATGTTAAGTATGAAGTAGATGAAAAATTATGTAAATGATTGATGAAATGAGTTGGATTGAATAGCATTATTAATGCTATTTATAAGATTAAAGATGTAAAATGAAAGTAAGATATGGCTTTGAGTAAGGATGAGTAATATGATGTGTTATATATACTCGTTATATGAGATTGCGACCTTATGTTTCGGATATGATATTTACGAAAAATGAAACATGGCTTCGATGTATGATTGCTTGGTTCAAAAATTTGAATAGATAATGAAATTAAAATGGTTGAGTTGGCTATACGATTTACGTATGCGAATTTGGTTTATGTGAATATGGAAATTATAGATATTCGAGTTTGGAAGTGTTTATAAAGAAGTTGATATAATTTTATGAATGATTTGTAATAAATGACCATGGTTTGGTTGGTGATGAAATGAATATGTGTGAGCTTGATTTATATGAATGAGTGTATAGTTGTTAATCGAATTTCAAAGCATGGTTTTACGTTAATTGATAAATAAGCTAAGTGAATTATTTATTGTGGCTACATGAATTTACGAGTATAATAAAGGTATAAGTAATTGAGATTTGTTAATTTCGATTTAGTGATATTGGTTTATAAATATCATTGAAATGATTTATTTGCTTATGACTTACTAACATTTCAAAGCTTACTCTGTGTGTTTTTCTATGTCTATAGAATTTTACAGTCTTGCTCGAGTTGGAAATTGTAGGTGACATCATCACACTATCGGTTATTGCTTCGGTAAATAAAAGCTTTAAGATTTGGTAGTGTGGCATGTATAGGCTAGTGTTGAGATGGTTCATTATGATTTGTGTATATAAATATAGCCATACAAAAATGACTTAGTCATGATGCTTATATTGTGTATATTCGGTTATGTATTAAGCTTATTTTGGTAATGTTTGACATATGATTTTGGTTTGTTTTTGTATAGAAAATGAACATGAAATTGGTTGAAGATATTATGGATTGATTGATATATGTTTGGAGTTGAATTTGGCTGAAAATGTTGCATAAATGATGCTTGATTTTGGAATTGTAGGGAGGACCTAAATGGATGGCATATTGGCCTTGTAAATAGTCTATTTTTTCCCACACGAGCAGAGACACGGGCGTGTGTCTCTGTCATGTTGCTCAAGGGCCATTTAGAAATGAGCCTCGGTAGACCACACGGTCGTACACCCATGGGTGTGTGCCAGGCTGTGTGGCCAAGTCAGTTTCGACCACGGGTGCGTGTTGTGGACATCTGGATAAGTCAGTATTTATGCTCTGTTTCGCCACAGCCTAGACACACGGGCATGTCTAATGCCATGTGAGGCACATGGTCTGCTCACACGAGCGTGTTACCTTTGAAACTTAAAAAAATTGTTAAATTTTGAAAAACTTGTGTATGTGTTCGGTTTAGTCCTGACCTATTCCTAATGCATGTTTATAGTCTCACTGACCTAAGAAAGGGACTAAATGTTGATGTTTGACTATGATATGTAGATGCATGATTTTTTTATTGTGAAATGATTGCAAAATGTTCTGATATGTCCGGTAATACCTTTTAACCCTAGTCTGATGATGGAAACGGGTTAAGGGTGTTAGATTTGGTTGGTATTAGAGCTATAGTTTAGTCGGTTCTAGGACTACCATGACATATTTGAGTCTACCTATACATGCCACATTTAACCTACGATAGTGTAATATGTTCTCACTCTTACGAAAATTATTTTGACAAGACAGATAAGTTTTCCAACTGAGCTAATTCTGATAGTACGAAATGTGTACTCAAATGTTTGAATGGAAATGTGTTGATTATGAGTTAAAACTCATAAAGGTATGGGTCAAAGAGTATGACATATTGTTATTTATAAATGTTATAATTATATGAGCATATGAGATATGATATTTGAGTTATGATTTCTATCTAAAATGCTTTGATTATGATTTAGTAATTTGAGTTGGCATATGAACAATGTGTTAAGAACAAAAGTGATTAAAAGAAAAAGTTTATTAAATGATTTGAGAATGTGAAATTTGTAATGAACTGACTATTTGTGATAGTATGTGTTATGTGCATTTATGTGTAAGTTAAATTTGAGGCTTTACTACCCTCACCCCACTTATCAGTGAAATGTTAAAATGAAATTCATAAGATTTGGTTGAATAAGTTCACGAGTGTGGAGTTAAGAAGTCCGTGTTCAGAAGATTAAATAATGTGCTCAAAGAAGTGAATGAAACATCAAATGAAGATAGTATTAAAGAAGATATTGAAAAGTTCTGAAGACTATTCAAATTATGCAAAGTCACTGTTAACAAAGAAGTTGAATTCGATGAAATAAAAGTATTCAGGTATGATATCTAAAGAAAGGTATTAAATGAAAGTTCTTTTGAATTGATTTCTGTTATTGATGGGATAATATGGACTTAATGATGACAAAATTCGACAGTTGAATAATGTTTGAATTATATTGATGGCTGAGTGCAGTGGTTATAGTCGAGCAGTTACTATGACTTCTTCTGGACATTCTATGTGTACATTTATCCTCAGAAGTATATGTGACTGTTTAATTTCAGAAGGAAATTCTTACCGTATGACAACATTAGCTAAACATGCTAATAGTCAAAAGTATCGCTGCTCTGTTTGAGTTATGTTCGACATTGCTATGCATTTCTCTAATATTTATTCATTTTTGTAGATATAAAAGTCTATGGTAAAATCTATATGATGTTAATACTCTGTTTTTACTGGTTATTTTTTTGTTGAAAATATGTGAAGATTACATCGCTTCTATTACTGTGGATTCCAGTATTTATGAGCGATATTGATCTTTCTATTTTTTGGGATATCATCGGAGTTGATATCATTCTATAGGGGTTGTAATTTTCTGATATTCTGTGTAGCTACAGATGTTGAAAATTTCATTATTATGGTTTTTTTATGATTCTATGTGATTATCTATAAGAGATATCTATTTGACGGAAATGGCTATATCTGTTATAATCATAATTTCTGTTCTGAAATTTGGGAAGTACTACAATACTATTATCAGAGTTATACAAGTTGTGTTTCTATATTGATTGCTATTCAAATCATATTTGATTGTCTTCTGGGTTTGAATGCTTATTTAACAACCGGGATATTATTTGTTGTTTGGGTAAGACATCAGTCTTCTTATGACATTATGATTTCTATTTGAAAAAGGCGACTTCAATATAATTCAGAAATCCGATGATTAAAATATGAGACAGCTTTTTTATAAACGCTTTTCTAGTTCTTGTGAAAGGTTCAACATCGGCAAAAGTGAAAATGATAGAAGATCAAGATCAAATATGTAAAATGATATGTTTGGGGCTATCCTTTTAATGAGAATAAAAGATTTCTCCGAAAAGACTGATTCAATGGTTTAGTCTGATTTGAATTATTTGATTTAAAAGATAATTGGGTTATATGTGTTTGAATCTATCCACCAGACTGGAAATGAACTTTGAACCTACATGTGAGAATTAAAGGATAGTCTAGAAGAAGATTTTGTATTTTTGAAGATTTGATACAGAATTATATCATCGGAATGATTCTATCTAAGAAATGTTGTGGTTAAATTAAAGTTAGTTTTATTGTTGAAGTTTTTCTTTTGCATGGAGATATTGTCAACTGAAAAATCAGTACTTGCGTCAATGAACGGTTCGAAGTGTGTTCTAATAATAGAGTATATAGAGATATTATGTGATTCCATACGATTAAAGCTGCATGAAAAGAGTTAATTGACATAGTTGATGATTACAAGAGTTTAAAATGTTTGACATTGCGGAGCGAGACCCGAACCTGGTACAGCAAAGCTAGCTCAAATTGTCGAAAAACTTTTAAGTAAGTAAATATTATTATTCAAGGGAAATGATTATAGTTTCGAATGATCTGAATAAGAAACTTTTGTGTACTTTGCGAGCAATGAATACGTGATTGATCTTATCAGATGATGAAAATGCTTATTTCGTAAGTCGTGAAGCTCTTAAATGTGTCAACAAATTATAAATTAAAAGGGGGTCCAGCATAAATTGAAATATGATTCAGAATTTTAGATGTGGAATCGATTATTGGTTGTTGTGTTGAAATAAAGTGTTGATAGATTTTGTATCAGGACTATTCTTAATATCGAAAAAGATAGATATTATTTGAATTATTGAAAAGAAGTCTCTCTGTATGTATGGATTTCTCTCTTATTAAACCAGCTGAGTTATTCTTTTCAAAGATTGCCATTTTTCACTGAGTACCAATTTTCATTGTTTCGGATAAAAATCTAAAATTTATATTGTAGTTATGAAAGATATTTCAGTAAGATGTGAGTATGAGGTTGTATTGAAATCGAGGAACGCAATTCAAAATTTTCGAAATATTTATTTGTCACTGTGTTCTAGAGTTTCAAAGCAACTAAGAAAGATTGTTGTTGTTTGATAAATTATCAGGTGAGTATAAAAGTAACATTATATGAGGTATTGTATGTAGTTGTTACCGAAGTCCGTTGTTTTGGGACTGAGCTTTGTGAGAAAATGATTCACGGGATTAGTGCCATCTGAAAAATTGAGCAAAAGATGAAAGTAATTCAATTCAGTTAGAAGCAGTTTCAACTTGATATGACGTATACTGAAAGATAGATCAGAATTTTAATTGTGAAATTAAATAGATATGAAATTTGAAGTCATGCGTGGATTTGAAATGTACTGTGTGGAAGCAAATCTTTAATCTACTTTTCGGTAATATTTTCGGGGACCAAAATCCCTAAGGAGGGGAGTTGTAACAGCCTGGTTTAGACCCTAGTCAAAATAGTGGTTTCGGGACCACAAATCTGCGTCAGAAAAATATTTTAATAGTATTTTTGTGCTTGAAGTATGTGAATTGATATGCGTGAAATTTTCGATTGAAAATTTAATCGTTTTTGTGCTTAATTTGATAAAAGGACCTAATCGCGTAAAATGTAAAAGTTGCCTGCTATCTGTTAAAGTGCTTAATTGATTTGTCTTATTAAAGGAGAGGTCCTTATGATGCAATTAGACCATTGAAAGCATGAGTGGAAAATTATGGCCTTAATATAATGATTTATTAAATGGTTTAATAAAAGGGCAAAATTAGTATTTAGTATAGTATGATAATTAGATAAAACCAAAAACATGAATTTGATGATATATTCATCATCTTTGCCGATTTCATCAAAGAAAAAGAAAGAAAATTAAGTTGAGGGTTTCGGCTAAGGTTTTGCTTGATTAAGGTATGATTTTTGTTCCGTTTCTAATAATTTCTACGTTTTTGTGATCGTTTCTTAGTGTTCTATCAAGCCCATGCCTAAATGTCTGATTTTGATGATGATTTTGAAATATGCCATTGATTAAATTATGAGCTTTATGATGTTAGTTCTTGAAAAATAAAAGATATGTGTTGGGTTGATATATTTTGTCTTTGAATTTTTGATGTATTTGAGTAAAATGGGCTAAACTATGAGATTTGTAAATTGGGGGACTAAAATGTGAAATAAATGAAAGAAATGGGTTGCTAGGGACCTTAATGAAATTCAAGTAAGGATGGGTGTGGTCAAATTTTGAATATTTTGTGTTTTGTGAAATAGGGACTAAATTGTAAAAAATGCAGAATGTGAAGGGCTAATGTGCAAATTGCCCATTTATGTATTTTTGGTTGAATTTGAGTAAATATGTGATTAAATAAGTTAAATTTGTATTGAATTAAATCAAGAAATGAGGAAATTGGATTTGGATCGGGGAAAGTCAAAAATTGTCGAATAGTTGTTCTGGTCTGTTCGTGTTAGTACGAGGTTAGTTCATAAGTAAATAAATGTTATTAAATTGAAATGTATGTGCGTTATATGTGCTGAATTAAGTTGTAAAGGAAAAACATTGTGATGTTGAATTATATAAAATGTGAATTGAATTTGAGGCACTAAGTGTGCGATAAATGAAATAGCTACGGCTATTAAAATGGCACTGAGTGTACGATATTATAACAACATTGGCTGAGTAAATGGCACTATGTGTGCGATACCGATATAAGTTTGGATTAATGTAATGGCACTAAATGTGCGATATAATTATAGCTTCGGCTAATTAATTGGCACTAATTGTGTGAGTTCATCGAAAGTTCAAGGATGATCGAATGAATTAGTGCTTCGAACATTGAAGTGATAAATGTGATAGATAAGAACGTAATGGTACATACCTGTACAGAACGTATGTGGTTGATGATGTTAAATATGAAGTAGATGAAAAATTATGTAAATGAATGATGAAATGAGTTGGATTGAATAGCATTATTAATGCTATTTACAAGATTAAAGATGTAAAATGAAAGTAAGATATGGCTTTGAATAAGGATGAGTAATATGATGTGTTATATATACTCATTATATGACATTGTGGTCTTATGTTTAGGATATGAGATTTACGAAACATGAAACATGGCTTCGATTTATGATTGCTTGGTTCGAAAATTTGAACAGATAATGAAATTTAAATGGTTGAGTTGGCTATATGATTTATGTATGTGAATTTGGTTTATGTGAATAAGGAAATTATATATGTTCGAGTTTGGAAGTGTTTATAAAGAAGTTGATATAACTTTATGCATGATTTGTCATAAATGATCATGGTTTGGTTGGTGATGAAATGAATACGTGTGAGCTTGATTTATATAAATGAGTTTACGGTTGTTAATCGAATTTGAAAGCATGGTTATACGTTCATTGATAAATAAGTTAAGTGAATTATTTAATGTGGCTACATGAGTTTACAAGTATAATGAAGGTATAAGTAATTGAGATTTGTTAATTTTGGTTTAGTGATATTGGTTTATAAATATTGGCTACATGTATGCTCTTTTTCGCCACGGCTTAGATACACGGGTGTGTTTAATGCCATGTGAGCCACAGGGTTTGCTCACTTGAGCGTATGACCTTTGAAACTTAGAAAAATTGTTAAGTTTCGACAAAATTTTGTATGTGTTCGGTTTAGTCCCGACCTATTCCTAATGCATGTTTATGGTCTCATTGACCTAAGAAAGGGACTAAATGTTGATGTTTGACTATGATATGACGATGCGGGATTTTTTTTATTGTAAAATGATTGCAAAATGTTCTGATATGTCTGGTAATGCCTCTTAACCCTAGTCCAACGATGGATACAGGTTAGGGGTGTTACATTTGGTTTGTATCAGATCTATGGTTTAGTCGGTTCTAGGACTACCGTAGCGTATGTGATTCTAGCTATACATGCCACATTTAACCTGCGATAGTGTGATATCTCCTGACTGTAACATCCCGAAATAGGGCCTGGTCAGAATAGTGGTTTCGGGACCACAAATCTGATGTTGAAATATTTATTTTATAATTATTATGAGGTCTAGAATATAAGAATATGCATGTGTTAATGTTTCATGAAGAAATTCAATGAGTAAGGTGTCCAATTGGAAAAGAAGGACTAAATTGAATAAATTGCAAAACTTGGATTCTAGAAGCAATTTGCATGAAATTGCTTTAGATTATTGAGTAGAAGTCCTTAAAGAGCGATTCGCCCAATTTCTAAATTTTTGGACAAAAATGGGCATGTATGGATAAAATTTTAAAGAAAGGGCTTAAGGGCATTTTGGTCATTTGGCTAATTAATGAAATAAAATGGGAAACTAAGCCAAAAGTTAGCTCATCTTCTCCACCTTGCTGCCAAAATTTGAGAGCCACCATAGCTAGGGTTTCTTCACTTTTCAAGCTCAATAGTAAATGCTTTCTAGCCTCGTTTTTAATGTTCTTCGTATTTTTGAAATCCCGGTAACTTACTTTCTCCTTTTCTACCCATATTTTGAGTTAGGGTTCATGTATGTAAAGTGACCCATGTGTGACATGTTTATTCTTTGATGATTTATGGAGGAATATGAAAGTTGGATGTGTGTTAAACATATTTTTCTAGGTGATTTTCATGAAAAACCCCTAAAAGGACCTTTTTGCAAAAGGTGTTAAATATGTGGTAAAAATGTGAAATAATGGAAAAATATGGATTTCCATAAGTGGAAATAACATTCGGATAGGCTTGGGTAATGTATAAAATTCATGATTTCATTATACGAGCCTAGGGACCAAATCGTAAATAATATGAAAGGTTAGGGGCAAAACTGTTATTTTGTTCAGGGGTGAAATTTAGACTCGAAAAGAATAATGTGAGGTATTAATGATTCATTTTTATTGTCCTAAACCCCGAGGAACAAATTCCTGAGGTTGATCGAGGAAAACGAAAGGTTTCGGAATAACCGACACGCAAAACCGAAATGGATACCAGGTAAGTTCGAATAACTTTAAGTAAACTATTAATATGCCTAATTACATGTGTTATGAATGTATGATGATTGGTTATAATGATGGCATGAAAATCCATGAAATGTGTTAATAATAATGATATGATAATAAATGTGGTTGAAGTCAGAAGGGAAATTCGATGGATAAACCATGGCTTACATGACTAGAGATCCTGTATGTGATGCAGAAAAGGATTTAGCCCGAACGGGTAATCCATTGATCTCAAATATAGAAAGGATCTAGCCCAGATAGGTGTTCCTTGAGTGATCAAGCCTCCCGAATAATATGTGTGCATTGTGGATTTAGCCCGAACGGCTAATCTGATTAGGGTCTGTATTTAGCCTGGACTAGTAATTCAAATCCGAGCTCATTACGGGTGTTTGTCACTACAAGGGATTTAGCCTGGATTGGTAATCCCGACATCACCCTATGAGTTTACATTACGGGGGATTTAGCCTGGACTAGTAATCCCGCCGTAAGATGTGAGGTTCATGAGAGTGCGTACTTGAGACGATCACTCTTACAATTTGACGGTAAATGGATAATCCATCGAGATTTTCGAGAAATGCAACAGGATTAACATGAGATATAAAAATGAAAATGTCGAATGACGAGCTCATCTAAGACAAATTACATGGTGCATTGTTATGAGACTAACTTGTTGATTGAGTGTATATGATAGTAAACCATTCCATGCTTGTTGGTTATATTCCCTAATATGGTTGTATGTTAATTAATCGGTAAGTTTACCTTCCAGTTATTCAGGCTTACTAAGCATGTAAATGCTTACCCATCTCTTTTCCCTGTCTTATAGAGCTCGTGGACTCCCGAAGATTGGGAGACGGTTGGAGAGTCAACACACTATCATCTTGTCTAGCTTTGGTATATAGATACTCTTATTTTGTTCAATGGCATGTATAGGGCTTTTTTTATTTTGTTATAAGTGTCATTTGATTAGCCAATATGAAGGCTTATAAAAGTATACATATTCACTTGTATATGGCCATGGGAATTGGTTCATTTTGATGTAGGTTATGACATACAAATTTGTGCATGTTCATGTTCAAATATTCTTGTGATGATTAAATATGGTGTAGTACAATTAGTCATATGTAACATGACCAAATCACATGGGGTGGTTGGGCCACAATTTAGCATTGAGTTAGGATAACGAGCCAAGCTTAATTGAGTTGCAAGTCATAGAAATCCTTAATATAAAGAGGATAACATAGCATGTATAAAAACTGATGAGATGAGGTTTACATGCAATGAGGTATATTAAGGTCATTTAAGACTATAATTACACCATGTCAAGTGTTATTGGAAACTATAAATGGATATGCATATTAGAGGGTGACCAAAGGCTTGGAAAATAGCCTAATAGGGTCCATCTATTTGAAAAAGGCGACTTCAGTATCATTCAGAGCTTCGATGATTAATATATGAGACAGATTTATTATAAACTCTTTTCTAGTTTTTGTGAAAGGTTTAACATCGGCAAAAGTGAAAATGATAGAAGATCAAGATCAACTCTGTAAAATGATATGTTTGGGGCTATCCTTTTAATGAGAAGAAAAGATTTCTTCGAAAAGACTGATTCAATGGTTTAGTCTTATTTGAATTATTTGATTTAAAAGATGATTGGGTTATATGTGTTTGAATCTATCCACCGGACTGGAAATGAACTTTGAGCGTACATATGTGAATTGAAGGATAATCTAGAAGAAGATTTCATACTTTTGAAGATTTGATACAGAATTATATCTATCGGAACGATTCTTGTGACAGCCCAAAGTTGACCCTAGTCGGGAAGTGGTTTCGGGACCGCTAAACCGAGTCACCGAAATGTTTGAATGTGATACTTATTGTCTAGAATATGTAATTATGAATGTGTGAAAATTTCAAGCTTCAATTTGGTTGATTTCATGTGAATTTAGTCAATAGGACTTATGTGAGAAAATTCAAAAATGTGATAGGTCAATGTGTGAGGACCTATTAGTGCATGTGGACAAAGGGGGGGACTTGCATGTCAAATTTCCCCCCTAATGAGTAGTGGCCGGCCATGACAAAGAATGATGGGCAAAACATGTCATGAAACATGTTTTGTTAGTGGAAGAATAAAATAAGAAGTATGGGTAATAAAGAAATGGAAAACAAAAGAAAAAAAAATTGTGTGTGTAGTGTTTGTCCCCCCCATTGCCGTGAGCTCAAGAGAAGAAAGGAGAAAAGTTTGTGTTCATCCTTTCTCACCTCCATTTTAGCCTAAATTAGAAAGAAAAACAAAGAAAAAAATTTCTCATCCTTTGGTTCATCGTTGGCCAAAAATTTAAGGAGGAAAGAAGAAGAAAGGTGAAGAGATTCGGCCATGCATGTAGCTAGGCCAAGGTATGTTTAATGATGTTCCATGAGATGCATGCATGTTTTAGTTGTTAGCTTGAGTTCTACCTAGCCCATGGTCTAAATCTTGCTATGTGATGGAAATGGCACTTGACCATGGATGCATCATTCTTGGTTGGTGTTTGATGTTGTGGTGATGAGGCATGAGGATGAGTTAAGATTCGGCCTAGGTGGAGGTTGTGTTAATGCCATTGCATGCAAAATATGAAGCTTGTTAATGATGCATGTGATGATGGCTTGATGATTCTTGAACCTCCTTTTTAGCATTTTTTTTGTGTGAGCACATATGTGCATTGGTTGCTAAATGGAGAAGAATCGGCTAGCAAGATGTGTGCTAAGGCCGAATGTAACTTTGCATGTTAATGAGCAATGCATGTGTTAAATTGATGGAAAGGGGGAGGATGCTTTACTAGTGTGTATATGTGTGTATTAAGTGTTGAAATCGACCCCAAAAATGGACATGCATATTCGGCCAAGGGGAAAGAAATTAGCTAATATGTTGTGTTAATGCATGATTTTTGCATGTATGAGACTTTAATGTCTAATGTATGAATATGGGCTAAGTGCCTTGTGTTCATCTTTTGATGCCTAAATGATGAAATCAATTTATTTGTTTGATTAAGCTCAAGAGCAAAGGGGAAATAAATCTGATAAAGGGAAGGAAAAAGTGGTCGAATAGTTAGCGGGATCGTTCGACAACACCTGAGGTAAGTTCTTGAGTAAGAGAGCTTAAATTTCGATGTGATTAAATCATGCTCTATGTGTGGCTATTGAGCCGAATGTGCAAGGACAATATGTGCCTTGTGTTTGAGTTTCGTAAACGAAAATGAAATATGAATGTGCTATGAATTATTGTTAGATGTGGATGATTAATCGAATGCTGTCCGGGCTAAGTCCCGAAGGCTTTGTGCTAAGTGCATATATCCGGACTAAGATCCGAAGGCCTTTGTGCGAGATACTAAATCCGGGTTAAGTCCCGAAGGCATTCGTGCGAGTTGTTAAATCCGGGTTAAGTCTCGAAGGCATTCGTGCGAGTTGTTAAATCCGGGTTAAGTCCCGAAGGCATTCGTGCGAGTTGTTAAATCCAGGTTAAGTCCCGAAGGCATTGTGTGAGTTACTAAAACCGGGCTATGTCCCGAAGGCATTTGAACGAGGAGCTATATCCGGTTAAATCCCGAAGGTACGTGATTTGGTAATGAATGAGCTTGCTGTAAAATTCCAGCGAATACTCGAAAAACATCCCAATATGGGGATATGTTACGTATGTGTTAAATATTAATCGAGCCCTTACAAATAAAAGTTCGCTCAGTTGATAAACGAGCTACCGGCCTTCGGCCAAGTTAGTTTATTGTGTATGTACATAAGGGTTGTTAATGTTGTGAAGCAAGTTTAATATCGGTAAATTGCGTATTATGAAATATTCCGTTTAGCTAAATGTGTGCTATTATTTGTGCATGCTGGAATTCCTTGCTCAAACTTACTAAGCATAAATTGCTTACTCGTTACATTGCTCCTCTGTTTTATAGATTTTTGGTTCTCCAGCTATCGGACTCGGGATCTTGAAGTCGAAGTCGCCCACACTATCAAAGGCTCTTTTGGGTACTATTTTGGTTGAATTTTGTTATGGCATGTATAGGACTACCCATTGTTGTTGTAACACCCCGAACCCGAGACCGACACCGGAGTCGGACACGAGATGTTAACAAACTTTGGAAATTTTTCCAGACACTGCTCAGTCTGAGTACTAGTCGCTTCAGAAATCATATCTTGAGTTTCACAACTCGAAAATCAGTTTTGTGATTTTTCCCTGAAACTAGACTCATGTCCCCACCTATGTATTTTTTTCTAGAATTTTTGGTCGGGCCAATTAGTACAGTTTATTAGTCAAAGTCTCCCATGTTACAGGGGTCGACTACACTGACCTTTTCCCATTACGACTGGGATATCTCTCTGCACAGAGCTTCAATACTGATGCCGTTTGTTTCTATGGAAACTAGACTCAGAGAGGAATCCATACATATATGGTATGACCCATAATTATCTCTGGTCAATTTATAGTGAATTTCCAAAGGCGGAACAGGGAATCCAGAAACTGTTCTGGCACTGTTCCACAAGAACCCGAATATCTCTTACTGTACTGTTCCTATGATTGTTTCGTTACTTCCATATGAAAGTAGATTCATCAAGGTTCGATTACATAATTTATTCACTATTTAATTCCACTCCTACGAATTCTTGTGATTTTTCCAATCCACACCACTGCTGCTATCCGCTTCTGTTTTCAAAGTAAACCTTACCTAATTTGGGGTTTCATGGACCAACTAGGGCCTTGTCACACATAAGCCCACATATGATCATACTTAGCCATTCTAGTGGCTGATCATTTGCTCAACACTTCCATTCCAACTATAGTACATCATGAAACCATCTATACATTCATAAATACGAATGGTCTAATGCCATACTCCACTTCTACAAGCCATTTTCGCATGGCTGTACACTTATACATTTCATAAAGTACTCGAAAGACAACAATGGGTAGTCCTATACATGCCATATCAAAATTCAACCAAAATAGTACCCAAAAGAGCCTTTGATAGTGCGGGCGACTTCGACTTCAAGATCCCGAGTCCGATAGCTGGAGAACCAAAAATCTATAAAACAGAGGAGCAATGTAACGAGTAAGCAATTTATGCTTAGTAAGTTTGAGCAAGGAATTCCAGCATAAACAAAGAATATCACACATTTAGCTACACGGAATATTTCATAATACGCAATTTATCGATATTAAACTTGCTTCACAACATTAACAACCCTTATGCACATACACAATAGACTAACTTAGCCGAAGGCCGATAGCTCGTTTATCAACTGAGCGAACATTTATTTGTAAGGGCTCGATTAAATTCAACACATACGTAACATATCCCCATATTGGGATGTTTTTCGAGTATTCGCTGGAATTTTACAGCAAGCTCATTCATTACCAAATCACGTACCTTCGGGATTTAACCGGATATAGCTCCTCGTTCAAATGCCTTCGGGACATAGCCCGGTTTTAGTAACTCACACAATGCCTTCGGGACATAACCCGGATTTAACAACTCGCACGAATGCCTTCGGGACTTAACCCGGATTTAACAACTCGCACGAATGCCTTCGGGACTTAACCCGGATTTAATAACTCGCACGAATGCCTTCGGGACTTAACCCGGATTTAGTATCTCGCACAAAGGCCTTCGGATCTTAGTCCGGATATATTCACTTAGCACAAAGCCTTCGGGACTTAGCCCGGACAGCATTCAATTAATCATGCACATTCATATTTCATTTTCATTTGCGAAACTCAAACACAAGGCACACACCATCCTTGCACATTCGGCTCAATAGCCACTCATAGAGCATGATTTTAATTTGCTTAAAACATGATTTAATCACATCGTAATTTAAGCTCTCTTACTCAAGAACTTACCTCGGGTGTTGTCGAACGATTCCGCTAGCTATTCAACCACTTTTTCCTTCCCTTTATCGGTTTTATTTCCCCTTTGCTCTTGAGCTTAATCAAACAAATAAATTGATTTCATCATTTAGGCATCAAAAGATGAACACAAGGCACTTAGCCCATATTTATACATTAGACATTAAAGTCTCATACATGCAAAAAATCATGCATCAACACAACATATTAGCTAGTTTCTTTCCCCTTGGCCGAATATGCATGTCCATTTTTGGGGTCGATTTCAACACTTAATACACACATATACACACTAGTAAAGCATCCTCCCCCTTTTCATCAATTTAACACATGCATTGCTCATTAACATGCAAAGTTACATTCGGCCTTAGCACACATCTTGCTAGCCGATTCTTCTCCATTTAGCAACCAATGCACATATGTGCTCACACAAAAATGCTAAAAAGGAGGTTCAAGAATCATTAAGCCATCATCACATGCATCATTAACAAGCTTCAAATTTTGCATGCAATGGCATTAACACAACCTCCACCTAGGCCGAATCTTAACTCATCCTCATGCCTCATCACCACAACATCAAACATCAACCAAGAATGATGCATCCATGGTCAAGTGCCATTTCCATCACATAGCAAGATTTAGACCATGGGTTAGGTAGAACTCAAGCTAACAACTAAAACATGCATGCCTCTCATGGAACATCATCAAACATACCTTAGCCTAGCTACATGCATGGCCGAATCTCTTCACCTTTCTTCTTCTTTCCTCCTTAAAATTTTTGGCCAAGGATGAACCAAAGGATGAGAAAATTTTTCTTTGTTTTTCTTTCTAGTTTTGGCAAGCATGAAGATGAGAAAAGGATGAACAAAATTCCCCCTTTCTCTTCTTTAGCTCACGGCAATGGGGGGGACAAACACTACACACACATTTTTTTTTCTTTTGTTTTCCATTTCTTTATTACCCATACTCCTTATTTTATTCTTCCACTAACAAAACATGTTTCATGACATGTTTTGCCCATCATTCCTTGTCATGGCCGGCCACTACTCATTAGGGGGGGAAATTTGACATGCAAGTCCCCCCCTTTGTCCACATGCACTAATAGGTCCTCACACATTGACCTATCACATTTTAGAATTTTCTCACATAAGTCCTATTGACTAAATTCACATGAAATCAACCAAATTGAAGCTTGAAATTTTCACACATTCATAATTACATATTCTAGACAATAAGTATCACATTCAAACATTTCGGTGACTCGGTTTAGCGGTCCCGAAACTACTTCCCGACTAGGGCCAACTTTGGGCTGTCACAACTCTCCCCCACTTAAGAAATTTTCGTCCCCGAAAATCTTACCGGTAAATAGGTTTGGGTATCGTTCTTTCATCGAGCTCTCGGTCTCCCAAGTAGCTTCCTTGATCCCGTGTTTGAGCCATAACACCTTTACTAGCGGAACTCTTTTGTTTCGCAACTCCTTCACTTCACGAGCTAGGATACGCATCGGTTCTTCTTCATAGCTCATGTCGACTTGAATTTCAACCTCCGATGGGCTAATTATGTGCGATGGATCAGATCGATAGCGTCGAAGCATCGAAACATGAAAGACGTCATGAATCTTTTCAAGCTCCGGGGGCAAAATCAATCTATACGCAACCGGACCAACTCGTTCGGAGATTTTGTACGGCCCAATGAATCTTGGGCTCAACTTGCCCTTACGGCCGAACCTGAGTATCTTTTTCCAAGGTGAAACCTTAAGGAACACTTTGTCTCCCACCTGATACTCGATGTCTTTTCGTTTCAAATCTGCGTACGATTTCTGACGATCCGTGGCTACCTTCAGACTTTCATGGATTACCTTTACTTTCTGTTCAGCATCTCTAATCAAATCAACTCCGAAAATTTTGCTTTCACCGAGCTCGGTCCAAAACAATGGTGTACGGCATTTACGACCGTACAAAGCCTCGTAAGGTGCCATCTTAATACTTGATTGAAAACTATTGTTGTAAGCAAATTCAATCAAAGGTAAATACCGTTCCCATGAACTACTGAACTCGAGGATGCAACATCTCAACATATCCTCAAGTATCTGAATTATCCTCTCGGATTGACCATCGGTTTGGGGGTGAAAAGCAGTGCTAAAATGCAGCTTGGTACCCAGAGCTTCTTGCAATTTCTTCCAAAATCGTGAGGTGAATCTCGGATCTCTATCCGACACGATAGAAACAGGTACCCCGTGTAATCTCACAATTTAATAAACGTACAATTCAGCTAGTTTATCCAATGAAAAATCCGTACGTACGGGGATGAAATGAGCCGACTTAGTCAGTCTATCAACAATAACCCATATCGCATCCTTCTTACTTGCTGACAAAGGCAGTCCGGACACAAAGTCCATTGTGACTCGATCCCATTTCCACTCGGGTATCATGATCGGCTGGAGTAATCCTGAAGGCACTTGATGTTCCGCTTTCACTTGTTGACATATTAAACATCTCGAAACAAAGTCAGAGATGTCCCGTTTCATACCATGCCACCAAAATTGACGTTTCAAATCGTTGTACATTTTCGTACTCCCCGGGTGAATTGACATTCGGCTACAATGGGCTTCGTTCAGAATCATCGAAATGAGTTTCGAATTCCTTGGAACACACAAACGATTTCTGAACCTCAAACAATCATCATCATCAATTTGAAACTCCGATTCCTCGTTCGGAAAACACTTAGCCCGTTTTGCAACCAATTCATCATCGACTTTCTGAGCTTCACGAATTTGGTGAGTCAATAATGGTTTAGCTTTTAATTCAGCTACCAACACGTTGTCTGGTAGAACAGACAAATGCACATTCATCGCTCGTAAAGCAAACAATGACTTCCGGCTTAAGGCGTCCGCAACCACGTTAGCCCTTCCCGGGTGGTAATCAATGACAAGCTCGTAATCTTTCAACAACTCAAGCCAACGTCTTAGTCGCAGATTCAAGTCTCGTTGAGTCATCAAATATTTGAGACTTTTGTGATCCGAAAATACATGGCACTTCTCACCAAACAAATGATGTCGCCATATTTTCAAAGCAAATACGATGGCGGCTAATTCGAGATCATGGGTCGGAAAATTTCTCTCGTGTAACTTCAATTGTCTCGACGCATAGGCCACAACTCGACCGCCTTGCATCAATACGCAACCCAACCCAAGTAGGGATGCGTCACTGTAAATGACAAACTCTTTACCCGATTCGGGTTGCACCAAAATTGGAGCTTCAGTCAAATGAGTTTTCAGTTGATCAAAACTTTTCTGACACTTCTCCGTCCATTCGAACTTAACGTCCTTTTGAAGTAGCTTCGTCATTGGTGTGGCTATCATCGAGAAACCTTTGACAAATCGTCGGTAATAACCGGCGAGCACCAAAAAGCTCCGAACCTCAGTAATATTTCTCGGAGGTTTCCAGTCAAGTATGGCTGAAATTTTGTTCGGGTCAACTCGAATACCCGACGCGGATACCACATGACCCAAGAAGCTAACCTCTCTTAACCAGAACTCACACTTACTGAACTTAGCATATAACTGCTTCTCCCGCAAAATTTGCAGCACTAGCCTCAGATGCTCAGCATGTTCGGTCTCGTCTCTTGAATAGACCAAAATGTCATCAATGAACACCACTACGAACCGATCCAAATATGGTCTGAAGATCCGATTCATCAAATCCATAAATACTGCAGGGGCATTAGTGAGCCCAAACGGCATCACTAAGAATTCATAGTGACCATATCTCGTTCTGAAGGCAGTTTTTTTGGTATGTCCGATTCTCGAATTCGCAACTGATAATAGCCCGATCTCAAATCTATTTTTGAGAACACTGTGGCTCCCTTCAGTTGGTCGAACAAATCATCGATGCGCGGCAACGAATATTTATTCTTTATCGTCACTTTATTCAGTTGACGATAGTCAATACACAACCTCATGGTTCCGTCCTTCTTTTTCACGAACAATACTGGTGCACCCCAAGGTGAGAAGCTTGGTCGCGCAAAACCTCTATCCGTCAATTCTTGCAACTGAGCTTTTAACTCTTTTAACTCGGTTGGTGCCATACGATATGGAGCTATCGAAATCGGCGTAGTCCCAGGTACAAGCTCAATACCAAACTCTACCTCCCGAACAGGTGGTAAACCCGGTAATTCTTCCGGAAAAACATCCGGGTATTCACAAACCACCGACACAGATTCGGGTTTCTTTTCTAATTCTTTGTCACCAAGTACATACGCAAGGTATGCTTCGCACCCTTTTCTTACATATTTCTGTGCCAACATTGTTGATATTACAGCTGGCATCCCTTCCAAGTCCGCAGACTCACTTCGGACTACTTCGTTATTTGCGCATCTCAAATCAATAGTCTTGCTCTTGCAATTCACAATCGCATCATGCGCGGTCAACCAATCCAAACCAAGGATAACATCAAATTCATCAAACGACAAAAGCATCAAGTTCGCCGGGAAACAGGAACCTCGAATTTCCAGGGGACATTTCTTGCACACTTTGTCGACAAGCACGTAACGACCCAAGGGATTTGACACCCGAATTACGAACTCAGTAGACTCAATAGGTAAAGTCTTACTGGAGGCTAAGGTTTCACATATGTAAGAATGAGTAGAACCGGGGTCAATCAAAGCAATTTCATTAGTATCAAAGAGAGTGGATGTGCCGGTAATAACATCAGGCGAAGAAGCATCCTCGCGGGCACGTATAGCATAAGCTCTAGCAGGCGCACGGGCTTCGGATCTGGTTATATCATCTCTAGATCCTCTCTGACCACCACTAGCATTGCCCATATTTCCAGATGGTCTACCTCGAGCAGTGGTAGCACCCGGTCTCCCACTCTGACTTGCATTCTGTCCCGACAACCTCGGGCAATCTTTAATGAAGTGGTCAACTGATCCGCATTCGTAACAGGAGCGGTCAGGAAATCTACAACTCCCCGAATGCCATTTACCGCAATATCGGCATTTCGTCCTGTCTCGACGTTCATTCCCAACACTGGCGACCGAAGTGCCTCGTGTACCCACAGGGGGTCGATCACGATCTCGTCCAAAAAGGCCCGAAGTGCCTCTAAACTGGCCCGCATCATCTCGAAATCTCTTCGATGCTTGTTGAAGAGACCTTCCCGAGGATCTTTTACGAAACTCTCCAGTTCCCTCATCAACTCTTTGCTTTTCTTTTCTAAGCTCTTCGGCTTTACAAGCTCGTTCAACAAGTACCACGAACTCTCGTATTTCAAGAACGCCAACGAACATTTTTATATCTTCATTCAGCCCATCCTCGAAGCGTTTACACATAATAGCTTCGGACGAAACACATTCCCGAGCGTATTTGCTAAGTCTAACAAATTTTCGCTCGTAATCAGTAACCGACATGGAGCCTTTCTTAAGCTCAAGAAATTCCTTCCGTTTTTGATCAACAAATCTCTTACTGATATACTTTTTCCGAAACTCAGTTTGGAAAAACTCCCAAGTTACTTGCTCTCGGGGCACAACAGAAGTCAGAGTACTCCACCAATAGTAGGCAGAATCACGTAGCAAGGAGATAGCACACTTTAGGCATTCATCGGGTGTACAAGATAGCTCATCGAGTACCCGGATAGTGTTGTCCAGCCAAAATTCAGCTTGCTCGGCATCATCGCTATCCATAGCCTTAAATTCAGTAGCCCCATGTTTTCGGATTCTATCAACTGGGGGCTTATTTGACCTTATTTCGTCCGTTACCGGCGGTATTGTAGGTGCGGGGGTAGTATTTGTCGGGAATGGAGGTTGTGGAACAGCCATATTAGTTCGAATGTATTGGTTGAACCAATCATTCATCACGCTATAGAATGCTTGTCTAGCTTCATCATTCGGATTACTAGCGTTAGGTTGAGAGTCTGCCGGCACTGTCCCTTGTGCGGGAGCAGGCGCTACACTCTCAAGATCATCAGCTACCTCTCGGTCACGATCGGGATCCATTACTAAAAACACATTTACAATTTTCAGAAGTCACCACACTATCAAGTAATCACATAAAATGGCATGTATAGCTAGACCCAACACATTACGGTAGTCCTAGAATCGACTAAACCGTAGCTCTGATACCAAATAAAATGTAACACCCCGAACCCGAGACCGACACCGGAGTCGGACACGAGATGTTAACAAACTTTGGAAATTTTTCCAGACACTGCCCAGTCTGAGTACTAGTCGCTTCAAAAATCATATCTTGAGTTTCACAACTCGAAAATCAGTTTTGTGATTTTTCCCTGAAACTAGACTCATGTCCCCACCTATGTATTTTTTCTAGAATTTTTGGTCGGGCCAATTAGTACAGTTTATTAGTCAAAGTCTCCCATGTTACAGGGGTCGACTACACTGACCTTTTCCCATTACGACTGGGATATCTCTCTGCACAGAGCTTCAATACTGATGCCGTTTGTTTCTATGGAAACTAGACTCAGAGAGGAATCCATACATATATGGTATGACCCATAATTATCTCTGGTCAATTTATAGTGAATTTCCAAAGGCGGAACAGGGAATCCAGAAACTGTTCTGGCACTGTTCCACAAGAACCCGAATATCTCTTACTGTACTGTTCCTATGATTGTTTCGTTACTTCCATATGAAAGTAGATTCATCAAGGTTCGATTACATAATTTATTCACTATTTAATTCCACTCCTACGAATTCTTGTGATTTTTCCAATCCACACCACTGCTGCTATCCGCTTCTGTTTTCAAAGTAAACCTTACCTAATTTGGGGTTTCATGGACCAACTAGGGCCTTGTCACACATAAGCCCACATATGATCATACTTAGCCATTCTAGTGGCTGATCATTTGCTCAACACTTCCATTCCAACTATAGTACATCATGAAACCATCTATACATTCATAAATACGAATGGTCTAATGCCATACTCCACTTCTACAAGCCATTTTCGCATGGCTGTACACTGATACATTTCATAAAGTACTCGAAAGACAACAATGGGTAGTCCTATACATGCCATATCAAAATTCAACCAAAATAGTACCCAAAAGAGCCTTTGATAGTGCGGGCGACTTCGACTTCAAGATCCCGAGTCCGATAGCTGGAGAACCAAAAATCTATAAAACAGAGGAGCAATGTAACGAGTAAGCAATTTATGCTTAGTAAGTTTGAGCAAGGAATTCCAGCATAAACAAAGAATATCACACATTTAGCTACACGGAATATTTCATAATACGCAATTTATCGATATTAAACTTGCTTCACAACATTAACAACCCTTATGCACATACACAATAGACTAACTTAGCCGAAGGCCGATAGCTCGTTTATCAACTGAGCGAACATTTATTTGTAAGGGCTCGATTAAATTCAACACATGCGTAACATATCCCCATATTGGGATGTTTTTCGAGTATTCGCTGGAATTTTACAGCAAGCTCATTCATTACCAAATCACGTACCTTCGGGATTTAACCGGATATAGCTCCTCGTTCAAATGCCTTCGGGACATAGCCCGGTTTTAGTAACTCACACAATGCCTTCGTGACATAACCCGGATTTAACAACTCGCACGAATGCCTTCGGGACTTAACCCGGATTTAACAACTCGCACGAATGCCTTCGGGACTTAACCCGGATTTAATAACTCGCACGAATGCCTTCGGGACTTAACCCGGATTTAGTATCTCGCACAAGGCCTTCGGATCTTAGTCCGGATATATTCACTTAGCACAAAGCCTTCGGGACTTAGCCCGGACAGCATTCAATTAATCATGCACATTCATATTTCATTTTCATTTGCGAAACTCAAACACAAGGCACACACCATCCTTGCACATTCGGCTCAATAGCCACTCATAGAGCATGATTTTAATTGCTTAAAACATGATTTAATCACATCGTAATTTAAGCTCTCTTACTCAAGAACTTACCTCGGGTGTTGTCGAACGATTCCGCTAGCTATTCAACCACTTTTTCCTTCCCTTTATCGGTTTTATTTCCCCTTTGCTCTTGAGCTTAATCAAACAAATAAATTGATTTCATCATTTAGGCATCAAAAGATGAACACAAGGCACTTAGCCCATATTTATACATTAGACATTAAAGTCTCATACATGCAAAAAATCATGCATCAACACAACATATTAGCTAGTTTCTTTCCCCTTGGCCGAATATGCATGTCCATTTTTGGGGTCGATTTCAACACTTAATACACACATATACACACTAGTAAAGCATCCTCCCCCTTTTCATCAATTTAACACATGCATTGCTCATTAACATGCAAAGTTACATTCGGCCTTAGCACACATCTTGCTAGCCGATTCTTCTCCATTTAGCAACCAATGCACATATGTGCTCACACAAAAATGCTAAAAAGGAGGTTCAAGAATCATCAAGCCATCATCACATGCATCATTAACAAGCTTCAAATTTTGCATGCAATGGCATTAACACAACCTCCACCTAGGCCGAATCTTAACTCATCCTCATGCCTCATCACCACAACATCAAACATCAACCAAGAATGATGCATCCATGGTCAAGTGCCATTTCCATCACATAGCAAGATTTAGACCATGGGTTAGGTAGAACTCAAGCTAACAACTAAAACATGCATGCCTCTCATGGAACATCATCAAACATACCTTAGCCTAGCTACATGCATGGCCGAATCTCTTCACCTTTCTTCTTCTTTCCTCCTTAAAATTTTTGGCCAAGGATGAACCAAAGGATGAGAAAATTTTTCTTTGTTTTTCTTTCTAGTTTTGGCAAGCATGAAGATGAGAAAAGATGAACAAATTCCCCTTTCTCTTCTTTAGCTCACGGCAATGGGGGAACAAACACTACACACACATTTTTTTTTCTTTTGTTTCCATTTCTTTATTACCATACTCCTTATTTTATTCTTCCACTAACAAAACATGTTTCATGACATGTTTTGCCATCATTCCTTTCATGGCCGCCACTACTCATTAGGGGGAAATTTGACATGCTAGTCCCCCCCCTTTGTCCACATGCACTAATAGGTCCTCACACATTGACCTATCACATTTTAGAATTTTCTCACATAAGTCCTATTGACTAAATTCACATGAAATCAACCAAATTGAAGCTTGAAATTTTCACACATTCATAATTACATATTCTAGACAATAAGTATCACATTCAAACATTTCGGTGACTCGGTTTAGCGGTCCCGAAACTACTTCCCGACTAGGGCCAACTTTGGGCTGTCACAGTTGTCTTTCGAGTACTTTATGAAATGTTAAGTGTACAGCATCGAAAATGACTGTAAAGTGAGTATGCATTAGACATTCGTATTTATGATGTATAGATGTTTCATGATGTAACTATGTTGGAATGGAAGTGTTGAGCAAATGATCACCACTGAATGCTAAGTATGATCATATGTGGCTTATGTATACAAGGCCCTAGTTGGTCATGAAACCCCAATTAGGTAAGGTTCACTTTGAAACAGAAGCTGATAGCAGCAGTGGTGTGGATTGGAAAAATCACAAGAATTAGTAGGAGTGGAATTAAATAGTGAATAAATTATGTAATCGAACCTTGATGAATCTACTTTCATATGGAAGTAACGAAACAATTATAGGAACAGTACAGAAAGAGATATTCGGGTTCTTGTGGAACAGGGCCAGAACAGTTTCTGGATTCACTGTTCCACATTTGGAAATTCACTATAAATTGACCAGAGATAATTAGGGGTCATACCATATATGTATGGATTTCTCTCTGAGTCTAGTTTCCATAGAAACAAACGGCATCAGTATTGAAGCTCTGTGCAGAGAGTTATCCCAGTCGTAATGGGAAAAGGTCAGTGTAGTCGACCCCTGTGACATGGGAGACTTTGACTAATAAACTGTACTAATTGGCCCGACCAAAAATTCTAGAAAAAAATCCATAGGTGGGGACATGAGTCTAGTTTCAGGGAAAAATCACAAAACTGATTTTTGAGTTGTGAAACTCAAGATATGATTTTTGAAGCGACTAGTACTCAGACTGGGCAGTGTCTGGAAAAATTTTTAAAGTTTGTTAACATCTCGTGTCCGACTCCGGTGTCGGTCTCGGGTTCGGGGTGTTACATTTTATTGGTATCAGAGCTACGGTTTAGTCGATTCTAGGACTACCGTAATGTTTTGGGTCTAGCTATACATGCCATTTTAAGTGATTACTTGATAGTGTGGTGATTTCCGACAATTGTAAATGTGTTTATTTATAGTAATGGATCCCGATCGTGACCGAGAGGTAGCTGATGATCTTGAGAGTGTAGCGCCTGCTCCCGCACAAGGGACAGTGCCGGCAAACTCTCAACCTAATGCTAGTAATCAGAATGATGAAGCTAGACAAGCATTCTATAGCGTGATGAATGATTGGTTTAACCAATACATTCGAACTAATATGGCTGTTCCACAACCTCCATTCCCGAACAAATACTACCCCCGCACCTACAATACCGCCGGTAACGGACCAAATAAGGTCACATAAGCCCCCAGTTGACAGAATCCGAAAACATGGGGCTACTGAATTTAAGGCTATGGATAGCGATGATGCCGAGCAAGCTAAATTTTGGCTGGACAACACTATCCGGGTACTCGATGAGCTATCTTGTACACCCGATGAATGCCTAAAGTGTGCTATCTCCTTGCTACGTGATTCTGCCTACTATTGGTGGAGTACTCTGACTTCTATGTGCCCCGAGAGCAAGTAACTTGGGAGTTTTTCCAACTGAGTTTCGGAAAAAGTATATCAGTCAGAGATTTGTTGATCAAAAATGGAAGGAATTTCTTGAGCTTAAGCAGGCTCCATGTCGGTTACTGATTACGAGCGAAATTTGTTAGACTTAGCAAATACGCTCGGGAATGTGTTTCGTCGAAGCTGTTATGTGTAAACGCTTCGAGGATGGGCTGAATGAAGATATAAAAATGTTCGTTGGCGTTCTTGAAATACGAGAGTTCGTGGTACTTGTTGAATGAGCTTGTAAAGCCGAAGAGCTTAGAAAAGAAAAGCAAAGAGTTGATGAGGGAACTGGAGAGTTTCGTAAAAGATCCTCGGGAAGGTCTCTTCAACAGACATCGAAGAGATTTGGAGATGATGCGGGCCAGTTTAGAGGCACTTCGGGCCTTTTTGGACGAGATCGTGATCGACCCCTGTGGGTACACGAGGCACTTCGGTCGCCAGTGTTGGGAATGAACGTCAAGACAGGACGAAATGCCGATATTGCGGTAAATGGCATTCGGGGAGTTGTAGATTTCCTGACCGCTCCTGTTACAAATGCGGATCAGTGGACCACTTCATTAAAGATTGCCGAGGTTGTC